>NC_135716.1:113327473-113649556 GCF_964656455.1 Halichoerus grypus | reverse complement strand
TGTCTAGGTGTGGGTTTAATTTATTTGGTTTAGGACTTGGTGGGCCCCCTGTGTCTGAGGACTGGTAGCTTCTTAGGGGTTTATAGTTTGGGGGAAGAGGGCACACTCCTATGCATTATAGATTTATGAGATAATTACCCAAAGATATGACAATTTAGTGGAAGCCAGGTGACCCCACAGAGCAGAAACCAAAACACAGCTTGTGCCTCCAAAGAAAAGGCCATCTTGGCCTATATCCTGCCAGGCTAGCCCTTGCTCAACTCCATGCTCACCTAGCAACCTTCTGATGCTTGGGCTTCAAGAGTCTTATCAGGCCATAGGAACACCAGCTTGTCATGACAGCTTAGAGCAGGGACCTGAAGCCCACTGAAGCCCTTAGTGTCAGGCATTAACCCCTTAGTGGAGAGATCTGGACTGTCCTGGGAAGAAAGCCTGGGGCAGCCAAGGGGCTGGGACAGCAGCGATTTAGTAACTCAGGCAGAATTACTTCAATATTTTAAGGAGCACTCTACTGGTACGCACACACACTAAAACTCAGCTTACTCTACACTATTTACCTAAGTCAGATTTTCAAATGTTCCGCTATAGGACCTAAGATGGTGACCATAATTTCTCAGCATGCTTGCCTCTCTAAATGCTAAAAGAAAGGAGGGAAGGAATTAGGGAATATTTTCTTCTTTCTCATCCATAAGCACATAACCCTGTGGCTTTCCAGGGCCCAGGGCATGATCAGTGGTGGGTTTCTGCACTCATGGGCTCACAGGAGCCCAGCTCCTCTCGGCCTTCCTAGACATTTGACTTGTTTTTCCTGAGCACACTTTTAGAGGCTGCTTGCTCACCTCTCCAGGCTAGGATCTCTTGGCTGATACCCCTCTTCAGTGTGATCTCTATGGGGAAATATAAAGCCATTTGTATTAGGCAATTTGGCAAGCCAACCAATGACTTAATGATTATCAAGATAGGACATTGATTCTGAAGCCTAGAGTCAAGGTGGGACTATTTGGAGAAACCCAGGTATTCTGTTGTAATACTTCCCTCTGGGAAGGCTTGCTGCCATTCTTTCTGAATGGCACAGATCTTTGTGAAGCCATGTGGAGGCCATGCAGGGCCCTCCTGGTCTGTCTAAGCTTGAGTCTATTGCCGCAGATTGCTTGTGATGAGCAAAATTTTTTTTCTTCCTTTATTTCTTGGAATACATTCTTATTCTCTTCTGTCTCCTTTCTCTCTTCCTCATTCCTTCTTTCCATGGGCTCTCTTCTGTGAGTGCAATTTCCTGCATTACAATGGAAGCCATTGATGATTTAATTCACAAGAAATCTACATTACTGATGCTGCTTACAGATATGTGTATGAAATGTGCATCTTTAATTGAAGGTCATGGTGCAACTCCATGTGCAGCCTGCTGCAGCCCAATTGAGTAGGAACTCTCCTGAATGAATTACTCAATTAGGCAACATACAGGGACATCTACTGTTTAAGGTGTGCTTAAGAGTAGCTCAAGCTATTCAGTCCTGCTAATCTGAGATACACATTCTGTTGTATTTGTCAGAAGGTGTAATGTAGCAGGGTAAGTTCATTCTAGATGAAACAACATATGTGCATCAACACACCTTTATTGAGCACCACTTCTGACCAGCAAGCAATGCAAGATCAAGTATAAGCCAGTATTCCTGTCTTCCAGAAGTTTACAGTCTACTGCAGTTCTGAGGGTAGCACCTATGAAATAACCAAAGAACAGGACACGGCAATTAATTGTGTTAAATAGTATGAAATACTCCAAGAGCTACAGAAGTGTGCATATGAATAAGTCTAATTGTATAAACAACCATTGATTCCATAAGTAGTTATCAGGCAGCCTCTCTCATAGGGCATCCTGCTGCTAGTTGCTCTGTAGGACCCACTACAAATAGAAGCTGGCTCTTTGCTCTCAGGGAGCTTACAATTGCTTTAGGGTGACCAGATGGATAGGCACGTTGAAAAGTGGATAACCCTTGCAGCATTTCTTCAAGACTTCAAGCACTTACAGGTCTAGCGGGCATTCCATTTCTTTTCTTTTCTTTTCTTTTGCAGTTTCTTTCCTTTTATTTTGAAATCGAAACAACAAAATAAAGTGGTTCAGCTGAAACATCCTTCAGGGAAAAGAAAAGTGGGGTCTTTATCAGTTAAAAAACAAGCTCCGGAACTTAAAGCCAGCCCTCTACCTCCCTCCGACACAGTGGAAAACAGATGAGAGGGAGGAAGGGCACAATCAAAACGAGGGCTGGCGATGGTCACTGAATTTCCACAAAGGTCAGTTTTCAAGGTTTCTGCAATTACAGACGAAAAAGGTAGCATTTGAATTGAGAAATAATCATGAGCAGACAAACCGCTGACCTACTAGCATGCCTAGAAATCAGTTCCTTTCCTGGGGGGAAGCAATGACCTGGGACAAGGGGTGGTCCCAGCTTTCTTTTGGTTTCTTCTGCTTTTCGGAAGCAGGTTGGGGTGGGTGACAGTGACTTGGTTCCTCCTCACTCATGATCTCCATGAGATCTCATGATTTTCACCATTTGTATGTTCCTGACTCCCCAGTTCACATCTCCATCCCAGTGCTTACTTCCGAGTTTTTGACTTGTGCATCCAACTGCCTCTTACTTGACTATCTCAAAGGCATCTCAAGCTCATCAGGTCTAAAGCGAAACTCACCCCCCACCTTTTTTTTTCTTTTTTCACCAAACCCACTACTTGTTATGTGTTTCTCTCAGTGATGCCATCACTGTCCACTCAGCTGTTCTAGGCAGAACCCTGGAAGGTATCCTTGACTTCCTGACCACCTTCTTTCCAATATAACTTATTCAACCCCGTGTAGATCCAACCTGCTCAGGATGACCTGCTCCTTACCTTCTTCCCCACTGCGAGACTGCCTTAGTTCACTTTATGTATAATTCCCTAGAGTTGCTTCCTGACATGCCCCTAAGCCTAGGGACCGACCTTCCTTTCAGTCTACTCTTGCCTCAGTTAACGTTATAAAAGGCAAGTCTAATGAGGTAATATTACAGTCCTTTAAAGATTCCCCATTAGTGTGAGAATAAAAGATGGGCTTTTCAACACAACATGTTCTTCCTTATTCAGCTCCTGCTATTCCCCATGCCCACCTCTTACTTCTTCCCTGCCCGCCAGCCATATTCCATTCACTATGCATTCTCTTCCTGCAGCCTTTTGCATGCTACTCTGCCGGAAAGGATCTTTCCTCTCTCCACCTGGCTCAATTCCAGCATTTCTTCAAGACTGCTCTGGTGACACCTCTTCCAGGAAACTTTCCCTGCCCAACCTTCCTCACCATCTATGAAAACCTGCAGACTGTGTTAGGCGCTGTCCTCAGTGTTTCCTTCATGACATTATGCATTAAAATTGTTCATTTTAATAGACAGTGTTTGGCTTCCAGGGAATTTTAAAACTCTTGAGTGCAGGAAATATAGCTCCTCCATTTGTATACCTAAAGTTTAGCTCAGCCCACACATACTGAAGAATCAGTGACTGTTTGCTTAACAAATGGATGACAGATGTACTATTAAATGGTAATAATGATAGAGCATTCTGGGGAGGGAAAGATCTTGGTGCTCTAGAGAAGGGAGGGTGGCCTAGGTGAAAGAAAAATTTTGAGCCAAAGTACAGGAGTGAGAATGCAAGTATAATTAGGAGACTGTGAGAATCAGCTGGTGTTTCCGAGGAAAGTGCAATCAGGTGGGGGGCCAGACTTTGGACGGTGTTCTAGGCCAGCCTCAGCAGCTTCTCTTCATTCAGTGATGAACTCCTGCTCAACTCCTGTCAAGTGAACTTGTTTCCTGAACATTTACTAAGTCCCAACTGTGTGCAGGATAGTACATAACTATAAAATTTGGTTCAGCCGTGTTAATTTAGACTCTGCCTAGATTGCAAACCTCTTTGAGGGCAAGGACAGCCTTTGTAAACTCTTCGGTCATTTAAAAAAGTTACTGTTCAATATTTATTGAGAATTGACTACGTGCTTGGAGCTGTGCCAGACAAATACAAAAGATAAGGAGACCTTCTTGGTTTGATGAGGGTGATGCCAACAAAGAAATATTAAAACATCACATCTGGGTGCCCTACGGGAGCAAGTGGGGGAGTCAAGACAGATTCAGAGGTAGGATGAGCTCAGCATACATTTCTCCACTTACTGTCCCAGTTGAGGAATGTCCTCTAAGTGTCTTGATGGGAAGTCTTCACATAGGTTTCAGTGATGCTCATAGCTATATAAATAATTCTTTTCTGATCTGAACCATTATCTTGGATAGAAAGCCATTTCTTAAAAAAGTTACTCTCTCTCTCTCTGCAATGCTAATTCCAGATTCCAGTTCTGGAAATATATAGAATAAATCTAATTAAAAGAGATAACTTTGTCATTTTCCAAAAACGTCTTCAGTTCTTTTATTCCTCATTTGAGCTCATCTCCAGACATTTCTTAGGCCTGCTCTTTTGGGTTTCCTTATTTCCCAGCACACTTACAGGAATGCTGGATGGCTTGGTGTTCACATTTGTAAAACAGTTTTTGAAGCTCAATAAACAAATGCAGTTAATATCTTCAAATGTTATGCTGCTCTCTAGAAAAGAACACGAGGTGAGTAAAGTGGTATAGCCATTATGTCAGCCCCAAAGCACTGCACGGAGTTGTGGAAAATCTACCGGAAGGGGCCTTGGAGACTTACCTCGTTCAATTTCCTCATTGTACAGACGGTGAAGCTGAGATCCAGACAGATAAAGTGGCTTTAAAAGTGTACACAGTTAGTTTATTCCCCTGATCTTTGTGTGTTTCTACTTGGTATTTGAAGATGGGGCATGGGAGAGTTTGAGAGCTCATTGAAAAATGAAAATGCAGTAATTATTTATCCTAATTAAAGGGGAATCTAAAACACTTGCTTAAAGCATTTTCCAGGGACCTGTTTATATAATTAATGCTGTTGCTTTTCCTCCCTTTCCTCGAAGCCTCAGGGATTGGCTACTCTGACCCACAGCTTTATCTGCCATGGACAGTCTTGTATGTCTGTGGTTTATTGGGTAATGATTTATATTTGTAAGGGAATGCTTGACTGGCATGGGCTGGGTTAACTCAGCTAAAGAAACTTGCTAATGAAGCCAAGGTTGAGGGGTTTGGTCCCTGTGAGCCCCTTAGCTTTGCTGTGATCCTTAGCTGTAGCCAATACCCCTAATCCCCACCAGCCATGTCGTATGTGTGGGCTTTTGAAAGCAGTAGGGTGCCTGGATAGAGTGAAGAAGGAACGTTCCTTCCAAATGCTCACCTACAGTGGAAAGCCACACGTGTAATACATAATGATGACGATGATAATTATTAAAGTTTATAGACCCCTGTGTTGGCTAGAATCAAGCAAGTGTGCTTATACAGGTAATATTTAATTCTCAAAACTCTGTGAAATAAGTACTGTTACAATCTCCATTTTAAAGATTGGGAAGGTGAGGCTTGGGATAGTCAAATAACTTGTTCAAGTTTAACTGACTAACATAGGTCCTAGAATTCGACCTTGAGTTAGTCTGACTCCAGTGCCTACAGTCTAATTAACCCAACATCACCATTGTGAATGCTTGGTTATGCCTTGGTTATCTCTGAGATCCAAGCCCTATACTTATTTGTCTGCTCTTATTTTATTATTAGCTGGATTGGCAGGTATTATCGTACATTGCCTAAGAGCACAGACTCTGAGGCCAGAGCTCCTGGGTTCAAATCCTAGTTCCACGTGTATTATCTTTGTGACCAAGAGCAAATTATCAGACCTCTTTGTGCCTCATCTTTCTTATCTGTACAATAGCAAAATAACAGGACCCTACTTAGATTTTTTGAGGCGGGATTAAATTATTTAATTCCCTTAGGGGGTTTAAATAGCACCTAGTGTTATTGTTGGACAGTAATCCCACAGAGCCTCTGTTTGGCATCTTAGTCTTTGAAAAATATACTCATTTACATTGCCCTACTATTCCAGGTGGCATCACTCCCAAACTGCAGATCTGCATGCTCACAAAGAGAGGGTGAGAAGCTGGGCAGGAGCCAAGAGCCACTGGGGAATGTGTTTTGACAATAAGCATGGATTACTAGAAAAAATAAAAAGAAGGCACTCATTTGAAAGTTGAAACTTTCCTCAACTCAGCCTCCTCCCTCCATTTGAACATGCCAGAAACTGATCAGTTTTAGATGCCATTGTAGGACATCCTTCACTGGGAACACAGAGCACGTATGTTGCATTCCCTCCATGGCTGACCTGCTCCTATGCTCTTGTCTGACTCAAGCCACCCATGAACAGAATCCCCGGGGAAGAGTAGTTCCCTTACATTAGGTGGTAATGCTCTCATTAATGATAAATTGATGAAGAGCTGCTTTTTTACATTAGGTCAATGGTCGTTTAATAATGTGGTTTGAATCAGACCAAGGGTCTTATTTTGTTTTACTAGTAGAATGAGAACTACTCTAAAACATTCTTTTTTTTTTTTTTTCTTTTCTGTTACCAGAAAAGTGATACAGAGCATTTTGGCTTTTCCATTTGAATAGAACAACTCAAACTATGTGACAGGTGGTTTTATTCCCTTTTCTTTTTTATTGTGTTCTGGTAGGTGATGAGCTTCAAAAAGATCTTAGGGCTTCATCATAAATCTTGGTCCATTGGTGTTCCCACAGATATCCATTTCAGGCCTCCACCCTTTATCCAATTGGGTTGAAAGGTGAGGATATCCAGTCAGCCGGATTCTGAGTCTTCTATACTGCGGCATGAAGTTACCCTCTCTAGGAAGGTCTTGTGACTTGGTTTATGTTGGGATGCTTGTGGTCAGTGTGGTTTGACTGTAGAGAACTACTGAGTTCTGAATGGCCAGAACTGGAACCAGGTGTCGAGGTCTTTTAGAGTCTTACTGACACCCCGAACAACTTGGTCTTGACTTCATCACCTGGTTGGGAAAGGATGAGATAGCTTCTGGGACAGAGGGATGAAGGTCTATTTTCCAAGGAGCTGGCCCCCTGGTGATAGATGCCTTGTTTGTCCTGATTACCTAAATAAAGGCCTGCTTGGGGGCCAGCAGAGCCTAGTTACACAGCCTCCTTTTTCTGTGGCCCATGAGACATCTGAGAAAGAGTCTTCGACCTTAGCATGAAAGTCCCTTATAATTTTCTCCAAGGACGTATAAGAAAGAGAAGCTTTAGGGAAATTCTTTAGGTTCTTTCCCAAACTACACAAATTAGAAACCAATCAAAGTATTGCTGGCTTGTTGATTTAGACCCAGGGCGTGTATCAACAAGTATAATGTCCCTTTGGGATAAATTAGTGAAAGGAAGGCACTTTGGATGTAATTAGTAAGGCAACATGATAAAAAAAAAAGTGTTTGTATTTGGTTTTGGTTGAGTGGTTATGGTTTATAATAGGTTGCTTATTTGTAGGATTGCCCCTTTGTGTTTTTTTCCCCAAAATATTTAGGGGAAAATAAATCCTGGGTAGGGATATGTTTTTGGGAGAAGCAAAAGGGTGACGGAGTACCTACTGTATATTGGGCTTTATATAAATCATTTTTTAAGGACAACTTTGTGAGATAAATTTTTAAGTCAGTTTTTTTTTACTCATTTTACCAACAAAGAGGTTAAGACTTATGATCTGGTGGTTAATACGTTTGCCGGGCTGGGAGTCTAACCAGTCTGACTCAAGTTTACTACATGGTATGGTATTTTTTTTTTTTTTTAAAGATTTTATTTATTTATTTGACAGAGAGAGACAGCGAGAGAGGGAACACAAGCAGGGGGAGTGGGAGAGGGAGAAGCAGGCTTCCTGCCGAGCAGAGAGCCCGATGCGGGGCTCGATCCCAGGACCCTGGGATCATGACCTGAGCCAAAGGCAGCCGCTTAACCGACTGAGCCACCCAGGCGCCCCTACATGGTATGGTATTGATGAATTGGAAATTGAGTATCAGGCAAGGTTTTAGGGAGCTATAGACGACTGGACAGGGTGCTATACTCAGGAATGGTAGCAGAGCCTACTTAATCAAGTTTTCAAATTGCACCCTTTGCATGAGTTGCCTCGGGTATGAGGCAGCTAGGGATCTTATTTTAGCAGAATTAAACTCTTTAATGGATTTTCCTCCTCATGCCCTGAGAATATTGCTGGTCTAAGAGATATCTTCCTTTTCAGGAAGATCTGTTCCATACGATAGACCACAAGTAAAATGTATTTCTAGTCTCATGGTAAAAAAAAAAAAAAAAAAAGATTAATTGGGCTTTATTTTTTTACTGCACATTAGGCACACTTTTAAAAAAGGCTGTTCTTAATTCTACCTTGATAGGAATTTAGAATTTTGCATAGAATGACTGCACTAGAAAAAAGCCAACGAAAACAACATAGGTAAAATGTTGATAATGCATTGATAATCGGACATGCAATTCTGCTTGTCAGACTTCTTATACCAAAGGGTTGACTGTGGATTTGAAAGTGGGGGCCTTCCCTCTTCCTCCTTTTAATACACGGAGCTTGAATACTAATATTTCTGTGAAATACAAGTTTTAGACTTGCAAATTTTTGTCACGAAATCAAAGGGAATAGAGAATTGTGAGAGCAGGGGTGGGGTGGGGGTGGGTGGGAGATAAGAGAACCTCTTAGTGTCAGCAGGATGGAAATCAACAGGATAATGAGGATTGCTAGAGTAAATAATTTCCATTTTATCCCCAATAAGAATATTCCTTCCCTCACCTTTCAAATTCCCTGCTCACCTCCTGTGCATCCGAAACAAATGATTATCTCCTCTTCATTCCTGAAATGAACCCCGAAGTAGGTGTAGTTATGGAATTCTGAAGTGTTTCTCTCTGGGGTCCTCGATCTTAAGCTGGTAGACCGTGGGCATTAACATGTATGTTGGTTTTATACATGTTTTGCAAAGCCTTATTTGTTTTTATCATTTGAATTTGTGAGCATAGTAACACCTACCGAAGTGTATTAGGTATTCTCATCTTGGGGATTCGTGGCTAACTCTGGAATTTCTGCAGAAAAATAAGAGATTCTGCATAATGTGTCCAGTTAAAGCTCCAGAAAGGCAAAATGAAATGGATAGGTTGTAGATAGACACCTCCATCTTCAAATGACACTTATTTTTTTCTGTGTCACTTCACTAGTACAGATTCTGACACTTTCTTGGACCACATCACAGAGATCTTGCGGCAGTTTTTTAAAGCAACACTCCAGGTATCTGGCATGGGGGTAGCTCTCTTTCCTGTGAAAGACTCTGAAGTAGCGGCACCAAGTTAACCAAACTGCCATGGATCGCCACAAAGGAAAACACCCCCTTTGTTGCCATGGCTCTTCAGCAGCCGTAGGGGAATATTAGGACAGCCATCCATTTGCGGTAGTACTCATCACTTGTGTGGTGTGAAAATGAGCTGCTTAACCGCACAATGAGCATATCATTCTTCGGTCTTTTGCTTTTAAGTGTGTGTATAATAGCAGCACCTAGAACCAGTGCTTCTGGGATGGGCATCAACATGAGACTCTGGCACTCAGACCTCCACGACGTGGAAACGGCTCTGTAACACTCCTGGCCTCCGTCCCCTCACCCTCCTTTGTTGGATTTAGAAACTTGGATTGATGTCTATTACCATCCGAGGTTAGCACTTGAAAACAAAAAGAAAGATTTACCGATCCTCAGTGTTACTTAATTGAAAAGCATCTTGCATTCATTCATTTCAGTGGCAGAATCAGGTGGTATCTGAACTTGTTTTTCTTGATAGAAGACTCTGTCGAGAAGAGAACACATCTATGTCAGTGTTGCTCTGGGAGAAATGACGGATTATACAAAATTAAAGCATTATTGTCTAGGATTTTTTTTTTTTTTTAAAGAAAGCTACATAAGATCTCAAACTCTGTTTATTCTTCCATCTTACTCTGCAGAGAATTTAAAATGGCTGATATTATTTACATGTCAGAGTCCTTAAGTTCTTTTATTGTTTTTGACCTTGTTGATAATAAATCTGATTGTCTTTCCACCTTCACTGGATGGAAACTCCTTGAGCACAGGGATTGTGCTCTTTGCAGTTACATATCTGGGATCTGGAACTGTGCCTAGTGCAGCGTAAGCGATCAATGAATATTTGTCAATCAAATGGTTGACTTATAAAATATAATTTAACAGAGACAAATGTAGGCCAATAAAATCTATTTTTTATAACTGGGGATAATTAGTTAAGTGTCTGAGTTATGGAACGTGGGTAAGGAACTGCCGAGTGCTCTATTGTGTGTCCCTGCCAACTGGAAAGGTTAAGAAAGACTTCTTAGGCGGGCCCACTTTAATCAATAGATTTCATCACTCAGTAAGCCAAGTTTGAAATTAATTTTTTGCACGGGTATTTTGGCATTCCAGAATACTTAAGAATTATTTCATCTCTTAAGCTGATATGGCCCTCAACTCTAATTTTTTTATTATATTGCCCTTGGTGGTGTTTTATAACAAATGAGGGGAAACCTGACTTTTGGCATCTAGATAGCCAGTGGCCAAAGTGGCACCCCTTCCTTGTACCACACTAAACTTGGTTTTCCAAAAAGAAGTAGCTTTTTAAAGTAAGTTTCTCTTTTTAAAGATTTATTTATTTATTGTGAGAGAGAGAGAGAGAACGGTGAGGGAGAGGCAGAGGGAGAGGGCGAGAGAGTCTCAAGCTGACTCTGCTCTGAGCCGCACGCAGGGCTCGATCCCACCATCAGGAGATCAGGACCTGAGCCGAAACCAAGAGTCTGACGCTCCACCGAGTGTGCCGCTCCAGGCGCCCCTTAAAGTAAGTTTTTATTTTGAAATATGTTCGGTTTTGTGAGGTTTTAGGTAAAATGTGTTCCACTTTTAAATACGTCTGGGGATAAAATGAATATTTGCTGAACTGCGTTGAAGACCGAAGCTCTCAGCCGAAGAAAGCAGATATTTATAAACTCCTATTGACCGGGTGTCCTAATATACAGGTTGACAAACTTTCATTCAGTGGCTGTATTTTCTCACGCTGTTGCCCCCATTCCTCCTATGCTCGAGAGGAAAGTATATACGAAATGAACTCGTATGGGGCGCCTGGGTGGCTCAGTTGGTTAAGCGACTGCCTTCGGCTCAGGTCATGATCCTGGAGTCCCGGGATCGAGTCCCACATCGGGCTCCCTGCTCGGCAGGGAGTCTGCTTCTCCCTCTGACCCACTTCCCTCTCGTGCTCTCTGTCTCTCATTCTCTCTTTCTCAAATAAATAAATAAAACCTTAAAAAAAAAAAAAAAGAAAAGAAATGAACTCGTATGACAAAAACCTCCTAAGTCTTTCCGAGTGAAACTCTGAAATCCCATCGCTGAGGGCCAGGGCTTCCAAGGAGGTGGTCGTCCCAGCCTGTGGGAGAAGCGGTGACTGCGTGCATGTCGGCTGCCTCCTTTCTTTTCAGTCATGGGGGGGGGGGGGGCGGTAGGTGGATGTCAGTGCTACCACAACCACAATGTATTTCTGCATTTGAATATATAAATGATAACGTTCCTTACCTTTTATAAGTTTCTCTTTGACAGGTAGGCTCAAAAACACATTTCTCCCTAAAACTGAAATGTTGATATAAATATCTGAAGAAAAATTCTAATCACAGTATACATTGAACAGGCTCACTGATCTTGGATACCTGGAAAAAGATTTTCAAACAGAGTGTCAGCTCAGCCTTGGCATTACTTGTCAAACAAAAGCACGCCTAAAGACACATTTCAGAAGCAGACGATGCAGCACTTGCGAACCTGCGGAAAATCGAAAAGGAGCGCAGAGGCCAAGAACAAACAAAATAGGAGCCAGTGAGAAATGAAGCACAGTTCTGAGGAACCGGTTCAGAGAACCAAATATGTTTTCAAAAGGCCACATCAGGGGCACCTGGGTGGCTCAGTTGGTTAAGCGACTGCCTTCGGCTCAGGTCATGATCCTGGAGTCCCTGGATCGAGTCCCGCATCGGGCTCCCTGCTCGGCAGGGAGTCTGCTTCTCCCTCTGACCCTCCCCCCTCTCATGTGCTTGCTCTCTCTCATTCTCTCTCTCTCAAATAAATAAATAAAAAATCTTTAAAAAAAAAAAAAAAAAAGAACTGTTAGGGAAAAAAAAAAAAAAAAAAAAAAAAAAAAAGGCCACATCAGTAATTAAACATCAGCAAGTCAAATTCCATTTTTTGTTTGCTGCAGTTGTCTTAAGATTTGTAATGAAGAAATGAAAAATGATCGATTCAGCCACGGCTGAAAAGGGCTAACGCTTATAATCTGGAGGACAGGATGAGACAAAAGAGGGTGGAAGCCTGAAAGAAATCTTACTTTTGGCTTGCACAAGTTGAGTTATCTTCAGTAATGTCAGAATTTAAACATTTCAGTCAACTGTGGATTTGGGTCAGGTGGCCCGTAGCAGAATTAAAAGTCTGTCTCACTTTTTTTTTTTTTTTTTGGGGGGGGGGTGAGGAATATCTCTTTACTTACATATATGTCACTCATGTGACTTAACTTGGGTGGTGGACTAACACAGTGATTGGGTAATGTGCAATCCAGCATGAGACAAACCCAAGTTTAAGGCTAGCCAAATAAAATCATGTAGTGTCCTATGGCTTTAATCTTGTTTTCTGTTCATTTTCAGTGTTACTTAGCCCACAGTTGGGCCTAGACTTCACCAATAGATTTCTTTATTTACATACAATTGATATTACTCATAAGGAGCGTAAGCTAGGGCTTTCGACATTTTCTGTACGGTCACATGCACAGCCTCTGGTGAGGCGTGGGTACGTGGAGGGTTGAAAATAAGAAAGACTATGCGGAGGCTCTTTGGAGAGATGGTTGCAGATATGAGCATACCTCATGGATGGGAGGATGTCTTCGTGGAAGGGAAATGGGGAGCTTGGTTTAGGCTGACTGAGGTTTTGGAAACTTTTACTCCCGTCTGTGTTCAGAACATGTATATACAAACTGCAGTAGAATGAAGATGAACAAAGTTTGCTTTTTTTTTTTTTTTAAAGTAATCTCTACACCCAAGATGGGGCTAGAACTCACAACCCCGAGATCAGGAGTCACTCGCTTTACTGACTGAGTCAACCAGGCATCCCCTAAGTTTGCTTTTGATAGCATATAATGGGGCTGATGTAAAATCCTGCCTTCCATAGTAATATTTTAACAGAAATGCCCATTTTACCCAGTGAAAATGACTGGAAAGAATTGAATGATACTTAGGGGCCTTTTATATAATTTCAGACTAAATTTTTTATTCTTAATTTGTTATTGAGGGGAAAGAATTAACAATCCAAACATTGTTTATTTCCCATAATTATTCGAATAAAACAGAGCATCTTTTTGATGTAGTGATTGCGGTGATTTGACAATTTCATTCCCTCCCCATATTTTGCAGATCCACCATTTCTTAGGCATGTGATGCTGGACAAGTTATTTAACTTCCCTGTACCTCAGTTTTCTTATCTGTAAGATAGGGATGATAATAGCACCTACCAATAGCTGTTAATAGCTGATAATAGTATAATAATAATTAATACTAATGTAATAATAACTGACCACAATAGCCCTTACCAATAGCAGTATAATTTGTTGAGAGGCTTCAGTGTAGACATAGCATGTATAAAGTGCTTGGATCACTGTCCGGCACATGGCACGTATGCAGATGTATGTTGCCATTGTACTAATACTCATCACATCTGTACAAATACAAAACTCTCATTTATTCTTTGCTTAAAAATAGCTTTATTGAGGTACAGTATGCATATCATATAATTCACCTGTTTTAGGTGTACAATTCAATGATGTTTTGTAAATTTACAGATTTGTGCAACCATCATTTATCTGTTCAGCAGCTGATGGACACTGGGGTGGTTTCCACTTTCTAGCTACTATGAATAATGCTGCTGTGAACATTCACATACAGGTCTTTGTGTGGACATACATTTTCATTTCTCTTGTGTAGATGACATTTTGTTTCTTTTGGGTAGACACAAGTAAAATTGTTGGATCAGATGGTAAATAGATTTTTAAACTTTAGGAGACTACCAAACTGTTTGCCAAAGTAAGCTGCTTTATTTTACATACTCACCAGCCATGTTTTGAGAATTCCAGTTTCTCTATGTTTGTGCCAACACTTCTAATTGTGTGTCTTCTCTTATAGTTTTTCCAGTGAGAGTGATGGGCTATTTCATGGAAGTTCTAATTTTTATTTCCCTAATGGCTAATGATGTTCAACATCTTTTCATGTGCTTATTGGTCATTCATGTATCTTCTTTAGTGAAATGTCTATTCTTTTGCCTATTTTTTTTTTTAAGATTTTATTTATTTGAGGGAAAGTGAGAGAGAGAGCACAAGCAGGCGGAGAGGGAGAGGAGGAGAGAGAAAGAGAGGGAAAGGGAGAAGCAGGCTCCCCACTGAGCAGGAGCCCAATGCAGGGCTTGATCCCAGGACCCTGGGATCATGACCTGAGCCAAAGGCAGATGCTTAACAGACTGAGCCATCCAGGTGCCCCTCTTTTGCCTATTTTTAGATTGGGTTCTTTGTCTTTCTATTATTGAATATATGACTTCTTTATATATTCTGGATATGGGTTCTATCATTTCTCCTTGTCTTTTCATTTTCATAATAATATTTTTTGAACTCCAAAGCTTTTAATTTTGATGGAGATCCATTTACCAACTTCTTCTTTTATGAATCATGCTTTTTGTTGTCATGTCTGAGGACTCTGCCCAATCCAAGGTCATGAAGATTTTCTCCTGTGCATTCTTCTGAAAGTTTTGTGGTATAGTTTGGCTTTTACATTTAGGTCTATGACAATTTATTGTTTCATTGAGCAAACATTTGAGTATTGTGAATACACAGATAAAAAGATTTGGTCCCTGCCCTGAAGAAATTTATAGGCTAGTGGGAAGATGGATGCATACACAATGATCCTAGCACATTATTACCATGGCAGAGGTAGGTAGACTATGTGGAAGGAGCAGAGACATCCATGCTTGTTTCTGGGAGTCAAGCCCATTGTCCAGAGAAATTAATGTTGGACCTGAGACTTGAGAGAGGAGTAGTTGTCGTCCAGGTGGTATGTTGGGGAGGGCTATCAGGCAGAGGTAAGAGAACATACAAAGGTAGAGGGAGGTGGATGAACAAAATTACTAGAGAATCAATGGTCCGGTAGAGAGGGGAGGGCAGTAAGGCTGGCGAGTAGGCAGAAGCCAACTCACAAGGGCTTTACCATATAGCCTTTGAGGAATTTGTGTTGGTGAGCAAAATCAGATTTGTGTGATAGAAAAAATAACTTTGGTGGCAGTGTAGATACTAGACTGAAAAGGGATACTAGACAGTATATCCTATGGACCACCCATTCCAGAATCACCTTGCCGGGCTTCACCCCGTCCCACTAATCAGAAACTGTGGCCTGGATCTCATGAATCAGCATTTAAATTAAGCCGCTGCCACCCCCCCCCCCCCGCCAGTGATCGTAATGCCCTGCAAAAGATAGGTACCACTGGGTTAGAAAATAGTTAGGAGGCTATGGTTATAGTTCAGGTAAGAGCTAATTAACTCCTTAAGCCAGCAGTGGTGTGAGAGAAGACAATACCAGTGGGGTATGAGAGAGATTGAGAAGGGGAGGAATAGGCAGCATTTGGATAGGTGGTGGTGCCACTAACTTCAGTAGGAGGTTCAGCTGGAGGAATAACATGGTGGAGGTGAGTGTGAGAGGGCGATGAGATTGGTGTTAGAGATCCCAAGTTGAAGGAGCCTGGGGAACACCCCTCTGGAGACATCTAGCAGCAATTCCACACAGTTCTTTAGTTCAGGAAAGTGGTTTGGGCTGGAGATAGGAGATCTAGGCAACTTCAAAGAATAGTCATAACCACAAGTTTGAGCATATTGGAACCCACAGAAAAATAGTTTTGTTATGACCAGTGGAACATGCCCAAATTCCTCATTAAATGTGCAGAAGCACATTCTGGAATCCAACTAGCCTTCAGTCTGATAACTCATCATGTATAAATGCGTGAGGGGTTAATTCTCATCTTGAACCTCTCTTCCCCTCAGTGGCACCTTCAGTCATTCAGAGGTAGGTATGTGGATTAGTTAGCTGTAACAAACCCCAGTTTTGCAGTAGCTAAACACAATAAGAGTCTATTTCTCCTGAAGTCACAGTCTGATGCAATTGGCAGGAAGTTTCCTCCATGTGGTTGGTGATTCAGGGACCTGGTTCTTTCTAACGTCTGGCTCTACCATCCTCTGAACACTCAAGGGATCTGCATCAGGTGGCACCTGGGAAGAAAAAGGGTGGAGAAAGCATATCCACTTCTTGGCCACTCTGGCGCAGAAATGACATTGGCTTATGTTCTTTTGGTGAACACTAGTTATGTGGCTTTACTTAGATGTAAGGGGGCTGGGAAATGTGCCTGACCAGGCAGTTGCTTCTCAATGACAACTCTATATAATGGAAGGGGGCACACAAATTTTTGGAAGATGGTTAGTCTTCTCTAGCACAGTGGCCCTACTGTTAGATTAGAGAATGTTCTAACCCGATATCTGGAGTAGACTAAAAAAATGCTCCATGAAAGTGTCTAATTCTTGATTAACTAGAGTTTTTGAGCCCCTGTTCTATGCCCACCACTATTTTAGGCACGATAGGGATAGAATTAAAGCATGAATGGGTTGACCAATCAAAAGGTACTTATTTGGCACCTATGATGACCATAGCATTATGTGGAAACTTGAGTTTAAATTATGACTCTTTTGAGGAAGCAAGAATGACTCTCATGAAGTGATCAGCAATCAGTACTAGAGAGAATATTAACCTTTAGTAGTAAACAGTATTGTACATACTGTATCAGGAACAAAATCCTAGAGGATCAGGGATTGTATGGCAGCCAAGTTTGCAGAGGTGGAGCTGCAACTGAGTCTTACAGAGTGGACCTTGGATGGACGGAGTAGAGAGAAGGAACATGCCAAGAAGGGCAAAGCAGATATGAAGGCACAGAGGCAGCATGAATGCGGGCGTTCATGGAACACAGCTAGTCTGATGAGGGTGGAAGGCATGTTGGGCAGGCAGCCATCTCAATAAAATTGCTTTTATTTGTTACTGCAGCATAAAAAAATAGTTTGATGGATTTGCCCAAATTTGGATTCATGGGGAGGGAGGCTTTTTTGTGGGAATAGGGTGAGTTGGTCATAGACCAAGAAAACAAATAGCATTTTTTAACCTCTAAAATGTAATTCACAAGGGCAGATGCTTTAAATTGCAGGCTTTCCTTTTGGATTTTACTGTTTCTCACATTGGCAGCACTATGTAACTTAGTCACTCTTTCTAGTGGGCTCCAGGGTGAGCAGTAGCAGGGATTTATTTATTCAATGATGGTTAATGATTCTCCTGAGCCAGGCAGGGTAAGACAGGTCATGGAAAATAAGGCTATCTTGGTTGAATGGGGTCATCTTATAAAAGGTGGTGACAGTCAGATGGCTGAGTTCAGATTTGATGTGGTGGGTACTGGGGAGCCACGGAAAGTTTCCAAATAGGCAAGTAACTTTTTGAGAGCATTAGTTAATGAAGATTCATCTTCCATCAATATGCGGCATGGCTAGAAGTGAGGGAGGCTGGTGGAAGGGAGTTCAGGCAGCCAATTTCAGAAATCCAGAGATGAAGGGCTGAGGGCTGGTGTGGAGGGAATGGAGGAAAGCACAAGGGGAAATGGTAAAGTGAGGCGGGGGCAGAGTCTGAAGATTGTGGGCTTGGGGGAATGGCAGTGACGCAACAGAATTAGTGGGCAGTGGAGCGTGGGGAGGAGATGATCCTGTCCGCCTGATTACAGCAGTGCCGTGGGCTGACAGCATGACTGGTAAAGAACGCTCACTATCTCTTTAGTCTCTCATTAGTCAGGGGAGCGCATTTGTGGCTCAGCCCGACCACTTGCTTCCTGCAGCTAGCAGGCTGTGCTCAGAGTCTCCTCAGGTGCCCGGCAGCCCTCTAATCCAAGGATAAAGAATTGCAAGCCAAGACTGAAGGCTTTTGAGTGGTCTCTAATTTTTATTGACAGCCCCAAAAAGTTCTAGATGCACTTAGCACCTCCAAAGAAGCGCTAAATGATTTAACATTTTGGGGACAAATTGGTTCTATTAGTCTCTAGTGCCAAATTCACCAAAAGTAGCTCATTAGCTGTGCATTGTGATTTCACTAGGGTGCCCTGATCTTGGCTGGATTCCAAAGAACACATTTGTATAAAAATGTTCCCATTATGGAGTGTGATACCTATTAATGGAACACCATATGCAGCGGAGCATTTCCCCTTGCCTCCTCCCCGTCTTTCAACCTGAAGTTTGTATTTTCCATCCATTTTTGCCAAGTGACCTACTTTGCAAGGGTTAAACTTTACCTAATGGGCTAAGGCCTGAGATGCTGCAGCAATCAATCTTTCATCTGGATTTCAGCATCTCGGTTTTCCCCTTTCTCCATGCCTACAGCCAATCCTAACCCTTTCATTCCGGCCTAGCCTGGGGGAAGGAGAGGGAGGGGGCAAAGCTGAGAGTGGGCTCCAAGCCCAGACCTACAGCTGTGCCTGATTGACCGACATTTCTGTTGTTAGCCACAAAAAAAGGCCACTTTTAATGGCTAAAGCAAGAATGACCAGCTGGTGTGACAGGCCTTGGGTCTTTGCCTGGTTGCATTAAAATTCATCAGTTCCAGCCCTTTTTCATTATGTGCATGATTTTCAAGGGTGATATTTCCAGACACATCTTTTACTCAAGTTCCTGGCTACCAAACACTATCTGTCGTTATTTATTTTTAAATGATATCTTTCATTGTGTAGATGGCTTTAAACTTTCATTTAAAATGACTTAGGGTAAAAACAAATGAGGGATACCTGTTATTCATCAGGACAGAGCTGTAGAGAGGTTCAGTAATAAGAGAAAATCAAGAGATCATACTAAAATCAAGAAAGTCCACTGGATAGATGTAAACATTTGTCTGAAAATGAATGTTTTCTGAGGTCTTGGATATGAAACCCCTTGGGTGCCTTTAGTGTTCAAATTGAGCATAATGTATTTGGATTTGAGATCTAGGTTTTCTTCTTTGTCCCTGGAGCGGAAGAGTTGAGAATGGCCCCATAGGTTGGCATGATGCGGAAAGATATATGTTAGTGAAAAAGATCATTAGTACTAGGTACATTTTGTCCACAAAGAAATACATTTGTGGGGTGCCTGGGTGGCTCAGTCAGTTAAGCATCTGCTTTCGGCTTAGCTCATGGTCCTGGGGTCCTGGGATGGAGTCCCACATTGGGCTCCCTGCTCAGTAGGGAGTCTGCTTCTCCCTCTCCCTTTCCCCCTCTCCCCATTCATGCACTCTCTCTCTCTCTCTCTCTCTCTCTCTCGCTAGTAAATAAATAAAAAGTCTTTTTTAAAAAAAGAAATACATTTGTTTTTAAAGTAATGTATTAATTCAACAGACATATAGGGAGCATCTACAATGGACTACACTGGACTAGCACTGTGGGTGATGATATAAAAATGAACAAACACAATCTCTGACCTCAAAATGTTCCCAATATATATATGCACAAATGAGTGTTTTTAAAAATCCAGAAGAAGAAATGTGCTAAAGTAAATGAGCCAACAAGTAAGCAAACAAAAACAAAACAGGAGGTAGGAGCAGAATACTTTACTAATTCAGTGGATGACAAGATTACTTATTGGAGATACTGAGGAATAAAAATTCTGTGCCTTTTCACATACAAAATGCTGGCTCTTCTCTGGAAGGATTTGAGCTGGGTTTGGAAAACTATATAGGCAATGTTTAGTTTGTTCATTGTACTTTTCAGAAAGGCCACAACCCATCCTTAAATCACAAACTAATTTTAATTCTGCGTGTGAAAAGCCTTGTTCTTGAATTAAATTCATTGCTTTTTAAGAGCATGACAGCATGTGAAAGTTAATTTCTTTTTTTTTTTTTTAAGATTTTATTTATTTATTTGACAGAGAGAGAGACACAGCGAGAGAGGGAACACAAGCAGGAGGAGTGGGAGAGGGAGAGGCAGGCTTCCCGCTGAGCAGGGAGCCCAATGTGGGGCTCGATCCCAGGACCCTGGGATCATGACCTGAGCCAAAGGCAGACGCTTAACGACTGAGCCACCCAGGTGCCCAAGTGAAAGTTAATTTCTATTTCTCTTGGGTATGTACTTCTAAATAGTAAATTGTCTTGAGACTAACATGGGAAATCTTTAAAAAAACATAACATGTTAAAGTTTATCAATAGATCAAAGAGGTCTGGATAAAAATCTCTATCTAGAGCTTCCTAATCATACATCCATAATTTTAAATTAATGACTCTCAATCAAGGGTCTCTGGGGCAGGTCCCAGGATTCGGTACTAGATAACAGTTCTGAAGGTGATGCTGATGAGCATCCAGATTGAGACCACTGCATTACATCTACAACTGAAATACATAAAATTTCCCACTTAAAGTGGAAGTATAATCTGTGGATGCCTCATTGATTGCTGTCTTTATTTCAGGTATTGTTAACTGGAAAAGAGAAATTTTTCTTCCTTACTGTATTTCTGCAAGAAGAAGACGGTGGTGTCCCACAAATCTTGGGAGCATCTAAGAGAATTACAATCACAGGTAAGATTATGCTACTTTCCTTCTTAAGAAATTAAACTGACCTCTGTTTTCTAGTAACACCAGTAAAGGCCAGTGAGAGTCAAATAAGTAGGAAGCTCCCTGGAGAGTGTTTAGCATGGACAGAGTTTTCTGTGGTGGGCAGGGTAATAGGGTGCAATGTCATTTCCAGGTTTGGTACATGAACTTTCATATACATCGTGCTGGTTGTTCTCTGCTTCCCTTCCTCATCTCACCTGTGAGATTCATTCTCTGTCCTTTTCTTTGCTGCAGCAGGCTCCAGGCAGCTGACCCCTTGGCCGTGACACACCCTCCCTCCCTCTTCCTGCCCGGTAGAGCCATGTCCTCCCAGACAATAGCTCTGAGGGCTGGCCCCTCATCGATGGCTCCAGCTCTCTCCAAGCTCCAGCAACATGGTGGCAATGGCTTCCCATTGTTTCTCCCCTGACCCTGCTCTGTGGATAGTCTTTCCTTACATTTCTTCAGAATGCCATTTGACTGGGTTTTCTGCTGCCCACCAGGACGTGGCAGATCTATGAATCACATTCCAAAGAGCTTTCTGGATGTTCACACATAGGAGCCCAGATTTGTTTCTTTAGAGAAGGACCAGAGCAGCTTAAAATGACCAAGTACTAGAGTGGGAGCATCAGGATGGGGAGATGGCAAAAGGAGTTCTTGCGGGGAAAACTCTAATAAAGTACAAAGGGATGGAGGAAAGATTTATGCTGATGGCAGAGAATGCCTAGGAACATTACAGAAAGAAAACTATTAGATTTACCTTGCATTCACAAGAGCACATTTTGAAAATAGATATTGCGAGCCAAATGATGAAGACTTGCAATCTTAGCTTGCAATATAGCCCATAGATCTGAAAGGAATGAGCTGACAGCAGATCAGAGTGAGAATAAATAGAGTGACTACTAACTACGGGCAGGGCACTGTCCTTGATCCGGTCGCTGACGCTTCAGGCATTTGCTGCAGCATGTGTATGTCACTGGGAAGGTGGGGAAGCACTGGATGACAGCTCTGCATGTTGGGAAAAGTTTTTGTGTGCTGTCAGAGTTTTTCAGCCTTGTCAGGTTACCAGAAGGCAAAATTTGACTTTGTGTCACGTCTTGTGTCTTAGTTGTACGTGGATGCTTTCAGAGAGACGTACTTTACTTACAGATACAGAGATACTTGGGTTCTTCCTCTTGGTATAAGAGTATGTCAACAAAGAATCAACAAGTATATTCTCAGAGCTTAGCATATGCTAGGCATTGTATAAACCTCATGGGCTCATTTCAATATGTATTTGTTGGACACGTATATGAACCAGCCACAGAGAGAAGGATGTTGTTTCTCTTCCCAAGCACCTTATTCTAAGATGGACCTTCAACTTGCCCTGAGCTCTTCTAGAACCCTACTGGCTGGGGGAGATGAGAGCTCACTATCAACATGTAAGGGAAAAGGTGGGAAAAGGTAGATGAGCAAGATACTGTTCATATAAGGAAGTGAGGCAAGCTAGATGCTGTGCTAAGCATTTTTTGTGAATTGGATTATTGGATTCTCACAGCCCTTTGAGGTAGGTTGCCTTATTCTCCCCATTTTATAGACAAGGAGTTTGGACACATGGAGTTCAAATTACCTGCCCAGGGTCCCACGGTCAAGAACATGTTGGGCTAGCATTAGATCCCAGGCAGTGACACCACAGTTGTGGGAAGAAGTTGCTTCTGGTGGCAAGGATCAAGACTCTGTGGAGGACACTGTACTTGAGAAGGGTCTGGGAAGCTGATTAAGATGTCAGTGATTTGAGATGGTGTGTGCATGGCAGACAAGAGCTGGCATTCCAACTGAAAAGGAAATGTAAGCATCTAAACTCAAAGATGTCAACCCGGACCATATCTTTTCCATTTTCCCTATTGCCACCATATAATACAGGCAAATACCTCAATTGCTAAGTGACCACAAGAGTTGGGAAAAAGAAAGGTGAATTCCTAGTATCCCTGAACACAGCCCTTAACTCGTGACAAAAAAGCCGGCAATGGAAGTTGCAAACCATGGAATGTGAAACTCAGATTAGGGAGGTCTCCCACTGCCCCCAGCTGGGGGGAGGTATAGGTGAATTCAGAGCAAGTTGGAGTTCTCTTTCCACATCAGTGATTCATCTTTAAAAATGTGAAGTTACTGAATAAAAGTGAAATTGGGTTTTCAAGTGCCTCTGGCCATGTTCAAGTCATGCCTTCTGTTGGCTCCTTGCTGTGCAGGTGTTTCTTCTTCTCAGTGTGATTTCACCTGAAGGCAGGGGTTTCTGGGGCAGGGTGTTCATGGGCAGCAGCGAAGCCTTAAAGGAGAACCATAGGGAGTCTTTCTGGACGTGGGCTGGAAGAAGAGGCTTGGTCAACTAATCAATCAACTCTATTTGTTGAGGGCTTACTCTCTGGGCCTAGAACTGTGCTAAGCATGTTTACTAGGAAGTAGATTTTTAAAAAGCATAAAGGTAATTATGGTTAGAATTTGTCTTCCCCATATACTGCGCTATCTTAGGACAAAGTAGTTCCATTCTTCGACAGCAACCAGGAACCGACAACCCCAAGTGTCAGATACGGTGACGAGCTCTGCCTTGTCCCTCCACACGAGCCTGGAGGCTGGTGTCGCACTAAGCTGTGAGGGAAAGGCAACCTCAAGGAGTGAGGGAAAGGCAAGCTCAAGGGTTTATTCAGAGAGCTCCCCTGGGAAAAAATAATGAATGGAAATGAGGGAGGGGTCGTGATAGAAGAGCAGAACATGATGTCTTCAGTTTGGACATTCAGGATAGTGTTGCAGAAAGCTGTTCCAAAAACCATCAATGATTCTACGCAGAGCTAGAAGGAGGGTTTTTTGTTTTTGTTTTTTGTTTTTTTTGTCTTTCCTGTCCACACTCCTTTCTTATTCTGGAGTTACCCTGTTTTAATAAAAGGATTTTTCTGTTACCCAAACACAAGTTCACAAGCAGAAAAATATTTCTGTCTGGACATGGGCCAAGCGTGAGGCACCGTGCCTTACATCGCAAACAGTTCCAGAGAGCCTGGGGAATCCAGAAATCCTGCCCACACATTTATGGGCCTGGCTTCTCCCATCTTTGTGCAGCCTCATGGCTCTTTAAAGAATGAGCACTCCTTACTGACTTTTGGACTCTGAACCAGGGACTCTCTCTCAGATTCTCTCCGGGAGGGTCAGCTGACTTCTCTCTAGTCTAAGAGAGCAGTGGGGGGGGGGGGCAGCCTTGATCAAGCTGATAGTCCCCTGATATCAGCCACCACCACCCCCCCACCCCCGCCCGCTGTGACTGGTAAGAGCCGAGCTTGCCAGTCCTAGTACAGTATGAAGAGAGGAAGGAGTCTTTGTGACAGAGAAGGAAAGGGGGACAGGTGGTCAGATGGAATGAGAAGGCCCCCAGCCAGCTCTTTGAGAGAAAGTAATGCATTTGATGTACTCTAATGGTACCCCTGACTGAGGGGCCATATGGAGCCTGGATACTGCATAATTCTATCTCACTCCCTAGTTGAGACCACCTTTTCCTGCCAAAATCCTACTGTCCGTTGGGTCACGCGGTTGCCACCAGTGTTCCCTTACTGCTCTCATTCAGAAGGGAAAGGTTAAAAATACAAGGAGTGCCCTGGTGTCTGATCCTAGAACACCTTTTATAATTAGAGTTTAGCCTAACTTTAGCATCACAGAGCCTTCTGGGAATGTGTTATTTCAAAAACCTGTATTTAGAGATAGTCGAGGTTAACTCTTTAAGCCATGAGACAGAAACTGGTAGGACAAAGGGCCAAACTGGGCTGTAGATGCACCCGGAGAATTTTCACTGGCTCATAGCACTCCCTCTGATGGCAGGCTCCCCTGATTCACGCAGCTGTGTCATCTGCTGGGCCCCGAAGGCATCTGGGTTTGTAACCCCTGCTTAGGCACTGACGTCTTTAGGTGGCTTTTTGATGGAAATCTTTCTAAAAGATACTGTGCTTCCCTGCTTTCTGAAGCAATATGTAGTAAACCTAAGTTTCCTTTCTACCCTCATCATATGCTCTGTGTCTCTAGTCAGAGCTATAAATTCAGAATTAGATAATGTAGACAAAAAGCTAACTGGGATTGACTCAAGAAGTCCTTGTAACTTGCTCTGAAAGGTCCCTGAGGCCTGGTCGCCCTTTCGTTGATTGTCTGATGCTTGCAAAGGCCAGGCAAAGCTAGGGCAGCAGCCTGAACCCCTGGGTAGGGCAGGATGGTGGCTTCCTCAGAATAATTAATGAGTGAAAAGAGGCTAAAGCTTTTTCAGTCTCTAGAATATCCTGTCTCTGTGCTGCTCCCACGACCCTGGCCTTGGCTGCTCATTCCAGGAATGTTGGGGAATTTTTTCCTGGAAGTCCCAACAACTGGACATCTCTTCCTCCAATCTGAGTTTTCTTAAAACTGGGGGGTCCTAGTGGCTTGTGGTCTCTCACCCTATGGTGGGTTTTCCAATGAAGAGTTCAAGTGATTTGGGTACATTCTGTCAGTAGGAGTGCTCATTCCTAGTGAGATATATATATATAATTTGAATTCCTTAAAATCTCTCTCCACTTATCTCTGTGTGGTCTCTGACTATGCTGGAAAATGAGGAGGGGGCTGCAGGGTTCCTGTGACATGGTAAATTCCCAGGGGCCAAGGCCTTCTGCATGGCTTGCTCCACAGTTGTTCCTGAGTCCTCCCTTGCTTATAATGCATTTTCTGTAGGAAACTCTATATCCCAAGATGCAAGGTACTGCCGCTTATCCCCCAAGTCCCTGCATGGCTGCCTTCTGAATGGTCCTGCAAAGG
The DNA here is from genome assembly GCF_964656455.1 of Halichoerus grypus. Classification (NCBI taxonomy): domain Eukaryota; kingdom Metazoa; phylum Chordata; class Mammalia; order Carnivora; family Phocidae; genus Halichoerus; species Halichoerus grypus. The sequence goes on along the minus strand of NC_135716.1, from coordinate 113,624,108 downwards.
CAGGAGCTGCCAGGGCAACAGTGTTCTGGAAGCTCGGAAGGCAGTTCCAGTGCAGCTGAGGAGGGGCCACCTGTGGTCTCTTGGATAGCACACCTTGCATCTTGGGGGGTGTGGGTGCTGACACTGGGATCAAAGGCTTTTTCTATCATTTTTCTCCATGTTGTTTGGGTTCAGAGGATGGTGTGTGTGTGTATTCTAAGAATGTGTTTTTAACTTATCGTCATTTATATTTGCACTTGGTGGAACCTTCCCCTTGACTATGGCCTGTGATTACGTGCCATCTTTAGCTTCCAGGGCTGTTACCAATTTTTGTCCTTTTGCGAATATCCTTGAGTATTTTGATCAGAAGTTGAAGGCTGGGTAGGCATCACAGGCACAGCTTTGTGCTACCATCTTGGTACAGAAGTCCCCTGTCCCCTGCTTTGAAGAGAGAGCCAGAGAGAGTAGAGCAAAATAAGCAATACTTATTTCTTTTATCTTCCTCTTTAAGTGCTTTTGTTAAAATTCTGTCCTTTACTGGAAGAAACAATGTCATTTCCCTCTAACCTCTTCTCATTTGCTGTTTTGAATTTGAATTTTTGCTCTCATTTTCAGTTGTGAGCAGCAACCTCTTGCTGGTGATTCTGAATCTCGTGCTGACAGCGTGGTCAACGCACTGCTAGGCATCTCATTTGGGATCAGAAGGTTAAGGATGGGATCCTCTTAATTAAGAGGACTAATTAATTAATTGTTGTTAGTCCTCTCTGCCTTAGTAGATTGAATCAAGGACCATTTCCCATTTTCCCTCTTGTTCCAGTTGCCCACACGGCGCCTAGCACAGGTGACAGGTCGACAAAGAGGGAATAAAGGCTCCTTGCTGGCCACTCTTTCCAGGTGGTCTTTTTCCTTTCCTGGAGGTTTATCCCAGATTGTTCTCTATATCTGGAGCTTCTGTGACCCTCATGACTGTCTGGGAAACGGACTTCTATAAAATCTACCTTTTCCACCAGGGGGGTGGGGAAGAAGATGAAGTGAAGAGGCAGAGGGGAAAAATATAGGAAGAAAACAGGAAGATGTGCATTGCTCTGTACACAAGCCTCTCCTTAATAGCAGTCTAATCTAGTGTCTTTTAAAAAAAAATCATCGCTGTATATAACCATTCATGAGCGACTGCCATAATGTACGGTATAACCAGGGCGCCGATAAGGTTTGAGGAGCAAGACTGAAAACCATCTCGACAGAAAGTCAACTGCATCATTTTCAAGTGAGCACAGCTCCAAGCATCAGCAGATACTTAACAATTAATAGTGGGTTGATGAAACGCCTCGCTGCTCTGCCCGAATATGACCTGGATACTTACAAGCAGAGATGGAAACCATTTGGGGGACTTATAAATTCTGGTCTTTGACCTACAGGTCCGTCATGTATCAGCCAAACTTTTACATGGTGATGCATCTGTTTGTATTATACAGAGTGAGGTCAGGTGGGACCATCCCTTCCAGCTACTTAACATGTCAAAGGCCAAATTCTGTGCTATGATGAGCAGTTATCAGAACTCAAGAGCCAGCCTGTGAATAGATTCCAGCCTCCTTCTTTTTTTTTTTTTTTAAAGCAACACACAGTTGTTTATTGGCTGCACACTCTTATTACATCCCAACCTCTTTGCTCTTGCGTCTTCAAGTTCGGTCAATGATTGCAATAACTTTTTGGTCCTCTTTGAGAAAAGCCATTTCGATTTTTTCGAGATTTCCACAGACAGGTAGTGATTAGAATATCTTGTCAAAATCTCTTAGGGTTTTTTTTTTTTTTTCTTTCCTTCCTTTCTTCTTCTTCTTCTTTTTTGTCACACAGCTCACCTGCCAGCTTGTTCTTGTTAATTCAGCTCTGGTAGCTCGTGCCTGTTTCTGCACTTGGTTGTGGGAAGACGAGGTGACTGAGTGAGGAAGAGGTAGCAGCGGTAGCTGAAGCAAGATGAAAATGAACGATATTTTCAGATCCTAAGCAGGGCGGCAGAGGCTAATAATTACATTAAAAAGGCCCTCTGTAGGTAGGTGCAAATAGGCTAGTCTAAACAAGTGTGGCTGTTTTAATATGGGCTGTTGGAGAGATGTCATTACCTGGCGGGCCTGCCACCTTTCACCTCCCGCCATTGTGATCCGTTAGGTCTCACTAACGGGAGAGCGCGGAACTTGTTTGCAGGGGATTTGTTGTCTCACGCTCCGAGGCAGCTGAGAGACTTGCCAAATGACAGGAAGACGCTTCCATTCACAAGGTGTGATTGCCTAAGTGTTTGTGTGCGTCTAATTAGTTTGCCTTTGCTGGTTGGTAGCTCCAGAGCCAGGAGGCAGATTGACTCTGCGGGCTGTAAGCAAAGAGAGTTGATTGGTGTTGTTATCATTTGTTTATTTAACCCTCCCTCGAACCACTACATGTTCTCTGAAGGAGAGCCTCTTCTGCCTTGAAAAGAGGCATTAAAAAAAAAAAAAAAAAATCCCCCAAAACAAAGGAAAGAAAAGGAAGAAAGGGAGGAAGCCGCTGCAGCCAGGGCTGCGACACGGACTCCCTCCCCCGCCCCAGGGAACCGGTACCGGGTAAGGGGTGAGGCCGCCGCGCACAGATGCTCTTGGTGCAAGAGAAAACGCGCAAGGTTTGGCTCGGGGATGGGGGACCCGAGGTTCCAGCCCTTTGGACTGAGGAGCAGATGAATCTGAGACCGGTGCTGCCTTCCTGTCTCCGGTTTTATGAAGCGCAACGGGAAGGAAGGCAGCGGCGGGGCCCTGCCGGGGGAGTGCGCGCCCTGCGGAGAAAGGCCCTGGGAAGGGAGAGGGGGCATTGGGCTGTTGCTTGCTGGTTGCCTTTGAGGGGCGTGGCCGCCTCTGCCACGGCCACTGTCACTGACAGACGTGCCCCTTTGGGTTTGGGGGTGTCTTTTTAGGCCAGGCCCACGGGAAGCCCTGCGTCCTTCTTCACCCTTCCTGTGCTTCTGCTCCAAGCTGCCTCGAATATGAGCCAGAGCTGAGGGGGGCCATTACTCTGGGGTAGGTTTTTACGAGGACTCCGGTTTCCTCAAGGATATTACATCACATGAGTACATACCCTCAGACCTTTGTGTAGCTAGCAAAAAAGATACAAGAATTGGTACTTGGTTTTTATGGGTGTGTTTCTTCTAATATGTCCTTAGCATCATATTAGAGGAGCCTGCCTTCCTAACCTAATGGAGTTCCCAGCACTAAGCGGGCCCTGAATTAAACATAAGCTGAATGAATGAGCAGGCTTAGGGGATCTAACTGTAATATTCATTTATGCTTTATTCTCACGCTCAGTTTCTTCCAATACGGCTTGTTACCCACTGAAGGACATGGTCTGGATCCTGTCCACAAGGACAGATGAAAATAATAGCTTTTATTTAGTGTCTACTATGTCCCAGGCACTGTAGTAACTGCTTTATAAATACTGTCTCATTTAGTCCTTACAAGCACACCATTATTTTTCTGTTTGGTGGATGAGTCACCTGAGGTGACTCTGTGACTCTGAATAACCTACGCAAGTTCGCACGGCTGCTAACTGGCACACCCAGGGCTTGAACCTAGTCTTGGAAGTCTGTGCTTCTAAGGAGCGAGGATGCTCCCTGAGAGCCCCGTGTGCGCGCTGAGCCGAGCAGTCACAAGAACCCAACCAGAAGGCAGTTCAAGATCCAAGCTCAGAGAATGAATCATGAGCTAGGCAAGGCATTAGCCAAGATTGCTGTAGCCAACAGGGATCAAGCTAATGAATGAAGCTCATGGTTTAGAGCAGGTGGGGACAGTTTTATAAAAATATTCATACCCCCAGGGGGCGCCTGGGTGGCTCAGTTGTTTAGGCGACTGCCTTCGGCTCAGGTCATGATCCTGGAGTCCCGGGATCGAGTCCCACATCGGGTTCCCTGCTCAGCGCGGGGTCTGCTTCTCCCTCTGACCCTCTTCCCTCTCGTGCTCTCTGTCTCTCATTCTCTCTCTCTCTCAAATAAATAAATAAATAAAATCTTTAAAAAAAAAATATTCATACCCCCATAGGCTCGGAGGAGGGCATACTTTTCTATGGGGTCTGAGGTATCTCACTGAATCAGGGAGACTTCTCAAAAGATACCACATTGTTATTACTATTACCATGTTTACTTACTTCCTATTCACACGTTATACCTTTTAAGGGACATATTTGGGAGAAGAAAAGCCTACAGCCCAAAAGCCCCAGGTCATAGAGACAATAAGCCCCCCATGGAAGGGCAGAAATGGAGTGCGGCGGGCAGAGGCTGTGGGCAGGGTCTGTCCTGGGAATAAAATGGTGCCCTTGAAGCAGGGCAGAGGGGAGTGAGCCGTAGAGCACCTGGCAGGAGGAAGTGGGGAACAAAGATTTCTCTGGTCATGAGAGAGTGTTGGGTCATTTGCTCCCACTCTGACCCCCATCCTGATCCAAATCCATGCACGAGCAGTGTCAATAATTGGGAAGTTAAAATGGTTTCAAAGTCCCCTTTCTGGGGATGCTGCCACTGAGAAGGGCCCAGGCATTCTCTTCCCCTCTGATAACTGTGCCCTTGCCCACTTGGGAAGTCACATGTTACAGCAAGCCCGGTCCCTCAGTCTTCACTTCTTGCAAGCACTATTTGCACAAGATTAAAGAAATACCTATAATTAAAAGAGAAAACAAATAACAAATATGCATACTCAGCCTTGTCAAATCTGCATCTCCACTGGGTGTACGCAACTCTTTATGACACAGTCAACCAGAAAAAAGGGAAAGTGGGAGGAAGTAGGAGGTTTGCTTGTAGTTCCTGCCTGGGTTAGGCCTCTGCTGAGCTGCTGAGATTTCTAGCAGGAACCTTCTTCATTAGTGAAACCAGCAGGCTATTCGCAGAAGGCGGGATCGCCTGGCAGGGGTGAGGAGGCTGGGTAGCTGGGCTACTTCTGCTACCACGGTCACCTACAGTTTGGGGCAACCATGTCCTGTTCTTTGCTCCTGTGATAGTCTTAGAATTTTAGAAGTGTGTCCTTTCAATGATGTCTAGTTCCCTCCCTCGAGAGGAGGGCGAGCTGAGGGAATGATCTCTCTGCAAGGACAGTGCCATGTATTTTGTGTGCTTTTATTTTATATAATTTTCAAAATAATTCATTTTGTTGTATTTATAATATTAGTCCATGACAGGAAATGATAAAGTGAAACAAAAGAACAAAAACTTGTCCTTCACACATGGATAGTTTGAGAAGCACTAGTATAGAGTACTCCTTGGTCTGAGCAGGATTGGAGAAAGGAAAAAAGTTGTTAGACCTTTTCTTGTATATCACTACATATATATGTTGTCTGTTGTCTACCGCCCCGCGCCCCCGTGGGAATCTGTTTTTCCCTCCTGGCTGCCTTCCTTTGTTTACACACACACACACACACACACACACACACACACACAATTTATGTTTACCAGGTTCATTAGTCTTGAGATTTGACTCTACTTTCTCTAACAATACACCAAATGAATCCGTGGCTTATTAACTTTTGTTTTTCTGTAATGCATTTCTTAGGAATAAATTAAAGTTTTGTTTTAAATTTGTGCTACAAATTGTGGTAATTTTTATCTGGAACGGAGCTTGTTTGGCAGGCATGCAAACCTGGCAGGATGCCACAGTAAAGCACGCCGCCCTGGCACCTCTAAATGGATCAGTGAACCATAAATAAAGCTCTGCGATCAACTGAGAGCAGGAACTCAGTCTGGTCTCCTGTCACCATAACCTGTGACTGTATTTGCCATGTTGAATGGTAGTCATTCATTTACTCAACAGACACATACTAAACGGCAAACCCAAGAGGAGAAGTGAGTCCAAGCCCACGATTTCCCCAAGCCCCTCTAGACTTTGTGGGTGATTCTCTGAAAGTCTCTGTCCTCTGGGGAAGACACACCAAGCTAAGGGTGTCAGAATCCATAGCTGCTGAAGGGGCAGGGGTTTTAGTGGGGGACTAAAGGATAACACCTGTGCTCTGCCTGTGATCCATGAACGAATGGGTCATGGATGACTTAGGCAGGATCCAAGAGTTTGTTGTCAGTTACGGTTGACTGTGGACCAAGCGTTAACGTTGGGTGGTTGTCAGGGGCATGAGCTCTGGGCGGAAGTGGGGTCTAAGAGTTCAAGTGAAGAAAGGACAGTCTGTATTTTTTTTTTCCTGTATGTTTTAGTGAGAGTTTCTTATGTGTCAGATCCTGCTCAAAGTGCTTTACTAAAGCACAATATCTCATGTGATCCTCACCACCCAACAACCCCGAGAGGTAGGCGTTACCACTGTCCCCAATTTACAAAGGTAGGAATGGAGGCCTGGAGAGGTTATGTGATTTGTCTCAGGTCACAGAGCCAAAGAGTGTTGGAGCAGGCTGTGTGACCCCAGGGCCAATGCTTCTCGGTCTTTGGCACACATGAGAATCATCTGAGCACTTATTACACAGATTCCTGGACTCTGCCCTCAGAGAGTCTGACTATCAAGTACATCAGGGTGGGAGCCAATTTCCAGTATTTCTAATGAGCTCCCTGGTGATGCTGATGCTGCCGGTCCTTGGGCCAGCCTCACAGTTACCGCCAGGCCCACACTCGTCCCCACTACGTGTGAGGCTTTCTCTGGGCTTCATCTCTTCACCTCCCCTCCATCTCTCTTCCAGCAGAGAGGGAAATGACCCTGCCTCATTCTTTGAGGTTGCAAACCCAAGTCTCATCCTCTGGTTCTCTAGTGAATCCAGCACGTTAAAATTCTGCACTCTCTCTCTCTCTCTCTCTCTCTCTCTGTGTGTGTGTATGTGTTGGGGGGGGGGGGGAGGGAGGCTGAGGTGAATCAGAATGCATTGCTTTGTGTTCCACGTTACTGCTCCAAGTAAACACACCTACCTTGCCCATTCCCTTACAGAACACAAAGCAGGGCAGCTCAGAGCAGCTATGGTACCTGTGGGAACTGTGGCCCTGTTCTCCTGCCTGCCCACCGGGTACGGGCTACTGTACTACTAACCAGCAGTATGGATGTGGTAATTAACTTTGATACTCCGTGAACAACTTCTACGTGTAGCTTAAGCATTGCTTTTAGTTCCTCACCACTAGAGAGAGTTTGTGGATCCCCTGAATATACATGTTAAAGTTCAGTTTCCATTCACTTTTTCTCCTGAAATAGCCAGATTGAATTGGCATCTTGAAGCTTGTCCCCTGGCTTTTCCCCACCCAGATGTCTGCAGAGGCTATGGAAAGTGCTACCTTTCCCCAAGGAATGGATTCTGCAATCGTGGCTGGAGGAGATGGTTCGACAGTGACTCAGCATGGCCTGCCTCCTACCCTTCTGGGTTTCAAATCTATCTCCTCCCAAGCCAGGATGATAATGCTGACCTTCCTTCCTGGAGGTGCCATAGGGATAGTAAATAAGTGATTACAGAGCACCTGGAAAACACCTGTGCTGCCCAAGGGTGCAGTAATGACCTTACGTCATGTCACCTCAGCTGCCCCCTGCATCAGCTTCCAGGCGTTAAAGGAAGGTGCAATAAATCCCAGCCATCGCACACACAGCAAAGAGTTCTGTTCCTCCAACCCTTATTTCTCCGTGTCTGGGTGAAGCCTTTCCATACACAGGGAGGGACAGTGTTTCCTTCTAAAAAAAAGAACACACAGAAGAGTAGTTTCCACTTACTATATAAAGAGCCTACCTAAAGGATCCTTCTGGTCCAGTCTATGGATTTCATTACAGTAAGTGTGTCTGGGAGAAAATGTCCATTTGGTTCCTGTTGTGTAAAGAAGAGGGAGAGACAAGTGTAGAAACTCAGAGACTGGCTTTGTGATGGGCTGCCTCCCCACCTGCTCCCTCCAATTTGCTGTCAATTTCCTAGACGTAACTTAAAAACATTTCTTGGGCATCTGTTATGTGCCTAGCACTGGGACTTCAGGGATGAATACAGCACAGCCCCTGCTCTTGAAGTGCTCTAGGTGAAAATAGGCAGGCGGGCATGACAGAAGAGAAAATAAGAACCACAGTGCTGAGGTGCTGGGGGGAGACTCGCTTCCCCTGGAGAGCTTGGGGCTGAGTATGTAGATTCTGAGATTGAAGTTTTCTGTCCTGGATCCTGAACCAGAAGAGAGATTTATGTATGTTGGGCCTCTGATGGATTCCTAATGTGACCCAGGTACATAGAGAGGTACAAAATATCCTAACTTAAACACTTTTAAGTAACCGGCTGAACTGCTGGGCACATGCTCTGAGACTGGGGATGGACTCCAATGTGGTGCCAGATATTTAAAATGTATTTATTGTTGGCAAAACCTTATTTTAATGTGTGGGGTCCCACTGAGGGTTTAGAACACCTGGAGAGTGGGGAAAAGAAGACTGGGAAAATAAGGTGAAAGGATTGACTATCAGGGTAAAAAGTCTGAAGAGTTGAAGATGGGGTATGAAATTTGGGAACCATGCACCCATCATCTACTGCTTGAGGTCACCTGTCGTAAAAACAGCTCGATGCTAAGGCAAGTGGTCATCTCCTTCAGGTAGTGGGGAAAAGAACCCTCTCCCCCAACCTCCCACCACATGGGACAGGATCCAGGGGCAGGTTGTGTCCTATCCTTCTGATACATAGCAGTGTTTCTCAAGTACGATACCAGGATCCTCTCCTCACCCTCATGTAACTGAATCACCAGATGCCTGATACAAATACAGATTCCTAGGCCCACCTGCTGCAAAACCACAGGTTAAGAATTTAGGGGACAGGGACCTTGGAATCTGTATTTTAATGAAAACAGGAGATTCTCACAATAAATTTGAAGACTGATGTAAATTCTCCTTTCGAGATCTCCTGTGTGGTTCCATGCCGTGATTTCCGTGTAACCTTCCTGGGTGCCTCAGATGACACCATGTGTAAGGAAGCAGTTGTTAGATGGTAAAATGCAATACAAATATTAGGTGTAACTACCATTAGTTATTTTATATAATTTTATAATTGAATCATGAGGTGTTAGCCATCCAAGGCAAAAAAGCCTTATAAATACCGAAATGTTGTCAAGCCTATGGTAATACAATTGTTGTAATTTGAATATCTTTAAAGATGATTTCAGTGGGCTTGTTAGGAAATGCTCTCCAGCACGGCCATTGTTCTTCCTGCCCCACGCTGCTAGTAAAAAGCAATGCTGTGATCTTTTTGCTGGTAATATCTGTTTCTTTTCTAATTTCCTGCGGATGGGACTGCATTGTGTGAAGAGCTCAGACTTCAGAGACGGACCACTTAAGACACTTAAATCCTTTTTCTTTGACTAATGGAAGGATGGGTTTTTCCATATTACCAGATCTCCAGCTTTATCTTAATTGCAATAGTTGCTTAGAGGTTCACTTCTTGTCTCTTTTTCTCCTCTCCAACCCATTGCACATCTATTTAAAAAAAAATGCAAATAATGGTTCTGGAAAAGGTTTGAGCCATTAGATTTTTAATGAACCCAAAGCTGGTAGCCCAAGTGGCTTCATGGCTGTGATTTCATAGGACAGTACTGGGCTTATGTCCTGCCTCTGTGATTTACGAATTGTGGGGGTTAGACATGGAATTTTCCTCTCTGCCCCTCAGTCTTGTCATCTGTAAAATGGAAACTGAAGTGCCTACTTTATAAGGCTGCTGGGAGAATTACGAGTTCAGCAGACAGTGGCTGACACATAGGCTCTCCACAAATGGTTGTCAGACTAGTCCTTGAAATTCTATCTTTCCCCCAAATTTGATAACTTAGTGGCAGGTTACACTATGATGATCTTGTCACAGTCCCACCATACAAAGCCCCCTAAGTTCAGCTTCACTAATCTGCCATTTGTAATGACCCTGATGACACTGATCATACTTACCCTGGCTCATCACTTAGAACATCAGCGCTGCTCCTCTCGCTTATTCCTACACAGTCTTACTTGCGTGCTCCTCTCCTGCACCTCCTTAAGTGACCAAGCGAAAGGCTTTGGACCATGCTTACCAGTTTTTCAGTGGCTAACATAAGCAGGAAACAGGAGCAGGTGACAGTTTAACCCAAAGGAAGTTATTTCTCCATCAGTTTTTCCCACTCCTTTAATTTTGTGATCGATTTTCAGTCCAGTGGGAAAATGTAAATGGTAGCCATGTATCACCCATGTATAAGTGTGTCCTTGGCCAAGAGCAGGCAATTTATAGTATTCATTCTTTATGGTGGGAGTTTATACAATTTCACCAGTTTATGGGAACTGTTACAAAATCTAGAGAATTAGCAGGAAAACTGGAGGAGACTTCTTCTATTGAGTATTGCTAAAATACCAGTTAAAGTGTACTTCTGGGTAAAATGTGTAATAAAAGTTGTCAAATCTAAAGTTGGTCGACTGAAATTTATTCTTAGTTTTGCAATAGATTTTAATCAAAAGGTTGTAGCTGTGAGGGCTTTCATGACAAAATATGTATATATTTAAGTTCCATTGGTTGCAGAATTACATCAGCTCTAACTGATGTAAATGTAAATTTATTCAGTGGGAAAAAACCCCACTACCATAATGCATTCATTTGCATGTGCAATGCCAGCTCAATCTTTCTCAGCTTTTTTTTTTTTTTTCCTTCTTTAACTCTCTCCTTCCAAATGCTGTCATTCAGGACAAAATTTGATAGCAGCAAAAACATTCTAATTGAGATTTTAAGCTACATAAAAGATATAATTCTAGACTCTGACTTAATTTCCTTACAGAAATGTCAATTTCCATGCTATATACCTGATAGGAGCAAACTTATTATGGTGACACTTAAATCCTTTTTCTTTGACTAATGGAGGAATCGGTTTTTCTATGTTATCAGATCTCCAGTTTTATCCTAGTTGCAATAGTCTCTTGGAGGCTCCCCTCTTGTCTCTTTTTCTCTTATCCACCCGGCGCACATCTGCTTTTAGGAAAATTTAAATGACGATTCTGGAAAAGACTTGAGCCATTAGATTTTTAAAAGAACAATGAACCCAAAGCTGGTGGTCCAAGTTGCTTCATGGCTGTGATTTCAAAAGGCAGTAGGAGGTCCCAACTTGGTTTTCCTGGACTCATGAGTAGATGGTGCTCTGTGTGTCTGCATGGGCTACTTTATATCCAGATAATAGGCATTTCAGAGGAATTTTGGGATTGTAGAGCAAGGGATGTCATGGCATGGGCTGTGGGCTTGAGATGGGACTGGGAATTCTGGTGACATCTTGGTGGTGATAAATTCTACACTTGAAAGGGGAAGAGCTACCCCTGTGTCTGCCTATGTGCTTCTTGATCTGCCCTTGTTACAAAGCAAGCTTTATGGGCATCTGCAGGATAGGGTTTACTGCTGTCAGTCAAGTCACAGAGGTCTTGGATCAGATGAAGCATTACATTCAAACATTTCTTCCACCATCCTCTTTACAAGACCTTGGTTTCAGGTGACTGCCTAGCCCTTGGCTGGGAATCTTCTGGTCATTCCCTGTTTAACAGATGCATTCTCCTGGAGTTGAAATAAATGCTCCACCTCTTAAGACACAGAACCTTGAAATCATGGGTCACACACAATTGGTTCGTTTCTTTCTCTCCATTGATAGGACTTCCTAGAGGACCATTGCCAGTAGTCAAAACCTTAAGGACGGCTGACTCTGGTTTTTATGGTTTCTTGTTCAACATATCTCAAGAGTTTTGCTCCATAAAAATGGTACACACAGCCTCAAAGCCTGGGTTCATGCCTGTTTTTTGTTTTTGTTTCTTTTTAAGATTGATTTATTTTAGAGAGAGAGAGAGAGAGCACACATGTGTGAGAGAGCATGAGTCTGGGGAGGGGCATAGGGAGAGAATCCTCAAGCAGCTGAGCAGGGAGCCTGATGCAGGCCGATCCCATGACCCATGAGATCATGACCTGAGCCAAAACCAAGAGTTGGACGCCCAACCGACTGAGACACCCACGTGCCCCATGCCTCTGGACTTTTACCATTACATCACCTATGCTTACCTCTATCATCATATTTTTCACACTATCTGGAAATTTCCTTTTGCTTTTCATTCTCCTCCAAAAGGTTTTACATTCCTCAAAGGGAAGGTGTTGCTCATTTTCTTCAGAGTATTTCTGACCTTGGCCATGCCTAAAATTAGGAAGAGTGACAACACTGATGAATGAGTGAATGATTGAATAAATAAGGCACTGTAATAATTATTAGCATTTTTAACTGTTAGGTATTCAGGGTGAAGTTTGGTGCCTAAATACTCTTTCCTTCTGGGGCACACTCAGGAAGTTATATACATAAGGTATGGAAGTTTAGTGGCTTTCAATAGAAACTAAGGAAAGCCTCTGGACCATCCTCCAAATGAGGGGCTTCTATGGTAAGTGGGATTGGACTCCCAATAAAGACTCCTATTCTACTCTTCTACTCATTCATGAATCATACAGAGCAAACTCCAGGTCCATGTAGCCAACCACTGGCTGGTCAGGGATCTAGAACAGGTAGCTAGGAGGAAGGCTGGGCCTGTGGAACAGCCCTGCCCTGGATGCAGCACCCAAGGGGATAGAAAGAAGGGGTTAGGGCCCTGGGTGGGAGCACAGGGAGAATGCTAGACTGCTATGGCAGAATGAGGCTGGCCTTGGCCTGGCCTGAGAAGTGTGCATTTGTAGGAGGAGAGTGTTCTCATCCATCTGAATATGAATCACCTTTCCCTGTCATGATTTTGCCTGCTGGTGAAATGTGGCCCAATGACTGTCAGATCAGCCTGGTAGGGAGGAGCTAAGAGTAGGTAGATGGAGAAGCTGGGAAAATAATTTCCTTCCTCTATGGGCTGAGGCAGAAAAGTGAAAGGCACAGGGAAAGTGTTTCCTCCCTTTCCTAGACAAAACCCAGCATGACAGATCTCTGTGGTTTTCAGGGGTGACTCCCGCTGACTGGAAGGGTCAGCACTTCCACAATGAATATCGTATTTCCTTATTTCCAAGACAGCTTAAGTTATGAGACGAGGTAGTGAAAGCTTCTAAGGAAACAAAGAAATACTTTCGTGAAAAATGTTTATATTTGTACTTGTTTACTGACTGATCAATTGCACTGCCCCACCTCCCTTTCCCTAGGGGAACTGGCAAATTTGGCGAAGTAAACTCTGCCTGGCAAAATTCGGTAATGCACTGCGATGACAGATGTGCTGGGGAATCTCCACACGGGCAACTCTAGTCCCACTTTATGCAGCAGCAAAATTGACAAGGTGCGCAGGCATCAGAAAGGGAGCACATTACAGCACTTGTCCTTCAGTGTATCCTCTCTCCTTATTTACATATTTCCCATAAAAGGTACAACTTCAGAGTTCAGCTCCTAAAAGCGTACATGCTAATTTTTCTACAGATCTATTATGTATGAATGAGAAGAGTCTATTCTCTTCTTGGTGTGTGGAGGATTTGTGCATGTAACCCCCCATTAGTGTTAATGGCAGATCTATGCATAATTTCCCTAACTCCCAGAATCCAGGGCACCTAACTAAGCCACATGCAATTACTTACACACACAATGACAGGGAGCTGACTCTGGGGCAAAAGAAACTGTGTTCAGAGACTCGATTTCAAGTCTCACTCTTTAGTGGTCTGTGTCCAAAACAAAGGGATGCAAAGGATATCCATAGAAGGCATTTGCTTCTCTTAAAATACCTATAAACATTTCATGGCTTCTACTTGTTAAGATATCTCTGCAGCTCCTGAGACCGTGAACTGGTAGAAGTCAAGGACAGCATAGCTTTGTAGGTTGCCTGTATCCGAGAAGGTGCATAATGCTTTTCTTTTCTTTCTTTCTTTTTTTTTAGTGATTGAATGAACATAAAAAGTCTTTTGTTAATAGGTTTGCTGATTCTCTGGATTTGGGGCTTGGATTTTTGGGTCCAAAGCCATTACCTGCCACTTTGTAACATGTTTCCTAGATGGCAAAATGAATCCTCCTAATAACCTTATTATCCCAATTTGGAGATAAGCAAACTAAAGTTTGGAAAGCATTAAGTTACTTGTCTAAGGTCTCACAGTCAGTAAGAATTAGAACTAGAACTTGAATTTGGGTCTTGTAATGATAAAGTTCATTTTCTTTCTTTTACAACAGCTGTCTACTTTTGTTGCATTATCCCATCCCCTCTTTCCTGACATACTTTCCCACCCTCTAAAACAATTAGCAATCCTACTCCCACACCCACTCATTTATAGCCTCACCTATGTGGGTCTAAATATAAAAACCTACATTTATGATCAGGTAAAAATGTCCTGCTCCCTGTCACATCTTATTTTATTTTTATTTTTATTTTATTTATTTATTTATTTATTTATTTATTTATTTTTAAAGATTTTGTTTATTTGACAGAGGGAGACACAGTGAGAGAGGGAACACAAGGAGGGGGAGTGGGAGAGGGAGAAGCAGGCTTCCCGCGGAGCAGGGAGCTCAATGTGGGGCTCGATCCCAGGACCCTGGGATCATGACCTGAGCCGAGGGCAGATGCTTAATGACTGATCCACCCAGGTGCCCCTGTCACATCTTATTTTAATAGGAAAATAAATACCAGTGAGGGAATAGTACTAGCGTACAAAAAGCTACAGAGCGGGTCACAAAAAGCCTCCGTGGTATCAACCCCCCACAGATCTTGATCCCCCCACCTCATTCCTTAGTTCTCTAAACTACACAAAAATGTGAATTCTGTTGGGAGAGGAAAAAAAAGTCATTGTGAAAAGAGTTTTAAAAAAAGGTGATTTAAAGAGCCAATGTTTCTTGTTCTTGGACATCAGTTATAGCTAATCTCTGGCACACTGAGAGTACACTTCTCCCATTCGCTGAATGAATGTTAAATTCCACAGACGTGGATATATCAAATTCTTCTGTGGCATGATTGTCACTTGAATTTTTTGCTTGGCCAAAATTGGTGTTTACCTTATGATTTCAAGAGCAAAGGGCTTTTTGATGCAATTTGAAAAATTACCTATACATTAGGTTTGCCTGACAATTTACCATTTCCACAGTTTACATGCTATAATTCTAAAGTCAATTTAAATCCAATTCTATAATAATAATTAGTAAGTTAATAGATAATAACATTCGATTTGTCCTCAGTGACAAATTGCAACCCGGTACCCTTGGTACTCTATGAACATGTGGCATAGTTTTAAGACTAATAGCCTGTTGAACAAGTTCTGCCGCTCTATGATAATTCACTGTGGTTTTATCTCCAGAACTCTAAATCTCCCATGCTTTTCCCACTCTGCTAATGGATTCTGTTCCACATGTTGCAGAAGCTCAAACCTTTAGCGTGGGCTACTTGAAAACACTTGATAAATTGTGAAATATTCAAAGAATAGGTATACTCACTATCGTCATGAAATAGGACATATCAGAAAGGAAAGGTGGAACTTGGTGCTTTTCATTTTAGTAAGAGTTGCCTCTGATTTCCCCCTCCCAGGGCAGAATAGGTTTCATAGTTGTTATAGGATTAACAGCTGTGTGATTCCAAACACCTTGTCAAGTCCAAGTCCAGTGTTTGGTTTTATATGTGGTCCTTGTTATGACAATTATAGCTTTTCCTTTAATATTTTTCTGTAGTTTTTGAGCCCAATATTTGGTCTCTAAAAATTATTTTATAAATGATTTAATTTTGGGGGCACCTGAGTGGCTCATTTCATTAGATCAAGCCCTGCATCAGGCTCTGCGCTCAGTGGGAAGTCTGCTTGAGATTCTGTCTGCCTTCCTATCGCCCCGCTCCTGCTCACTCACACACACACACTCTCTCTCTCTCAAATAGATAAATCTTAAAAAAAGAAAAAAAATAGACTTAATTTAGGAAATTCATGGCCCTAGGAAAATTTGATAGCTAGTTTAAAAACTAGTTACTTAAAAAAAAAAACTAGTTATGATTAAGAACTTTAAGAAAGTAGAACCATTCATAGTAAGTGAGGAATTTCTTGGTAGTTAGCAAAGCACATATTTTTTGTGTCTTATTTTACTAGGAAGATGTATTTTGGATAGGGGAATATGATGTGATAGAGACTGGCTGAGGTTTAAGAAGGGAATATTTCATTTATAGACATGGAAGTCAAAGGGAGTAGGAAAGTAAATTTCTTTGAAAACAAATAAATTTTTTTTTATCAAGAAGCTTTCTCTTGTTGCTCAATTGTAATGTATGCAAGGAATCCTACATAATACCGGAGACTTAAAAAAAATGAAAACTTAAAATTTTCCACTATACCCCTCCATTTCCCTTCTATTGCCTCAATTTTTGCCCATGTGAAGTTGTTCTGGGTACCCTAGGAGGAAAAAAGATGCACTGTAGGGTAAGCAATGCCTGAGATAGTTGTCCAAGAACCTTTGGAGATTTTTCTAAGTCAGCTGCTGGCAAGCACCTGAGCTGTGGCCCATCAAAGCCAGTCCATCAGGTAGGAGACTTGCTGACAATCTTACCTTTACAGTTCCATGATTTAATTATTAATGAATAGATACATTTTATGCAGAACAATTCAAAGCTGCAAGATAATCACTAAGGTAAGATTAGGATTTTATTTGACAGTATAGAAAGAATTAGAGCAAGAGCGAGAGAGAACACAAACCATCCTTTTTCTGGAAAACCAGTTGGGCAGCTTACTAATTTACATTAAGCACAGTGTTAATTAACTTACTGTGGAGAAGCTACTACTTGAGGTTGGTGTATTCATCATAGTGTGTGAAAAGAATCTGGACTCTTGTAGCTAGAAGGAACAAGTATGTACTTGGATATGGGTTCTGTCTGCCAACAATGCTCAGGCAGTGAAGGATACTTTTTAGAATGTCTGACACCATCAACCCATACACACATATAAATATGTAGAAATAGATGCTTGGGGATGGCTGAATCGATCGATGTATAATTGGACACATGTATTGTGAAGGGGCAAGGATACAGTCTGCTTATCACTAGAAGAAGAATGGAAGCAAACATGTTGAGGTTTTTTGTTTGAGTTTTTGATCTAGTGAGCAGAAAATAGCTTCTTCTCCCTAGTTACCTTGCTATCTTTGTATTTTTATACCTACATGTTTGGAAGCTTCTTAATGCATTCTGATAGTAGTTGGACTATACTCTTTATCTACAATTCGCCATGCTGAATCATGACTGGTTGGGAAAGAAGTCCATATAATGTCATATGTAGTGGGAAGGGAGGTATCAGTCAAAATGTAATCAAGAAATGTGAAGACTGCTTCTTGTTTAACTCTGAAAAGTTTTCTATATACTTAATGACTTTCTGTTTACTACTTCTTTCAATTACTGATAGAGGAGTGTTGAACTTTCCAACTATAATTATGAATTTGTCTATTTCTCCTCTCTGCTCTCTCACTTTTGCTTCACATATTTTGGAACACTGTTATTAAGTGCCTACTTCTTTACAGTTGTTTTGTCTTCTTGGTGAATTGACCCCTTTATCATTATGAAATGTCCCTTTTTATTATTTTACTTACTGTGTCTGATAGTAGTATAGTTATTCTAGTTACCTTCATTCTGCTTTCCTTTTTTTGTGTTTACGTGGTATATCATTACCTAGCTTTCTATGTTTAACCTATTTTGTATCTTTATATTGAAAGAAGGTTTCTTATTGATGGCGTATATTTGGGTCTTTTTAACTGACTCTGACAGTCTCTGCCTTTAATTGGAGTATTAGACAATTTACATTGAAATTAATTATTGATATTGCCAGATTTAAATCTAACTTGCTATTTGTTTTCTGTTTATCTTTTCTTTGTTCCCCTTTTCCTCTTTACCTACTTTCTTTTGGATTGTATTTTTTATTCCATTTTATCTCCATTATTGGCTTAGTAGCTATACATTTTTGTTTTATTTGCTTTTAGTGATTATTCTCGGATTTACATCATAGATTTTTAACTTATAATGTGTGTGTGCTTTAAATAATGACCTGACATTTCACATATAAGAAACTTATGACAGTCTAGTTCCATTTCTATTTCCTTTGTGCAATTGTTATACATTTTAATTTCTCATGTTACAAACCCCATAATATATTGTTACTATTCTTGCTTTAAAATATTTATTTATTTATTTATTTATTTATTTATGAGAGGGGCAGGGTAGAGGCAGGGAAGGGAGAGAATCTCAAGCAGACTCTGCACTGAGCCTGATGTGGGGCTCGGTCTCGTGACCCTGAGATCATGACCTGAGCCAAAACCAAGAGTTGGATGCTTAACTGACTGAGCCATCCAGGATATTCTTGCTTTAAATATTTATTTATCTTTTAAAGATATAAAAGTGAGGAAAACGCTTTTTATATTTACCTCCTGCTATGGTCTGAATGTTTGTGCCCTTCTAGAACTCATATATTAAAACTTAACCCCTAAGGTGATAGTATTAGGAGGTGGGGGTCTTTGGGATGTGACTCGGTCATGAGAGATTAATGCTCTTATAAAAGAGACCTCAGAGGGCTCCCTTGCCCCTTCTGTCATGTGAGGACACGATGGAAAAGCACCATCTACGAACCAGGAGTAGGTCTCTCTAGACACCAAATCTGCTGGTGCCTTGTTCTTGAACTTCTCAGATGGTAGAACTGTGAGAAAAAAATGTTTGTTGTTTATAAAATACCAGTTTATGGTATTGTGTCATAGCAACCCAAACAGACCTACACCTCCACATTTGCCCTAAGTCTTTCTTTTGTGTATATCCAAATTTTCATTTAGTATCATTTATCTTCCACCTGAAGAATTTGCTTTACTATTTCTTTTAGTGCTGGTTTGCTGCCAGTGAATTTCCTTAGATTTTGTTTGCCCAAGAGAGTTTTTATTTTGCCTTCATTTTAAAAAGTTATTTTCACTGGGTATAGAATTCTGTGTTGACAGGTTTTCTTTCAGTATTTTAAAGATGTTAATCTATTGTCTTCTGCCTCAAATAGTTTCAGACAAAATTTCCAGTGTTTCTTTTTCCCTGTGTTTGTAATATACCTATTTTTTCCTTTGGATGTTTGTAATATTTTCTCTTTATCACTGGATTAAGGCAATATGGTTATATTGTATGTAAGCATGCCTTTCTTTATGGTCATACTTACCTTGAAGTTGTTTGACCTTTTGGATTGGTGGGTTTATAGTCATTTGGAAAAATTTTGGCCATTATTATATCTTAATATATTTTGTCTACACCTACTCTCTTTCTGATATTTCAGTGACATGTCTGTTAGACTATTTGGTATTGTTCTGCAGGGCATTGGTGCTCTGCTCATTTTTTTTTACTTTTTCTGTCTGTTCTTCATTTGGGATTTTTTCTACTGCAGTGTTTTCAAGTTAACTGACTTTTTTCTTTCTGTCTAATCTGTCTGCTATTAATCCTGTCCAAGGTATTTTTATTTGAGACATTTTAGTTTCTATTGCTAAAAGATATTTTATTTTCATTTAAGACATTTTAGTTTTCAGTGCCATTTTGGTCTTTTTGAAAAATATCTTCTGTATGTGTCTTCATCATACCCATATTTTCCTTCATGTTCTTAATCCTATGGAGTGTATTGATAATACACATCTTCCTTGACTTACAGTGGGGTTATGTTCCAATAAAACCATTGTAAGTTGAAAATATAATAAGTTGAAATGCATTTAATACAGTATACCTAGCTTACTGAACCTCAGAGCTTAGACTAGCCTACCTTAGACATGCTCAGACCCCTTACATTAGCCTATAGTTGGGCAAAATCATCTAACAGAAAGCCTGTTTTATAATAAAGAGTTGAATATCTCATGCAATTTATTGAAGACTGTACTGAAAGTGAAAAACAGAATGGCTATGTGGGTACAGAATGGTTGTCAGTGTATTGGTTGGTTAGTCCTGTGATTGTGGGGCTGACTAGGAGCTGCCACTACCCAGCATCACAAGACAGTATCATACCATATATCACTAGCCCAGGAAAAGATCAAAATTCAAAATTTGAAGTACAGTTTCTACTGAATGTGTATTGCTTTTGTGATATTGTAAAATTGAAAGATCATATAAGTCGAACAATTGTAAGTCAGGGACCATCTGTATCTGTTTCAATGTCTTTATCTGCTAGTTATATCATCTGTCATTTCAGTGTCTAAGTCCAGCAATTGATGTTTTTCTCCTGATTTGGTGTAATATTTTCTTGCTTATTTGCATGTCTGGTAAATTTTGATTAGATGCCTGGAATAGTGAATTTTATGTTGTTGGATGTTGACTTTGGTGTATTCTTTTAAATAGCGTTGGACTTGTTCTGGTATGCAATTAAGTTATTTGGAATCAGTTGGATCTTTTTGGAGCTTGCTTTAAGCTTGTTATAGCAGGTCTAGGGCAGTCTGTATTTTATGGGTAATTTAATATGGCTACTAAGGTCATACCCTTCTGATGATTTTGCCTGATGCCCTATGTATTCCGAGATTTGTCCACTCTAGAGGGAACATGATATAAGCTTTGGGCATTGTTTGATCTTTTGCTTTCCAGAGGGTTTTCCCTGGGCTTTGGGGAATTTACTTTTATGCATGTATAGATCAGTCCTTATCCAAAGACTTAAGGGAATCCCTTTGTAGATCTGCAGAGCATGCATGCAAGCTCTTTCTCACACACTCTTTCAGCGCAGCTTCTCCACCCCTGACTTTCTATTCCACAGATTATAGCTGTTTTACCTTCTTGAACTTCCATATCTGTCTCTTCATCTAAATGAGACTGTTGGTCTCTGTTTAGGTACCCTTTCCTGTGCTGTGGCTTAGAAACTGTCTCCAGGTAGTAAGCTGCAGAATTGTAAGGCTTACCTTTTCTCTTACCCCTTTCTTGGGGGATCATAGTCCCATACTGCCTATTTTTCAATGTCAAAAAGCTTTGTTTCATATATATATATCTTATTTTTCTAGTTGTTTAATGCAGGACTCGCTAGTACTCCATTTTGGTCAAAGATAGTGGCTATTGTGAACTTTAAATGAAGTAATCATACATATAGTTGATGCTTAAAATATGTAGGCTATTATTAATTTCCTCTGTTGCTTGAGAAAGCAGAACTATGACCAAAAGATGGAAGTGGTGGTTCAATCTTTCTACCATACCTACTCAGTAGTGGAAATAGGTGGGAAATAGTAAAGTCTTGTTTGTTTTTAATCACAGGAAGTAATTACTTAGAATATACAAGAGAGGTTTTTTTTGTAAAGTAATTCCTCATTGCTAGGTTGACCTCTGTATTTTCTCCCAAATATCAAATTCCAGGATACTTTTGAGCAATGTTTCATAGCTAAATATTACTACTTAGAACTGAAGTAGAGATGGGTTCTTGTGAGTCTCAGGTTAGTGACAGGTCTATGACTAATCTTTAGAATTGCCTCTTTGATTTTAATTAAACTATCCGTGAAAATGGCTATGGAAGAGATTGAAACTTAAAAGATTGAGTGAGAGAATATTTGCTAAGTGTAGAATTTACAAAGATTTTGTTCTAAGAGTATCTACTTAGACTTTTTTTTGTCTTCAACTGTATTAATATCGTAGCCTTGGTAAGATCAGTGATTTTATTCAAAAGATAGGAAAAAACTAAAGGGCCTAAGATTTTTCCCAACCAGTGCTTTTTTAATACCCCAATGAGTTATGAGGAGATAAAATAACTGAATTCCTGAAAAACAAACCAGACCCTAAAGGTGAATTTTCTTTTAAAAATTATATGGAGTTGAGAGAAAAAGATAAAAAAATAAGAGAGGGGTGGGATGTCTTGCAACATATTGGTTGGATTTATTGAATCTCCAGACTGCTTGAGCTATTTGAGAAAATCTCCTTGGACTGAATGTCTGTTCTCTGAAGTTGTCCACTTATGGGGGACTGACTCAACAGACAGTTCCAAAGGCCATTTGAGTTCCAGGAGCTTGTTTTTCAGCCTTTGTCTTCAACTTGCCTAAGGAATACTTTGGGAAAACTGTGATAGGAGAAATGGGAATTTCACAGGCCCGCATTCTGGATCTTAGAACCTTACCTTTTCCAGCCCTTGGATGTTAAACTAGGAGACTGAGGCCCTATGGGATGACAGGACCTCACACAGGCTGGTTATAAGGAGAGTCAGGCCTACTCCCTCATTTAACAAATACTCACTGAGTACCTAGTGTGGGCATCGTATCTGGTTCGGTGCTATTTACGCCACCACAGGCCTTCCTGCATGAATTATAATAATGTGGAAAGAGCTTATCAGGATTTATAGACAGATTTAAAAATTTTTTTTTATCTTAAAAAGGAAGCCTCCCAGAACCTATTGCTGAAATATGTTCATGGAAATTCAGCAGCTGTGGTGACAGGAAAGTCCTAGTGACAATCAGCAGTAAGTGGCTGTAAGCCAGAGCATGATGTGTTTTTACCGAGAGGGAGATTTCCATGCAAAAATGGGACCAGAAGTCAGGGACCAGATACAATCAATGGTCAAATGTGAATTAAGAACAATTAATGAGTCTGAGCACAAATTAATTGAGTTTTTACCAGATAAACAGTCAGGTCATACACTTGAATTCACCATTGCAATAGCAGGAAAATATTGAGTGTTGAACTAGTTTTATTATTATTCAAAAGGGAAGGGATGCTAGTGTTGTCAAGTACAAACTCTTGTCAGATGCCTTTATCTGCTCAGATCTCCAGTTACTGTTCAAAGTTCAACTTTCACTAGATATGAGTCACACAATTATGTCAGCTTCTCAGGTTCAATTGAGACAATATCAGAGAAAAAGGAATGATGTTCAGTAGAAATAAACAAAAGCTGTTTGCACTTCTAGAGTGGAGGGGAAACAGTGATGTGCCGATGTGGGACAAAACAAAGATGCTACCTTGGAACACTGCCTTCTGATATGTCACTATCAATGAAGTTTAGTTTCCTCTTTCAACTTAAATTTAAAAAAAAATTTCTAAGCAAGAGAGACAGCAGTTTAAAGTGTGCTATTAAGGTTCTCACTGTTGTTTCTAGAAAAAAAAAGTCCAACCTTCGTGAATCAGAGTCATGCCTGTCTGGCCATGAAATAGAGACTTCTTTTGTACATAATGGAGACTTTGGGCAAATTAGAAAAAAATGCCTTATGTAAAAGACCTCTTCTTTGAGTGAATCAATTAGGAAAAAGGTACTGCTTCCTGTAGGTTGAGCCTAGCACTGGGGCTCAGATCTTGAGACTAGAGCATGGGCTGGATTTCAGCCCCAGCTTGACCCTTTGGCTGGGTACATTGTGCAGGACATGGGTTTACCTAGTCTTCCCTTGAAACCTTATGATTTTTGGAACTTCTCTCCTGGTCAGTATAAGCTGTCATGGGCCCTTGCTAGACCTGGGGTTTGTTGCAAAGGTGTGAGTTTGCAGTAACCTAAGACTTCAGCATGGAGCATGGAGGGTGGGAGAGTGTGGGATCCAAAAAGAAGTCTTTGGACAGAGGTATAGTTTAAGACCAGAGAGTCCAAATGAGCATCATATCCAAAGGAACTGGGCAGAAATGCACAAACTAGATTTGACCAGAGACAATGAGGTGGGAAAGGCAGATTCTAAGGAGAAGGTGGCAGGTGGGCCTGAGTGATTCATGAAGCTGCAGAGCTGGAAGTCAGCATGCTAAGCTGGATTGGACAGGCATCAGTAATGACTATCAGTAGAGCTCTAGGGGAGGAAGGCAGCTATTAAGTACTTCCTAGCTCTGGAGCAGTACTGACTGGGTTAAAATCCTAACAGAGCTCAGGCTAAAAACCAAGAATCATTCTTGACCTCTTTCTTTCTCTCGTACCTCACATCCAATCTACCAACAAATCCTGTTGGCTCTACTTTCAAATATATCCAGACTGTGATCACTCTTCACCATTGACACTACTCTTGTCCAAGCCACTGAAATAGTCTCCTAGCCCATTGAGCATCTTTTCATTGAATATTGGCCATTCACATGCCTTGTTTTGGAAGAGTTTGTTCAAATCTTTTGCTGATATTTTCATTGAGCTGTCTTCTTACTATTGATTAGTGTGAGGTCTTTATATATTCTGATAAGTTCTTTGATCTATGCACGTGTTATAAATATTTTCCCCACTTTTGCTTTGACTGTTCATTTTCTTTTTTTTTGTCTTGACAAACAAAGCTTTACATTTTGGTAAGGTTCAATTTGTTATTATTAAAATTTTCTAGCTAATACTCTACAAGTCTTGCCCAAGGAATTTTTGCCCACCCTAAGATCATGAAAATATTCTTCCATGTTTTTTTTTCTAGAAGCTTTGTAGTTTTTACTTTTGTGATTAGGTCTGTGATCTATCTCAAATTAAGTTTTGTTTATGGTGTGAAGTAGGAGTTGAAATTCATTTTTTCCCCATATGATTATTTACTTGTTCCAGAGTAATTTGTTGAAAAGATTCCTGTACCCACTGAATTCCTTGGTGCCTTTGATTGTTTACATATGCTGATAGCATATATATGGGTCTATTTATGTTTCCTGTGTTCTATTTTTCTATCCTATTATGCACTGCCTAGATTACAGTGGTTTTATGGTAGGTTTTCAAATCAGGTAATGTACATCTTCTATATTCTTTTTCAAGATCATTTTGGGTTTCACATGAATGCTTCATTTCTTATCTTATTCCTCTCCATATAATTTTTATAATCAGCTTATTAATTTCTACACAAATGCCCACTTGGACTCTGATTACAATAGCATTGCATCCATAGATCAACTCATGGAGAATTGAAATCTGTACTAGTTTGCTAGGGCTATCATAGCAAAATACCACAGACTGGGTGACTTAAACAACAATTTATTTTCTCACAGTCCTGGAGGCTAGAAGTCCAAGATTAAGGTGTCTATAAGTTTGTTTTTTTTCTGAGGCCTCTCTCCTTGGCTTGCAGATGGCTGCCTCCTTGTTGTGTCCTCACATGGTTGCCTCTGGTTTGGTGTGTGTGTTTATGTCTTAATTTCTTTTAATTATAAGGACACCAGTCATATTAAATGATGGCCCACCATATGGCTTCATTTTATCTTCATTACCTCTTTAAAACGCTCTATCTTCAAATACAGTCACATTCTGAGGTAATGGTGTTAGGACTTCAGTATATGCATATAATAACATCTTGATAATATTAAAAATTTCAGTCCTTGAACATGCCATATCTTTCCATTTATTTAGGTTATCTTTAATTTCTTTCAGTGTTTTGTAGTTTTCAGTGTATAGGTCTTGCACATACCGTGGTCATTTATATGTAAACATTTGCATTTAATGTTTCGGATGCTATTATTAACATTTTTTCAAATTTAATTCTTAATTGCTAGTATATAAAAACTAATAAATTCTTGCATGTTGATCTTATAAACTGATACTTGCTAAAATGATTCTTGTAGCCTTTTTGGTATGTGGATTCCTTAGGATTTTCTATATACATAATCATATTGTTTGTGACTAAAAACTATTTTATATTTTTGTTTACAATCTGAGTGGTTTTATTTCTTTTCTTTTCTTTTTTTTTTTTGCCTTGCCACACTTGCTAGGACCTCTTGTACAATGTGGAATAGTGGTGGTGAGAAGAGACATTCTTTTCTTGTTGCTGACCTTCTTTGGGGAGAGGATTTTCACCATTCAGTAGCTAAATATTTCTCACAGATGTCCTCTATCAGTTTGAGGAATCTCCTTTCTATTACTATTTACTGAGTTGAATTATGTTTGCTGATGTTGAATTATGTCAACTTAAACTTTTTGTATCGATTGAGATGATCATTTGGCTTTTCTCCTTTATTCTGTTAGTGTAATGAATTGATTGAGTGTGTTAAGCCAACTTTACATTGCTGGGATAAACCCCACTTGATCATGTGGTATCACTCTTTTCAAATACTACTAGATTTCATTTACTAATATTTTGTGAGAATTATTGGCCTGTAATTTTTTCTTGTAATGTCTTTGTCAATAAAACAAGCTGAGAAGTGTTCCTTCATTCTCTATTTTCTAAAAAGTTTTCTGTCAGACTGGTCATGTTTATTTTTAAAATATTTGATAGAACATGCAAGTAAAGCTGTTTGAGAGTGTTTTAAATTATGGATTCTAGCTCTTTAACAGATATAGGGCTATTTATATTTTCTATTTCTTCTTGTTCCAGCAAGCTGTATCTTTCAAGGAATCTGTCCATTTTATGTATGCTGTCAAATGTAGTGGCAAAAGTTTTCATAATATCCCTTTAGTATCTTTTAAATATGTATAAAACCTATAATGTCTCTTTTTTTTAGGATACTGGTTATTTGAGTTTTATCTCCTTTTAAAAAACATAGACTATTTACTTTTTGAGCAATATTAGATTTACTGAAAAACTGAGTAGTAAGTAGAGTTCCTACATACCCCTCTCCCTAGTTTCCCCGTTATTAACATCTTATATTAGTATCATTCGTTAAAAGGATGAGCCAATATTGATGTATTATTGTTGACTTAAAAAGTCCAAAGTTTACATTAGGCTTCACTCTATGTATTGCACATTCTGTGGGTTTTGATAAATGAGTAATAATATGTATCCACCCTTACAGTATCATAAAGAGTATTTTCACTGCCCTAAGAATCCTGTGCTCTACCTATTCATTGCTCCCTCCCTCCAAACTCCTGGCAACCACTGACCTTTCTACTGTCTCCACAGTTTTGTCTTTTCCAGAATGTCATGTAGTTGGAATGGTACAGTGTGTACCATTTCAAATTGGTTTCTTACACTGAGTAATATGCATTTATGTTTCCTCTGTGTCTTTTTTGTAGCTTGATAGCTCATTGCTTTCCTTTTTTTTTTTTAATTATCTTTCTAGGGGCTTATCAAATTAATCTTGTCAAAGGAAAAGCTGTGGTGTTGCTCTACTTTATATTTCACTATGATTAGAAAGCACACTGTGTGTAATTTTGTTTCTTCAAAACACAAGTACAGAGACTTGATTTAGTTCATATGGTTCATTTTGATGAAATGTTCTATGTGTTCCCATAGCCATATTACTTTTCTGTCTACTTGTTCTGTCAATTATTCAGAGGGGGCACTGAAATTCCCAATTGTAATCATGTATTTATCTATTTCTCCTTTTAGTGTAATAAGGTTTTGCTCCATGTATTTTGAAGTTCTGTTAGATACATACTCATTGAATATTGTTATGTCTTTTAATGAATTGACCCATTTTTTAAAAGATTTTTATTTATTTATTTATTTATTTATTTATTTATTTATTTATTTATTTGAGAGAGACAGAGAGAGAGAGAATGAGCAGGGAGAGACGGGCAGAGGGAGAAGAAGAAGCAGACTCCCCACTGAGCAGGGACCCTGACATGGGGCTCGATCCCAGAACCCTGAGATCATGACCTGGGCTGAAGGCAGATACTTAACTGACTGAGCAACCTATGCACCCTATGAATTGACCCATTTATCATTATCAGATGCTTTCTTTTATTTCCAGTAACATCCCTTGTTTTGAATTCCATTTTATCTGATATAAATACAGTCACACCAGCTTTTACATGTTTACATTTGCATGGTATATCTTCTTCCACCCTTTTACCTTCAATCATCTGTATTTTTATATTTCAACTATGTCTCTTGTAGCTATGTTTTTCCTTGTCCAGTTTGACAGTCTCTGGTTTTCAATTGTTGTGTGTATCCATTTACATTTAATGCAATTACTCCTATTGCTGAGTTTAAACCTACCATTTTGCTATTTATTTTCTATTTGTTCCCTCTGTTTTTGTTCCTCTGCTCTTAGCTTCTTTTGGATTAATCAGTATTTTTCTTATTCCATTTTGTCCCCACTATTAACTTTTAGCTATCCTACTTTGCTTAATTTATTTGCTTTTTAGTAGTTGCTCCAGGAATTACAGTTTTTCTCCTTAACCTCTCACAGTCTATCTTAAGTTGTTATACCACTTCATGTTTAATGTGAGAGATTTAGGACAAGTATATGTCCACTTACTTCCCTCCCTTTCTTTGTACACCTGTTGTTAAATATGTGACATGTATTTCTTTTTTAAAGTTTATTTATGTAAGTCATATCTACACCCAATGTGGGGCTCAAACTCATGATCCTAAGATGAAGAGTTGCATTCTCCTCTGACTGAGCCAGCCAGGCACCCCAATATTTGACATGTTATTAATAAATTACTAGTCCAACAGTTACCTTATTTTTATCTTTTAAAGAAATTAAAGAAAGAAAATAGTCTATTATATTTCCCCACAATTTTACCATTTTGTGTTCTTCATTTCTTCCTATGGATCTGTCTTGCCATCTGATATTATTTCCCTTCAGCAGGAAGAATTTTCTTTAATTTTTCTTGTAGTGTGGCTCTGATGGCCAAGAGTTCTCTCTACTTTTGTTTATTTGAACCTATATTTATATCATCTTATTTTTTAAAAAAGATATTTATTTGAGAGAGAGTGAGAGCCTGCATGTGTGAGAGGACAAGTGGGGGGGGAGGGGCGGAGGGGGAGGAAGAGGGAGAGAGACTCTCTCAAGCAGACTCAGTGCTGAGCAGCCCGCTGCCCGATGAGGGGTTCGATCTCATGACCCTGAGATGATGACCTGAACAGAAGCCAAGTGTCAGACCCTCAACCCACTGAACCACCCGGGTGTCCCTAATCTTCAGTTTTGAAATATACTGTCATTGGATATAGAATTCTTACCTGAGAGTTTTAATTTTCTCTCAGCAATTTAATGATAAGATTCATTGTCCTCTGGCTTGGATTGTTTCTGATCAGAAGTCAGAAATCATTCTTATTTTTGCTCCCCTGTAATGTCTTTTTTTCTCTGGATACTTTAAAGATTTTCTTTCTTTCTTTTTTTTTTTTTCTATTTCTTGCACTGTGACTATAATGTGTTTTGGCATAATTTTCTGTTTTCCTTATTTCTTTATTTTCCTGCTTGGGCTTGGTTGAGGTTCTTCTTAAATCTGTGGGTTGATGATTTTCATCAAATTTGCAAGAAAGGTGGGGTGCCTGGGTGGCTCAGTCGTTAAGCATCTGCCTTCAGCTCAGATCATGATCCCAGCATCCTGGGATCGAGCCCCACTCGGCGGGAAGCCTGCTTCTCCCTCTCCCACTCCCCCTGCTTGTGTTCCCTCTCTTGCTGTGTCTCTCTCTGTCAAATAAATAAAATCTTTAAAAAAAAACTTGCAAGAAAGGCAGCCATCATTTTTTAAAGTAGTTTTTTGCTGCCCCCCCCCCCTTATTTTCAAACTCTAATATGCCTTTCTTGGCACATTTAATTATGTATTATGGAGAAAAGATATTTGTCCACATGTTTGCTTCTTCTGTTAGAATAGGAACTTTTTGAAAGGTCAGTGTCTTGTCTTTATTTTTCTCCATATTCATAACTTCATATAAGTTAACATATACTTGGGAAAAGCTCAAAATATGTTTGTGGAATTGATGAATAAATGATTGGTAGTAATGACCATTTATTGACTGCTT
Organism: Halichoerus grypus; assembly: GCF_964656455.1. NCBI lineage: Eukaryota > Metazoa > Chordata > Mammalia > Carnivora > Phocidae > Halichoerus > Halichoerus grypus. The sequence goes on along the minus strand of NC_135716.1, from coordinate 113,594,766 downwards.
ACCGTGTGCCACTACAATTTAAGACACTTCCATGTGAATTACTCATTCCTACCTCACAACAATCTTGAGAGAGAAAATACATACCCTGATTTTACAGAGGAGTTAAACTGAGGCTCAGAGCTCAGTAAGCTTGCTCAAGTCTACATGGCTTTCCGGTGGGGAGCTGGCCTTGAAAGCAGCATCAAAACCATCTCTTTGTAATTAATGGAGGAGAAAGTGCACAGCATTGTCCTATACTACTAGACTTTATTTTGTCTCTCATCTTGTACCATCACTCATTAATGAGAGGAAATAAATTGTGAGCAATACCAGGAATTGAGGAAGCAGATGGCAACATGGCCTTAAGCTGAATGGGACTGGGCATGCCCAGCAGGAGTGTGTTCCAACTGAGATGGGCAGAGAGGGCAAGGCTGGGGGCAGGTGCCCCATTTGCACCTACTCATGCAGTTTAAAAGATGGCAACAAACAGGCATCTCCGTGACACCAGGAAACTTGTTAGCTGCTGTTTCTTACCTATTTTGGTCTCTGCAAAATTGATCAATTTTGGCCTCCACTGGGAGTAACTTGTAAGGACTTAGAGTGTTGCATATGAATTCTTAGGGAAAGCACTTCTAGGCACACTATCAAGGTAAATATAGAAACAGCATTTTGAGTTTATTTTATGCTCCAGGCTTCCTATGATCCTGGTAATTTCTGCTGGAGAAAGGGATTACCTTGTGCCATAAGAAGAAAATGGTGATTAGCTAATTATTTATTGTTTTGTCTATTTCATGCTATTATTGATCCATCTGAAATCTATCTCTATTTATATCCCCATATCTTCTATTTATTCATTGATCTGTTTGTCAATCTAACACCTATCTCTCTTTGCTGCTTTTAAAATTTATTCTGTTTTGTTAAAGTCTCCAGTATCCCCATTCCAATTTATGGCATTTTAAATATACCTTGTTAGTATATATTTTGGACAATGTTAACATAATTTCAGGTACTGAGGACAAGTGAGGAATCTGCTTAAGTCCTTAGGAGAAGCTAAAAAGACTATTAACAACCCAAGTCCATAAAAAACATCTGTTCCAGTCATGCTGGTGATTTTTTATTAGTCCTTCAAATCCGTAACAAAGATCTCTAGAGCAAGACAAATGTTCTAGTGGAGTGCAATTTCCAATTTCTTAGCTAACCTGATTTTGTTGATTCATACATATGCATGATTCAGTGCTGCTCCTGAATACAAAAAAAAAAAAAAAAAAAAAAAAAGGAAAGAAACATTCTTTGGGGCTCTACTTCCCTTTTATATTATTTATATTCCTTGAAATGCCCTTGAAATTTCATTTCCTAAGGGAAGCTAAACAAATAATTGCATACTAAAAGGGAAATGAGTCTAGCAAGCTAGATAATTTGTAACATCAAATATTCTTTTTCCATGGTTAACATTTTCTCTGTGAGGAAACAGGAGGAGTAAACAGACCAATGTATCTTCAGTGCAATAACTAATAACAATGCCAAATGCATGAAGTGGAAATACCTCAGGATACACTTCCACAGGCCGCTTCATCATAGCTGAATGCAATATGCTACAACAATAATAGGAGTCACGCTTGTCATATTTCTCCTGATCTCTAAAGAAGGATGCCAATGCCATAGTAATGCACCTTGCTTCTCTTTCTGGCTATCAACATTCTTTTTTTGTTTGTTATTGGGGCCTATTACATAGTTTGAAAAGTTTCCTCTGAAAACAAACTTGACAGTACTCTGAGGCCAACGTAATGAGACAGACACTAGCACTTAGTTCAAAATCAATCATGACCACAAACAGAAGGAGTGGGTAAAACATATCAGACATCATTTGGGACTCATAGCATTGTTCTCCCTGGGAAGGCAGAAAGGCAGTGTGGGGATGAAACTTAATTTCTCTGACATGACACTCAATGTCTTCTTCACCATCAGAAGAGTTTGCATGGTGAGACCCATTTCTCATTGACTACAAACTGAGAAGTGTCTTGAAAATGAAGTCCGTCGTGATTTAAATGAGCAGGTTTGAATTAGGCAATAGCTTGATGGACGGTCTATGTCTGTTTCCAAATGGATTTCTCTCTTTATATAAGAAGTGACTATATTTTAATGCTCAAACTTTATGGTAAGATGAGGGTTCTGAGTGCTAAAAGAACATGAAGAAGGAATCAATCTACTTCTTGGTATTGAGCATCTGGTCCTAAATTCCTGCTCTGATTACCAAAATAGAGGTTTTAGAGGTAGAAGAGATGGAAGAAATGAAGTTGAAGAAAGGAAAGGTGAGACAGTAAAGAGATTATCAGGATTTTCGGCCTCTAGGACACTTCCCAGGCCCAAACCATTTTGCAGGAAGGTCTGGGAACTCTCCTGATTTACTCTCCTTTGGTTACTTCTGTTGCACACTGTGTATATATTGTATGCTTTCTTCCCCAAATCACAGTGCTCATTGGCCATTCTCCCCTGCTGCCCCTTTCTCTGGTGTCATCAGAGACAAGTTCCCACATTCCTTACATTTTAAGGGCTCTCCTACTATTTGTTGCTGGAAATTATGGACTTAACATGACTATAATAGAGGTGTATACCCTAGAGGGATTTAAAGGACCAGGGGCAATGGGGATAGAGGGAGAGGATTTTACAGAAAAGAGGTAGAGCTCTAGGGAAACAAAGTGAATGATCTTCTACCACTCCTGCAGATCTGGAAAGGGTTTCTTATTTGAAACCATGGGTCAAGAAAAAGTCAGATAATCAGCTTCTGATGCTTGATCCAAGGTCAGGGGAAGGCAACCACAGGCACAGATCACAGTGTGATCATGGGAGAGATTTGTACAGAACACTGGCTTTTTTTTCCCTTTTTTAGATATTATTTAAATTCAAGTTAGTTAACACTTAGTGTATTATTAGTTTCAGGGGTAGAATTTAGTGCTTCATCAGTTGCATATAACACTCTGTGCTCATTACATCAAGTGCCCTCTTTAATGCCCATCACCCAGTGACCCCATCTCCTCACCCACCTCCCCTCCAGCAACTCTCAGTTTGTTTCCTATAGTTTAGAGTCTCTTATGGTTTGCCTCCCTTTCTGTTTTTATCTTATTTTATTTTTCCTTCCCTTCCCTGATGTTCATCAGTTTTGTTTCTTAAATCCCACATATGAGTGAAATCATATGGTATTTCTTTCTCTGAGTGGCTTATTTTGCTTAGCATAATACATTCTGGTTCCATCACGTTGTTGCAAATGGCAAGATTTCATTCTTTCTGATGGCTGAGTAATATTCAGTTGTGTGTGTGTGTGTGTATACACACACACACACACACACACACACATATGCCACATCTTTATCCATTCATCAGTCAATGGGCATCTGGGGTCTTTCCATATTTTGGCTACTGTGGACATTGCATTGGCTCTTTAATGATACCTGAATGAATGAGGTTAATCTGGCATAAACAGAAACTGAACTCTAATGACTGAGAGTCACACTTCTCCAAGTTAGTTGTGCAAGTAAGGTGAATAAGGCCCCCAGACTGAACTCTCTCAGGAGCCCTCACTCTGTAAGCACCCTGTACAACTAATATAGAATATCCATGTTACATATTATGTCTTAGTCACCAAAGTCCTTTATAATCCTTGTAATAAGATTGTCTAATTGGTGTGTGAGAGGTGGTAGAGCTAGTGGTGATGAGCCAGACTGCCTGAATTTGAATCTGCTGTGTCACAGAGTACCTGTGATCTTAGCAGATGTATCCTCATCTAAAAATGGGACAAATGATAGTACTCACCAAAAAGGATTTGATGTATGTATGTCACTTAGAATAGTGCCTGGAATAAAGTAAGTACCACACAGATATTTGTTGTTATTATTACCCTTTTTAAAACTGTCATCTAGATTTGTAGGAAAGGGAGGGCTGTCCCCACTCAGACTTCATTGTTCTGTATACTGTATAACCCAAGTCAGGCCAGCTTCAGTGCTGGACTCCTACCATGGTCCTGGCTTGGGTTCCAAATTGTTCTTGGCCACCCCAATCTAATAGGTTTTATTTTCTTGAATGACTTACTTGAATTTTTCTAGGAGATTCTGGTAGACCCTAAATACATAATTTCCACTAATGAAGTTCAAACAAGAGGTGAGCAAAATACTACAGATCCATTATAGGCTCTTAAAATAGTGACCTTCGTCTGTAGTTTCTGCCTCTCTTCTAAGATAGTGCCTGGAAGCCCCCACTGAAATGCTAGTCACATTTATTTTGGGGACTAGAGTCTATTGATCCCCTATTCTCATCTAACACAGGCTGTGGGGAAGGCTGGCTGGACCCTCCATTATGGCCTCTCCTGCCACCATGAATCTTGGAGAAGTTATTGGGTCAGAGCAGACTTCAGGTGTTATTCTAATGGCATTCTGCCTCCTGAAGGAGAAATTTCTGTGAGAACAATCCACATAAATGCTGGAAAGCTGGGTAACTATTTGAAGAAAAAATATATATGTAAGGTAACCAGCACAGTGCCTGACACCAAACACAGCACCTAATAAATGATTCTTCTACCCATTGTGTCATACACACAAAAATCACTTGGGGCATTTTCTCACAAGACTAATGAGATTATAAAATATGTAAATGACCAAACAATGTCTAGCACTTGGTAGACAATATTTACCTAATTCAACTATACCCCTTCCTTTGCCCAGAAGCAAATACCGTGTTAGGGCACATCTGGGACTCTAGGCACCAAAAAAGTGGTCTTTACACATATTTCCTTTCTAGAAACTTCAATTTCAGGGTTTCAAAATCATTTGTGAAAAAAACCTTTTAAACTAGGGAAAGATATTTAAAGAAAGAATAGATAATTTGTTCAAATACATTACAAATTGGAGAAGCATTGAATAGATTTAACTATATTTATTCATCAGATTCCATGTAATCATTTGTAGAAGACCAACAATACATTTTGGTGTCTGCTTTCAAAGACTTTACAATGTATTTGGGGAATTAATGTCTATCCCGAAAATCCCATGGGGTTACTGTCAGGATAATGTGACTTTATAAGTGTGCTTTGTAAATTGAAATCAAAGGCAAATTATATAGACATAAAATACTAAATATAAAAACATACTTGTAGATGTTACTAGAAGATATTAACACAAGTTAATTGACCAATTCTTTCTTCAACTATGTCTAATCTGCTTTTTAAGAAAGCTGAATAAATGTTTATTTAATGAAAACATTATTGATCACACAAATTATTCCCATGCTTTTCTTTGTAGAAATTGTCACATTGAGCATGTCAGTGATAGGGTTTTTTGCTTCTGTTAATTTGTTTCCTTATGATGCATTCCTAAGATTGGAATTGCTGAATCTCTAATCTTTTTAACCCATTCATTACATTTCTAATTGTATTCACTGTGCTTTTAATTTCTAGAAGTTCTATTTCTCTCTTGCTAATCTGCCCGACTGCTCATTTTTCATAGTCTCTTATTCCTTAGTCACGCTTTTATCCATTGCTTTTATTTAAAAATGTTAAACATATACTTATTTCATATTCGGATCTGATTATTTGAATATCTGCCATCTTTGTAGATCTAATTGCCTGATTTTTGTTTCTATGAATAATTGTTCATGGTGGCTTAAGTTCTCAAATATGTGTGTGTACACATATTTGTGTGTGTGTGTGCCCGAGTGCCTGTAAGCGCACACATGCCTGAAAGTGAGAGAGCTCATGATCCTTCAAACTTTTTTCTGTGGTATGATTCCCTAGAGAGGATTTGTGCATGATTCTGAGAGATACCTGGGAATACTTTAAACCAAATTAGTGGCTTACGTATTTGGGGCTATACCATCGTGTGAATTCCAGCCCCAAACCCATGTGAAGACTGGCTTGTGGTTACAAATTCTCATGGAAGTTTTTGTCTGCTCCCCTACAAGCCAAGGCTGAGATTGGAAATTTTTCTTAATCACCTCCTTATGGGTGGTGGCAGAGAATTTTCATGTTTACCTATCAGAAGAGTTGCCTTCTGTTGCCAGCTATACGTGGAAGGGTCTCTGTTACAACCCCTGCTTTATAAGTAGCCCAAGCTTTTTCTCCTTTAATCCCAGATAGCCTATGAAAGCTGATGACACCAGCTTTATGAAGTGCTTATCTCTTCCGTCCAATAGGACCTGACCTGTAAGAACTTCACTTATTTTCATTCCAGTTCATCTATAGCTTGAACATATTTAAAAAATTATCCAGCATTTTTATATGCTTTTCTCTTGAAAGATTTTTTTGGCTTGCTATGTTGTTGGAATGAAAAGTCTGTTACTTGCTTTTCCATTAGCTATCATATAGCGTTTTCCTAAAAAAATAAACATAATCCTCAAATAAAATGAATATTATTTTACTTACAGATGTCCCCCAGTGTTGGAGGTTTAGGGTTCTACTCCCTGCATGTTCTGACCAGTAGAAAATGGGCACAGGGAATCATGTAGGGAACAAAGAACCCTTATCAGTCAGGGCCCCAAAATTCCCAGAATTCAGAAGTTCCTAGAGAATTTAGCTTGTAGAAAGAAACTAGGATCTGAATCTTCTCTACTCCCCATCTTCAATATTAGATGCTCTGTCTGAATAATTGAGTTACTAAAGTGAATTCCAAGACACTTAACTAGCCACCTGCATGGAAGTTTTAGACCTGCCTCCTAAGTCCAACTGGGGCAGAATGGAGAATCTGGGAGAGTGCATGTCTTGATTCTGGTACAGATCATACCACTTCTGAAGAAGCAGAGGTGGAGGCCTGACCTTTCCTAAGAATCCTGAGTATGAGGGAAGATAGAGCATGTTTCCTGCCAACTCTGTCTATGTGGAATATGACCCAATGGATATGATGCTCTCTGGAAACAAATCAGCTGTTTCTCTCTGGGAAAGGAATAAGAAAGGAGCGAAGAAATTCCTATATTGTCCTTGCCAGCACTTCCCACGTGGGGAGGTGGACAGAAGTCGTCCATAAAGCAAGATGGGAACATAGAGATAGCAATAGCATTACTCCCTACACATAATTCATTTAACCATTCTCCTATTGTCAGGTATTTAGGTTATTTCTAATTGGTTTCTCTACTGTGAACACATTTGCATGCCTCTTTTGACCTCATCTTGGGTTTCTTCCTTATGGTAGATTTCTCATGTGGACTCAGGGTTCCAGGAGAAGAGCATGGTTAAAGCTCTTGGTATATATTAACCAGGTGCATTTCACAAAGGCTGAATGCTCTGATTTATACTCCACCAAAGTGGTCTTACCATATTCTGCCACTATTGAGAATGACCATTAAGAAAGATTTTGACAAAAAGATTGATAAACAATGGCATTTAATTGTCCCAATTTAAATGTCTTTTATTATAAGCAATGCTATCTAATTTTCATGTTTATAGGACATTTATATTGTTTGTGTATGTCTTTTGCTCATTTTTAAAATTGGTGCTTTGGTGTTTTTTTGATTAGTGATACTGAATTCTTTGTATTATAATGATGACAATTATTTTTTATATTTGGTGCACACATTTTTCTTTGGTTTGCTCTCTTTCCGTTGTCTTTAGAGTGGTGTGGTAGATATTTCTGTTTTCCACCTAAATTTGTTCTCTCCTTTTCCATAGTTTAGTATAGCCAGACATGTGGCTCCCTTGCTAGGGACTACATGCATGTTCCAACCTTTTTTGCAGTTAAATGGAACCATGTGGCTAACTCTTTGCCAATGAGATGTGAACAGAAGTGATGTTTACCATTGTCTGACTATACCTTTAAGATAGTGGGAGTGCTTCCTTCATAGCCTCCCCCCTGCTTACTGGCTGGAAACCCAGATGTGGCACAGGCCCAGCTGTAACCATGCAGCCAACAGCAGGTGCCCTAGAAGATGGCAGAGCAAGGGACTGGAAAAAACCCGGGTGATCTTGAATGGCAGACCTTGGACTCTTAGGTGACAGTACATAAAATACTTTGTTCTTTAAGCAAAGTTACTTGTAAAGTCAAAATTGTTGACTCTTTGTTACAGCAATCTACCCTTACTCTAATGACTTTCATCATACAGAAGTTTTTAAACTTATTAAATTATTTCTTTAGGACTTTTCTCATAACTTTTATGTAGAAAATTCTTTCTCAATCCAATATCTTATGGCTATTTATTAATTTTTCTACCTTCTTATAGTATAATTTTAAAAGTGTAATTCTTTAATCCATTTGGAATTGGTTTTGGTGTAACACAAGGTAAAGTTGAACACATTTTTTCAAAAAGTTAATCCACTTTTTTCAGGACCAATTACTGAATAATCTCTTTTCTCCATTGCTTTCTGGTTCCATCTCATTATATGCTTACAGAGATTGTTGTTTTTAGAATATCTGTTTTGTTTCATGTTGCCCTATTCCATTATTGTGAAAGCAATATAATATTTAATTATTATAACTTTATAGGATAACAGTGGGTAAGTCTTTTTTCTTTGAACTTGTTTTTCAAAATTTTCTTTATTTTTTTGCACATCTTATATAAATTCAGAATTCTTTGTCAAGTCCTTGTCTTTTTTATTCTATACCAAAGAAAAGTCCCCTTAGGATTTTTGAATATTATTGCATTTAAACTTCCACATTAATTTGTGAATATCTTTACAATAGTTAATTTTCCTATCCAATAAAATAACATCATTCCATTTATTTGTTATAACTAAATAAACCTCTGCGGGTTTCTTCATACAACCCCATAAATCAGTTTATTAATATAAACAAATGTATTAATTAACAAATATAATTAAATACAATGTTTTCTTTTTAACATGAATGGAATCTTTTCCTACTCTATTTTCTAAATATTCTGATATATTGGAAAGCTTTGCCTATTGAATATTTATCTCTGGCCTGTTTAGTAACTTCAGATTATCAGCTTATTTTCAGCTGATACTCTGCATATGTTTCCTGTGTTATGATAAAGCTCCTCAAATGAATTTTTTACATCCACTGTATTCAGTGACAATTCTGCTTTTTACTGCTTCTAATGCAGATTTTAATTCTTCTATTTCATTTTTTTGTTTCTTTATAATCTATACTTATCTTAGCCCAGATCCCTTTCATCTCAGTCTATTAGGGTTATACTTTATACCCTTCTCAGCTCCTTTGCTGAAAGCAGTGTTTGGGGTTTTTTTTACAAGTTTAAAAAGAAAGATGATTGTACAAGGTTTTTAACAGGGTTTCTTGCAATATTCCCAGTGATCAGAAGTATAGGCTTTCTAAGTATAGGAAACCTGTATTACTGGTAATGGTTTATTTGTTACAATTTCATGCTTACTTATATATCTTAAGTCAAACAAGATTTTTTCTCAGCCCACGTTTATTTTTATGACAGCTTAATAAAAGCACATTATTTTATTTACACCGTCTGGATAGGCTAAATTTCATTCTGCCAACTGTGTCAGTCAGAGTCCCAGCAGGAAACAGATGGTAGACTCTAATTGGGTAATTTGAGGAAAGTCTAATAGACTGTTTGCAAGGATATGGGTGAGGAGCAAGGAAAACCCACAAGGGATAGCACCAAACTCCAGAGCTAGTGAACCCCAGGCCTGAATGACTACCGGGAAGAGTGGCTACCAGAATCTGGGCAGGAGAGCTGTGTAGAGGGTATCTCCTGACTGAGGCTTGCTTTTGATTGAGGGCCAGTCCTGGATAGCAGGAAACAAGTTTGGTAATAAATAATCAGCCCCACTCTTATCCCTAGATCTCCTTCTGGTGCTCTCCACTGGTCAAACTCAACTAGAAGTCAGAAGGCAAGGGGTTCCATTAGTCAGGCCATACTAATCAGCCCCAAGGGCCTAGACCAGGATGGAGAAAGGTAAATCTGGACGGGTAGGAAAAAGATGGTAAGTACATCAATCAAAGAGTCCTTAACTGTTCATTGGTTCAAATAATTTTCTCCATTCACTGGCCAAGTCTCCATTTGGTAAGTGCTATGGATAGAAACTATTCAAGGTCAAAGGTGCATTTTCTGAGGAAGAGAAGGGAAAGATAGCATTGAAGGACAGTTCACAGGAGGTAGCTGAATGGGACAAAATATCACTGGAGGTCTCAGAAGAGATGAGTAGGTAGCTCAAATATGTATGAAGCTACTCTATGGACAGGCTTAGAACACTTCTACAACATAGCATAATTAAAGAATCATAGCGCCAATAAAAATTCAAATCTCCTTTTGTGTGTATCTCAATCACTTAAGGAGGTTCAAGTACATAGACTGAGATAAAGTATGCTAACATCAACCATTGTCTTCCATTGTCTTGCTTAAGGAAACTTGCAGGAATTTTTCACTCACCTAATCTGGAAGATTACTGAACTACTATCCTTGCATTCATTTGTCTTTAAGTCACCTCTTCTCCAGGTTCCCTCTTTTGTACCTTACTTCCCAGTATGCCACATGTCCCTCCTCTCACACACCCCCAGTTTTTCTTTTATTCTTAGTGATTTTTTCTGTAGAATCTTCCAGTATGACTTTTACCCTTCCTTTTCCAGAATACTATCGAAGGGAGAATGGGCAAGACCAAAACCCTCTGAGTTGGGCAGAGGGAGGGGAAAGCTGTGGACAAGTTAGTAAGCTTCTCATATTTTCTCTCCTCCTTTCTGTCTTCTTCCTTTTCCCTTTCTAAGAAGGGAGAGAAAGGTTGCATGGAAAGAATGCCAGAGTCTGCCCACCAATCTGAATGACTGCACCAGGTTTGTCCTGTGGTGGGCGCAGCATGGTGGGATTCTGCAAAGGGAAGAGCATTGGTAGGAAAGCTGCTGTTACTGTGTTTGTGTGGTGGAGCTTGAGAATAAGCCCACTAATGTGTGTGAGTTTTCCCCACAGAAGCTCTTCTCTTTTTTTAAGCCTAACTATTCCTTTTGAGTGAAGTGTGAACATCTGGAGATTTTCTTTGTCAGGAAAAATGAGGAAATGGTGTGAAGGTCTTACCTGGGAGTGGGTAGGTGGTTGTACCTGCCATCTATGATCCCTTAGAAACCCCCAGGAACCCCATTTTGGGGTGTTCCCACGTGTTCCTGTGAGGGATACGTGTGGTGGCAGCATTGTATCTTTCCTGGCCTGCCAACCCGATTTCACGGAGTTTTTGAAAAACAGTCCCCTCAGGGAAGTCCATGGTTGTTTTGACATTTGGGATAGAAAATATTTACCATGTAACCTTTACACTAAAGGACTCATAGCTAGGGACCAACAAAGCATATTTATTTGCCTCCATGTGAGCATCTGGGATGGTGCTCAAAGTGAATCTTTTAAATGAAGAAAGGATAAGTAAGAATGTAGGAGAAAAGAGAAAGGAGAGAAAATAAGTTAAAAATGAGAATATCCATCTGCTGACACCTTATTTCCCATTTTGAATTTGGAACCTGGACAACACTTATTAAATATGAGGATATGAATAGCCATGGGCCTAAAGAGTTCATTCTTCAAGGTCTCTGTTGAGGCTGGGGAGTTGAGGAGGGAAGTGGGAATTGGAGCGTGGTTAGATTGTAGGGACAAAACCTACCTGTTCACTGTTTTAGTTGTGCCCTCTCTGAACTGCCATGAGATAAGTGGTTTTTGACAAAGAGGTGATGAGATGTGGGGAACAATAGGAGGCCCTCTCAGCTTTGGTGGACTTGTAAGATGGGACAGAGCCTTTGAAAGGACATGTGCGATCAGTTACGCTCCTTCCAGTTTTCCTACTAGCTTATCAATTACTTGAGCATAGAGACTGTTTTGCTGATCTTTGTATCCCCCACACAATCTTAAGCATCTTTAGGAAGAAAGTTTGTAAGGAACCTTTGTTGAGTAACAGAATCTGCAAAAGAAACATGCCAAATCATAGTAGGAAACAAGACAATTCCTTCATGGCTCCTTGGTCACATTTTGGCAGAAGGATCTAGAAGAGCAAGAATTGGAGATCAGTCTTCACCTTTAACCATTCTCTGTTTACACCAGGTCTTTCTTTTGTCTGTGTTCTCTGAATTTGTCTATTTTTTGAGGAAAAGTGAGAAAATGGGAAGGGGAACTCTGACTCTTCTACCCTTCATTTATATGGAGTGATTCCACTTTTAAATGTTTTTCCATAGTTCTGCATAGTATTTGTGAACACACCACCACCAACAACTACCCCCTACCCCTGAATCCCTGGCCCCTGCCCAGTTCCCCTGGGACTCCTGTTTAGACCTGGTAGATTGACCACATGTATGTCTCTCCTCTCACGTTGAATTTTTCATTATAATAGTATTCAAAGAACAAAACCAAAATTAATATGAACCCACAGGAACAAAGAAGCAGGAAAGGAGACAACAGCAAACAAGAGAAGCTAAGACATTTTTTGGAAGTTAGAAAATACATGGATGGCAAATGATTCAGCTGAGGAAGTTAAAATACAAGTGCTTGCAGAGGATAATACCAATAAAAAAATGAACAGATTGTGGTACACCAAGGTTGGGAATCACTGGTTTAAACTATCCATTTTTAGGGGCGCCTGGGTGGCTCAGTTGGTTAAGTGTCTGATTCTTGGTTTTGGCCCAGATCATGATCTTGGGGTCATGGGATCAAGCCCCACATCAGGCTCCACACTTCACTGCTTAAAATCTGCCCCCCACCCCTTCCCCCACTCCTGCACAATCTCTCTAAAATAAATAAATAAAATCTTTTTTAAAAATAATAGAGTATCCATTTTTACTAGAGCTATTCCTCTGCTCCACCCCACCAATCCCATTAGCCTGGTACAGATTTCCTTGACTTCTGGTGAGGTTATGATAAACCTATCACATGTTGATAATATCATAAATCAAAAATGCATTCAATACACCTAACCTACCTTAAGTGTGCTCAGAACACTTAGAATAGCCTACAGTTGGACAAATCATCTTCCACAAAGCCCATTTTATACTAAAGTGCTGCATATGTCATGTAATTTATTAAATATTGTATTGAAAGTGAAAAACAGAATGACTGTGCGGGTAGAGAATGGTTGTCAGTGTATCGGTGGTGTACCCTCATGATCACGTGGCTGACTGCTTGCTGTGGCTCCTGCCCCTGCCCAGCAACACAAGAGAGGATTGTACATCTATCACTGGCCTAGGGAAAGATCAACATTCACAGTTTGAAGGATAGTTTCTACTGAAAGCATATCACTTTCACACCATCGGAAAGTCAAAAACTTTTAAGCTGAAACATTGTAAGTCAGGGACTATATTCTAAAGGCCATAACTTCTATCTTCTGTTTTCCATATATTAGTACCTCTCTTTTACGTTGGAGGCTTTCCTCAGATGTGTGGGAATCTCTGACCCTCTGTTCATGTTTAAGAATGAGATAGTGAAAAGATTATGGAAAATTGCTTTGCGCATATTTTGCACAGATTATGGAAAATCTCTTTGCAACTGTTGAACTTTGCTGTAGGTAAGTAAATGGTGAGCTGAATTTTTAGTTGAAGTTTCCTCAAATGTTAACATCCATAGGCCTTTTTTCTGGGATTCTTCAATTTCTTAAGAGAAGACTCCTCTAGACTCCTGCCCGAGTACTGTATGTGACTGAGTTTATCTAGTCTGTGAGCTGGGCAGGGAAAGCATGCCAAGGTCCCTACTAGTCAACATGCGAATTATCATGGAATGTCCCTGGATTTTGTCTCTACATCTCATCCTTTGCCTTCTGGCATGACCACGTTCCCTAAACCTGAGCCTCCCTGGTTCAGTTTTTCCAGAGATTAAATCTCTGCTCTGTGTGGTGAATGTGGGGGAGGGGCAGTGGATTGTGGGAGGTAGGGGAGAGGGGAGACAAATAGACTCCTGGCTATTCTGGACTGGACAGTGGGCCTGGGAGTCCAAATGCTCCATATCCTAACTTTCTACCAATTCCCTGATTTCCTTATCACATAATATGAGGGAAATCATATGGTATTTGTCTTTCTCTGACTGATATCACTTAGCATTATACTCTCTAGATCCATCTATGTCATTGCAAATGGCAAAGCTTCACTCTGTTTTATGGCTGAGTAATATTCCGTTGTACATATACCACCTCTTCTTTATCCATTCATCTATCATTGGACACTTGGGCTGCTTCCATAATTTGGCTATTGTGAATAATGCTGCAATAAACATAGGGGTGCATATATCTTTTAGAATAAGTGTTTTTATAGTCTTTGGGTAAATACGCAGTAGTGAAATGACTAGATCATAGGTAATTTCATTTTAATTATTTTTTCTATTTTTAATTTTTTGAGGACCTCCATAATGTTTTCCACAGTGGCTGCACCAGTTTGCATTTCCACCAACAGTGCATGAGGGTCCTTTTTTCTCCACATCCTCACCAACACTTGTTGTTTTTTCTTGTTTTTGATTTTAGCCATTCTGACAGGAGTGAGGTGATATCTCATTGTAGTTTTGATTTGCATTTTCCTGATGATCAGTGATGTTGAGCATCTTTTCATGTGTCTATTGGTCATCTGTATGTCTTCTTTGGCGAAATGTCTGTTCATGTCTTCTGCCCATTTTTTAACCGGGTTGTTACCACAAGCATTATTAACATTATTATATATATATATTAATATATAATATATAACATATATAAATATATATAAACATTATATATATTATATATATATAACAATATATATATTAACATATCTTCATTGCAACTATGTGAGGTAAACTATTGCATGTAGGGAAATTGAGTCCCAAAGAGATTAAGTCACAAGCCTAGTGTTGTGAGGCAGCTCATGGCAGAGCTGGGACTTAAACTCCAGTCTTTTAGGTCTTTTCCAGTTCTGAAACAACATCTCTGCCCTTGTTTTGATTTAAGTGGGCAGGTGTTTTTGTTTTCTCAATAGATTGTTAATACCTTGAGAATGATAACCATATACTGTAAAAATCCAGTAACTGGTGCAAATTCAGTGCCTTGCACACTACAGGCCCTCTAAAACATTTGCTCATTTGATTGTGGTAATAATAGAGAATACTTATTGTGTCAGGTCCTTATAGGGATTATTGCATTAAACATTACAAGAAGTATGTGAGTTGTTAAAACTATCATGCTCATTTTAAAAATCAATAATGAAGCTTAAAATTGTAAAAGGCACACGCACAAGGTCACACAGCTTATCCTGTCAGGGTGGGGCTGAGACTGAAACCAGAACTGTCAGAGTCCAGAGCTCAGAAATTCCTTGCCTCATTTCTTCTCCATATGAAGTCACTAAGAGCAGCTCTCATTCTGAAGATTTTCTCAATCCAGATTAGTAATCCTCATTCTTTCTATTTCCCCGAGACACAGTTGGGAGTGAAGGCAGGACAAACTGTTACCCATCTCGTGGATGGTATTCACCATGACAGTGTGGGAGGACTATTTGAACACAGACCCACACAAATTAACAAACCTATGTGTCAAGGTGTGTGCAGCTTTAGTCTGGCAGTCTGTTCCTGCTTCCTAAAAATGGCTCAAGTTCAAGAAAGCTAATGTATTTGTCAATTGGAACTTTAAATCTCGTGGAAAGATTTAAAAATAATAACCTGCAAACAACATTTGAACCTTGTCCTCTAAGTTTTAGAAAATAAACACGCACACACACACACACACACATACACATATACACACACACACCCTTTTTTTGTCACGTGGCAGTGGTTGTGAAGTAAATATATCCCACTGCACTGATCTTACATCTTGTCACATTAATGTTTCAGAGCACTCAATATAAATATTAAAACTAATAGCTTCACTCTTCAGCTATTACTCCTCCATCCCCTGAAATCATCATAAAACTTTCAAAGCCTTTTAGAACATTTACACACTTGAATTTGATGATGGGGAAAGGAGATTCACACAATGCAACCCATAAGCTTAAATAATAGTGAAGAGCTGTTTATGGAATATCCTTTATTTATTCATCATTTCAAGTAAAGTTTCTATTTTGATGGAGAAAAAAAATCAAAGTATAGCTGTCAAGGGAGAAGGCTGAAGTATTGCTTTTCTATACTGAGGACTTGCAAAAAAAAGAAGTCCATGAGAATCTCAGTCCAAGGTCAATCAATGCTAAGACTGTGGGTACGTAAACAGCTAATGGATTGTAAAGACACATACCAGTGTTATGAATTTTTAAAGAGCAACTCTTCAGCACAGAACCCCATAAATCAATGATGACTTATTGGCTGGATCAATTATGCAAACTTTTAAAACATTTAATGACAGGTAATGAACAGGTCTCTGGAGGACACCAGTCAACAGTGTTTTTGCGGTTGTAGTTACATCTGCTTAAGTGAATTGGGTAGAGATAGTCATTCCTAGGAAGTAATTAAAAGTTAAATCCAAGAGTCTGCCTAAAGTGAAAAAGAATAATTACTTTAGTCTTCATCCATACCTTAAATAGCTAGGGAAATGGGTTGCCTTCTACTGGATTCATAGGTATTCCAGGCTGGTTTTTGACTGAGTGTGCCGTTCTCAGGGAGCTTCTATTTCTAAGCATTTGTTTGGAATTTCCTGGGAAAACAATCTGAGCAGTAAAGAGAAAGATGATTTTTGGAAAGAAGAAAAAGTATAGAATGGGTGATGACCCAGATAGGTTCTTAGAATTATTTATCTTGAAATTAACTTTAAATGCCAATTGGAGGAGCAGACAGACAGGCAGAGATGGGGTGATACTGCAAGATTCTGCTCAACCTAGAAGCAAAGGAAAGAAAGCTAAGTGTTGGTGACTAATCCCACAGGAAATCTCACATGATCACTTATGGTATTACAGTGCTTTAATCACATATTAAAATAGTGACCCAGCGGAAAATGAAGGACTTTGGGGGGTAGATTTCTAAATGTAATAGTCCTTTAGAATTTAAACATTGATTTTTCTTATTGTATAACTTCAGATAAGTCTTTAGATTATAAAAAGACAGAAGTTAAACATGCCATTCAATCCTAAGCATGCTTCTTTATATCTAAGCCACCTCTGTTGATGCTGTATTTCTGTGTTAACATAGTTAAAGAATTGCTCAGATCAGGTAAAGCCTTCCATTTGATTCTGAAAACACTAAAAATTATGATACTCCTGTATAGCTCTGACTCATTTTACTGCTTAGCAGAAGGATCATAAAACATGAAAAGTATAAAGTAAGTTGGTTGTAAAGTGCCCAAGTTCAAGTGTCTCTGGCCTGGGATTGTTTTCTGTGTCAGAGAATCTTCTTTAAAATTGTTGCTAGGCTTCCAAAATACTTTCAGCTAAGTGGGATAAAAGGAAATATCTGAAAAACATTCCTGATTTTTGGCTATTTCATTTTCTTAAGAGGCTTTGCTAATTACCAACCTATGAACACTTTGTGTATGTTTGGTAGAGATAGATGTCTTTGGTAATGAAGATCACAAAAGAATTTGGCACAATTTCTACCCCAAACCTGTGATACGTATTTACTGTTACATTCATATTCATGGCTAAGCAAAATGAGTCAAGAACTCTAGTATCTGGATCCTTTGTTAGAATGTATACATCCTACTTTTTGTTGATAAATAAACAAGAGCCCAGGATTAAGAGGTAAACAGACATGGATTCAAACCCTGGATCTGACATTTACTGGCCTATATGACTGTAGGCAAGTTTCCTAACCTCTCTTGCTTTATATCCTCGTCTGTAAAATGGGTAGCGTAATTTCTACCTTGAAAAAAACACTACTGTATAGATACTCAACATTGGCAGTGGCTATTATCTGCCAAATCTGAAATATCTCTGGGAGCAATAATTATGGAATAATATCAGGACAAAGGTTGTTGCTAAATTCAGGGAAAGGAATGACTTTCTACCAAAGGATGTTGACTTGTAGAATAATACTAGCTGTTAACACCAAGATGTGTATTATGTATCAGGTGCTTGACTTGCACTAGCTCATCCAAGCCTGTCAACTCTTTGATACATGCACTATTACTACTATTTTACAAATGGAGTCATTGAATCTCAGAGAAATTAAGAAACTTGCCAAAAGCCAACTAGGTATAAAATGACAGAATTGGTATTCCAAAGTAAATCAAACTGTGTTTAGCCGGAATGTGCCACAATGGTGAGCTTGTCATTGGCTAAACTAAAAACAAGGGACTAAAAATACTATACCAAAAAATTTCTCTGTTGGTATGCGTGGCTCTCATAGAAATAAAAAGGGACAAATCCACCATGGTGTATTTCTCCCAGTTGTCTCGAAAAGCAAATAAAGATTGTGGTACTGGTCATGAGGTTGAAATTTATCCTAAGTATGAAGGAACAAGAGGCGATGGTGGGCAGTTTAGTGTACCGTCTTGTGTATGTGACTTACCGAGTAATTCTGTCAGACAGGAGTCATGCTGTGAGTAATAAATGGTCTGTTTCTCTGACCCAGGGGTCTTGTGTCTTCTGTCAGTTTATGTATATAAAACTATGGCATTCTAACTTGTTAGCTTCTAAGTAGGGTAAAATCTCAGACCCTTCACAGTTTCTGACTTAACACTGAGGAGGAGAGGTCATAACTGTCACACCTCCACATGGAAGGAAACATCAGACGTGTCCCCTGATAGATAAGTTCTCAGAGAATGATAGGTGAGGAGTGGGATGGTGGAGACAAAACTTTCAGAATATCTTATGCTTGGATTTGTCTTCTCATAAAAATAAGAGTTGGAGAGATAGATGCAAATTAATAACCAGTAAAATGTCACTTCATATTTACCAGAGTGGCAAATATGTAAATGTTGGCCCTACCAAGTGATGAGAGAAGGTGGGGCAGTGGGAACTATACACTGCTGGTGGGAATATAAATCAGGGCAATTTACACTTCGGAGGGCAATTTGGTAATACTAATAAAGTTGAATATACCAACTCAGTGTTCTAGATATTCTCTTCCTAGGTGTATACCCTAGAGAAACTCTTACCAAAGTCACATATAGAGGAATATTCACTGTAGCATTGCTTGTAAGAGTGAAAATTAGAACAAATCTTAATATTCACAGAAAGAATTAATAAATAAATTTATACTATCCAGCAGCTTAAATGAATAAACAAAAATGACATAGATCAGTATGAATAAATCTCAAACACATAATATTAAACTAATAAAAGTAAGTTGGTGACACATACTTAGAGTGTGATGCCATTTTTATAAAGATTTGGGACACATGAAACAGCAGTATATATTTTAGGGATACATTCACATGTAGTAAGGGTTATAAAAACATGCACAGGATGAGTGTTTGATGGTATGGAGAAGGAGGGGAATGGAAGGAGGAAGGGTACACAGAGGTTCTTCAATCGGAGTTGTGACGTATTATTTTTTAAGCCTAGTGGCATGTACTAAAGAATTTGTTTCCTTTTACATCATTTGTGTCTGACATATTCCATAAAAATAACTTTTAAAGAGTGTTTATCATTTATATTGGAAAAAAACAGATAAGGTTTAGTGAAATATACCAGAATAACTTATTTAATGGTATAGGGATTTATATCTCAGATGATTTAGAATTGCTGTAATGTAAAAAAATGGATTGATTTGATCACCCATCAGATGGACAATGCATTCTTGAAATGAATCATTTCTATAGTATTCAATGCAATTCTAGAAAATGTCTGCCTTTTGATCTGTTTGGTTTTTGAGTCATTTGTGAAGTTTTTCACTTCTTAGACAACACATTATTAATTAATATGTTAATAATTAATAACAACACATCAATTAATAATTGATATACATTAATATTAAAGTTAATTGATTAATTGAGTACATACTATTATTAATGGCACTTAGGTCAGGATGTAATGCCCTGGAGCTTAATTTGGCAACAAATGGACCCACACATCTACCCTAAAGGATCAACTGTATGTCTTTAAGGAGGAAAGATTATTCAAATTATTATTCTTTTATAACTATCAAGTGAATATTTTAAAAATCTTGGTTTCTGATGAACAGCTTTGAATTTCTTTAAAATGAATATTTAAATAAAAAGCAAATCATGGTTCCCTCATGAGAGGAAGTGCCCCCAAATATCTAATTAACTTCTTTCTGAATTCCTGAGACTGAAATATTGTGGCCTCAGTATCTCCATCTTCTGGACAATTTGCAGAATCACAATATAGATTCCTTCCTATGTTATGGTCATTATTCAGGGAAAAAAGTGAGATGATTATATGATTTGGCATGGTCCATTTACAATACGACACACATTCTTATCTTTAATCACAGGCCATGGCATCGTGGTCATTTCTAAGATGCATATTGGGATTTAGTGACATGTCATTACTATTTGGAGGATTTATTTCATCCCCTTTATTCTAACTTTTACCTCTTCTCTGAAATTTCAAAATATATTCCATGACTCACGGATGATGGCACAAGCATCCCTTTGCCCTTATCTTGTTAGTAACTTTTACAAGCTATCATTAATGGGTACAGTGCAGTTCTAGTATAGAGATAAAGATAAGATTTTTGTTTCTATTGCTCGCTGAATTTGGCAGTTAAAAAGGCAGGGGAAAGGGCTAAGAGGGAAAGTGAGTACAGGCTATGAACTGAGCCCTCTGCAAGTCACCTCTGGCTCTGCAAAGAGAGGAGAGTCTAGACCCTTGCAGGTTTCAGACTTCAGCTAGATTTTCTTTTTAGACAGACCAGCACCAATTCAGAACACCTGCTACTTGAAATTGAAGGGGATAAAGCCATCAACTTGCTGAAAGTACACTGACTTCCAAAATACTGATCATTTATGATGAAGACAGTCATTAGTGTCACCAAACTATACATACCAATTAATACCTGACAGACACAGTACGATTTACGAAACAAAACATCTACCAAGATTCCTCTGAAAATATTCAGATGTTAAAGCTGCAGAGTAGGCTAGAAATTAATCCCCTTTCCTCCTATTTTGCCGTAGAGCAAAGTCAAGCTCAAAATGTGTATTACCTGCCCAAGGCCATGGAGCCAGTTAATGAGAGAGCAAAGACTAGAGCTGGAGTCTTTGGACATGTGCCACTTCCTCTACCATGTACAACTCTGAGACTAATAATCCAGTTTAGTTATCATGGTATTCTTAAAGTGGTGGTTTTAGAAGTGATTTCCCAGCACAAGAAAGAGAAGATGTAGTGAACATGAAAAGAGCTAACGAAGCCTAGTGTGATTACATGACCGAGGTAGGATATGTGTTATATGAGTTTTAAAGATGAAGGGAGTTACTTTGGAGAAGAAAGAGGAGGAGAAAAAGAGTTTTTACAAGAAGGTTCCACTTGTTCTCTTTTTCCATGAAAGGCAGACTGACTGTACAGACAATGTAGCAGGAAAAATTTTATCTGAACACAAACAACTTTTGGATAGTAGTTTAAATTCCATTAAAGATTATTGACAAATAGTCTTAAGGTTTTTGAAATCCAAGTGGCAACAAACTCTCAGCTGTAAGATCCAGTTAGGTCCATTGGCTGCTTGACCAATTTTGCTCTTCAACCTCAGGAACCCAAGATTTAATATTATTTTAATTTTACTAGTGGTAAAGAGAGACTGAGTGACTTTGCTAGAGAGAAAGAAGTCCTATTAGATGTAAAGAAAATCAGGTTCCTTTGTTCTTGTCAGAACCTTTGCTATGTCTCCACTGTAGAAGGGGCTTGTGGACAGATTCAGCCAGAGCTTTCCTTAAGTAACATGAACACAAATGACTGATACTGTATGGGATGGTCTCTGAGTCATCATGTGAGGGGTATGGATTTTCTCAGGCATTTTATATTTTGTACAGTTAAATTCAATAAACATTCATTGAGGACCCACTGTGTGCCAGATGGAAAGCCAAAGGCTAAGGATATGCTTTTAAATGAAACAGACAGCTCTCACCATCAGAGAGGGGCAGTCTAGTGGAATACACAGGTAATAAGCAAATAATCTCAAATGTGATGAATATCATGAAAGGGGAGCTAGACATGTAGAAAAACCTAGACAAAGTCAACGTGGCTTTTACTTTAGCCTGGATGAAGCTATTTCTGTCTCATGGGATAAAGTAATAATTTAAGTCCGTTGTGTCTTGGGAAATAGCTATTCATTTACTCTTATTGATAAGTACTTAGGAAAACATGTTTCATTGGCCTGATTTTTGTAGCAATCCAAAAGAAGAATATAAATTACTAAAGGACAGTTAAAATTTTGTGGAATGGTTAATTTTATCTTCTTAATTATGGTAATCCTTTACATATTCCCTATATTTTATGAGGATATAGACTAAAGCATTACATTCCTTCATTTTATTTCTCCTCATGATCAATCCTGAAGCGAGTCAAAGTACTCGTTTAAATAGATGTTATCGACGGGTTAGTCACATCATGGCCTGGACTCTGCCTGAGTTTCCCCAAAGAGTAGATCCTGTGACAAAGGCATGTATGCAGGTGTTTTTGTTTTAGAGCCGTAGTGCCAGAGACAAAGTGAGGAACTGAGAAGACTGAAACATGGAAGGAAGACCAGTCCAGGGTGTGCTATTGAACTGAGTACCACTCTGGGAGACTGGGGCTCCTCCCTCTCAGACAGCCTAGGAAACTTCATGTGTGTGCCTTAAAACTGTTAGTGAGCTGCATCATTCATTGGCCCTCACACACCATTGGTCAAGAGTTGCCCCCAGGGAGTATTGACTTCTCCAGCTTGTCCTGGAATGGCTGAGTGGTTTCCAGCCAGTGTCCTAGTCTCTGGTGGCAGGGAAATCGAGGACAGAAAGCAGTGTAGCCTCTGAGGCAAGATGCTGTTAGGCTCCACTGGGTTGTGCAATGTCCAGAATGAGGGACAGATAGGGGACATCAGACATCCCTCACAAAGGACTATTAAAAATAGTTCCCTCCTTTCTGTGGCTGAAGGGTGAGTGTCACAGTAAAGAGATAAATAACACCAAAATAAGTTCTGAGCCCTATCACAGATTTGAGGAGAGTGAGGAGAGCATAGCCAACTCTTCCTGGGTGTTGGGAAGGATGCACAGAGAAGATGGGCGGCCACGATTCGTGCCACCTTGTACAGTAGCTGTTTGCTTTTATTTCCTCCTGTTCATAGTTGTAACTTGGTGGGTATATACAGAAACACAAGAATTAATGTCCTAATGATTTGTATTATGATGTGGTGCTAATAGATGTGAAGTCAGTCCTGTCTTCAGACAGTTCGCATTTCAGTTTTCTGAACAGGATGGGTAGATTCCATCAAGTTGCTTCTTAGTTGCTAAGAACTTCATAAATTCCTCTTTGTAATTGACTTCCTTTCCGACAATAATTGTTAACTGATAAATAGGGGAATTGTCAGGTGTGGAATCAGTGGTGAGAGAAAGATAGTTTCTCTGTTGCACTTACGAAGAATCACCGATAAGACCTCTGATCCCATTAAGGATATAAACCCTTCAGATGGAGTTGATGACAGCCCCGTGGGCTGCCTGAGTCCTCACCAGCTTGGCTGTTCTCAGTGCATGTTCAGCCAAAGGGGGATAAAATCAATGCAAGAATTTCATGGCCTCCAAGAAAATTACTGTAGAGAGATGACCCAGTTCTTTGATTGGTGTCACCAGAAGACAGGCCTCCTTGAGAAGTGAATGTAATGACATCCACCAGCTGCTTAAATTCTTTCTATTATATGCATTTGCTTTCAAATGGCTTTAGCAGTTTAGCATAAACTACCACTTGCTTTCCTCCCAGATTTGGGCTCTGGGCATTTTTAAAGCAGGAGGCAGAGGCCGGCCTGGCAAAAGCAGCGTGCCACTCAGCATCTCACAGGATGGCTGAAAGCATTTTTGCTTGGATCCCTTAATGATTAAGGGCTAAGAAAGCGGCATGAGTGGATTAGTGATTCCAAACTGAGTACCCCCCTCCCCTTTATTATGTTCTCATTCACAAGATCACAGTTCCTGGTGTGAGCTAAAACCCTGGGACCCTGAGCGCTGGTTTGCCACCTTGTCTTCCCTGGCCCAGTTAGATCTTGCATCGGCCTGCTCTGGCTTTGTTTGTTCTTATGTCTGCATGGACATCTGAAAGCCCCTGAAGCGATCCTTTTTTGTCCCTAAGAAAGATCTGGATGCGTGTGAAAAGAGGAGGTGGCTTATGGGAGTTGAAAAGCTAAAGCAGGAGCTACAGCAACCCTTGCACATGAAGGAAGCCCATGGGATTCTTTGTTGATCTGCTCCCAGTGCAAAACCTGGAAGCCTCCTGCCATTCCCCCTCTCCTCCCGGCCATAATCTTTACTCATGCCAGGCTACGGGGAAGAGTGGCGGATAAAATGTTGAAAAAATAACAATAACAACAACAGCAATCTTTCAAATTGAACTCTTTACTGAAACTTACTCCATGCCAGGCACTATTCTAAGCACTTTTCATAATACCTTCATTTAATTCCCGCAACATCCCTGTGGGGACATTCTGTTATTCCTCCCATTTAGGTGAGGGATTGAAGCATGGAGAGCTGAAGTAACCTGACTAAGGGTATACGACTACCTGGGTCTCCTTCTTAGTCACTACTCTTCTCCTTGGGGTAACTTTGTAAAGGATCACATAAGGAACCTATAAAAGGGGTTAATGTTAATTTCTCTTATTTCTTTGCCAAAAGGAAAAGTAGGTATTGGGAAGTGTTGGAGGGTGGACATCTTATGCCCCTTCTAAGGGGAAGGAATTATGACCTCAAGCCTCCCTGGCCTGATAACATCCTTTTGGAACATGTGAGACCCTGCGCCATTGCCAGGGAGCTCGTGCCCAGAGAGGTCACACTAAATACTTTGCCATCCCAACCTGCATGTGTGGCTGCATGAATACTATGAACAGTATCTCTAAGAATTGTAAACAGGAAGATTTTACCACACACCTTCTTCCCAGGGTACCACTTACGGCCATATTCATCCACGTGTCGCTGCAGGCAGGAGGGTCAGATAAGGTGTCATTTCTAACCAGTCCTGGGATCTCATTCCAACCCAAGGTATTTGGGACGGAGCAAGTTTGTGGTTTCCAACATGTTTTTGGCTCAGGGGAAAAACTTGGGGAATTCAGCTGCACTGGGCCCTTACCTTCCCACATTCCCTCCTGGAGATGTGTTCTCCATGGGGAACCTGTGAGATGGGTATCATTCCCATTTCCTTGAAGGAGTTCCTGGGCCTTTATTGTTGTTGATATAGCACCCCAGGAGACCAGGGTGCAAATACAGGCAGACATGAAAGATTTCCCACTACTCAGTCTGATTCCAACTGTGGGCTTAGGTTGAGTTTGCCAAATGGCTTCTTGGTTTATAGTAGCCAACAGTTGAGTGGAACATGGTAGAGCATTGGCTGACCTCCATAAGTGGCCCCCAAACAGCTGGCCCCCTCAGGTTCCTTTGGGGAGCTCCATGGATGGAGCAGCTGAGTTTGGTTGGCTCACACTGGATGGTTGGCAGTGAGGGGTGGGCATGGGTGCCCACCTGCTGAGCAGCAGCATGAGGAGGAAATGGTGCTGAGTCCATGCTCTGTGCCTGTATGCCTCATGTGTGTGCTTCGTGCATTTGGGAAGAGGCAGCCCCACCTCATAAAACCTCCCTGAAAGCCACTGAGGTACCTCTCTAAAAAATGTAATGGACTGTACTGAAAGCCTAGCTTTGACTGATGTGAGGTTTGGGACTCTACCCAGGTAAGAATCCATGCAGCAAGGAGACCAGAGAAGGCAGATGACCCAGAGTAGGGCCAAACTGTTTACCAGCAGATGTGTTTTTGAAAATCTTCCTTAACTGGTCATGGCAGCGGAAAATATCCTGCTGTTAAACGCATCTGCAATCCGCTGCTCTCCCAGTCCACCTACAAAAATTTTGACCTTTAAAGAAATGATGGAGAAGCTGGTGATTTTTTCTATGGCATTGAAGCTCAGTCTGTTCGAGGCTCCAAGGCAATTGCAGCCCTCTTTGCTCCCTATTTCACATCACTTTTAAGTCTTGTCCTGGCCACTATGAACCCTTCAGCACTTTTCCCTGTGCAATCACTCGAGTCAAGATCTGTGATTTGCAGATGACATGTACATTTCTTGGCTGATGGTTGCTGAAGCAGTTTACAAACCTTAGGCAGTTAAGGGGGGGTGGTGGTGATGGAAGAGCAGATTACAACTGGAGAACTGTAATGCCCCCCTAAGTTTCTATTCTCATGCAAATGTATAGCCGCTTTCTCATTATTTTGATTGAAGGGAAGGTAGCTCAGTATTCCTTTTGGCGTGAATTACCATATTCATGTTTTTGATGACCAAACAATTGGTTGATTTCTGTTTTTTGTCACTCCTATGAGAGTGAAGTACTTAAGAAACCCAGGTGGGGGGAAGATGTTATTAAAAATACTCTATCCCCCCAAAAATGTCCAAACACAGAGATAAAAATCTTAGGTTCCTCTCATTATAACAATCTGTTACAAGAATGCATCAAATGACACTCAGCTTTCTGAGCTTTGGAACAATGATGGCTGCACTTTGGATCATCTTTCTTTTGAATATCTACAAAACATGTAAATTACTGAATCTTAGAGAAGTTATTTTGGTGTCATCTGTTGAAATATTCACTCATTTAAAAAAGACCATCTTAATGAAAAACAAGCCTTATTTGATTTTTAAGCAGACATGATACGTGTATAAATATAATGTGATCTGAAACACACGTTAATGAGATTTCCATCAGAAGGATTACTGAGGTTCTGTGTTCAGACACCGAGAAAAGCCAAATGGGTGTATCAAGCCCCCATTTCTAATCTTCAAAAGCAAATTTATTGAAGTGTCTCAATTTTGCCACACACCCTAACATCTGCATATGGGCCCAGATTCCTAATCCTGTCACACTGTGAGGCTGCAGATTAAGAGAATGTATAAACAATGCTTCTGTCGCTGCACATAAATATAGACTGCTAACTGAAGTGTGGGCTTTATAAGAGAGACTCCTTAGCTTAAGCAGATTTTGCACTAAACATTGTTCAAATCCTGAAAAAAAAAAAAAACAGTGCTAGCCTCTGCTATTTTCTTCCTTTATCTAATTTAAAAGAAGTTCTCCATAAGTAGAAGCTACCATCTAAATGTTTCAGTGACCTACATGAAGTGAAGCAAGGAACACATAAAGAACACTCCACCATGTGTCAGAAAGTGTGGCAAATGCTTAACATACATTATTCCAGTTACTAAGAAATCAATAAAATAAGTATTCATTGAGATTTCACAACATTTCAGGGTTATATACTAGAATCCTATTACTTCAACAGTGTCTATGTATTTGTCCCCTTTACCCCTTTACTATTTTTTTAAACATTATATTAGATAAGAGAGTGTTTATGAAGGAGTCCCTGAGACCTTCGCAAATCTCCCAAACCATAAAACTCCTACAAGAAAAGAAGTGGAGGATAAAGTCATGGTAGCTAGTTAAATGACTCACGCCCGCCTCCCAGTGTGGGCAGTTCAGATTCATGCCTCAGCAAAATTACAAATTACTACATGTTATGGGCTTTCAGGATCATTTAAGAACACTCAAAGCCATGCATGTTAAATCCACAATCGCCAAGGGCTTATGGAACTACCCATGTCAGCATGGGACTCAACTGTTATTTTCAGTGACAGTCAAAATAGCTTCCACGTAAATTATCCACCACAAGCTTTTTTAAGATTTCAAACTTCTGACGACTCTATATTTTGTTTTGCCTTCTGAGTTCCATTTGCTCAAAGGCAATATAAGGTAAAGCCTAGATGTTATGGGGGCTCCTCAGAGAAATTAGAGAAAAATCATTAGAGATGACAACATTCACAAAGCATTGGAGAAATGTTGAGATATGTCCCCTTGTAACTTTCCATAACAAGAAAAAAGGATAACTGTAGAAAATAGGATTGTATTTTCGAAAGTATATAAATTGGCCATTTAAATTGTGAGATTTAAGTCAAAGTTCTATTGATTTTGTTACTGGATTTAAAAAAATCACAGATTTTCCATCAGTGTAGAGAATAAAAGCAAAGAAAACTATGATCACTTTGGGCTGCCCCTACCATCAATATCATGTCTACCTGGCTTGGGTCATGTTTACTTTCCTGCAGGAACTTATGTGTTCATGTCAATATTTGTTGGATTTAGACTCGCTCAGAACACCGATTTTTAAAATTCAAATTCAATTCTCTCAGTCTATGATTAGGTACTATTTTTGGTAACAGTGATAATTCAAACATATGTCAAAATAAAAGCCTTTCTTTTGGTATCTTTGGAGATCAATCTCTTAGAGACTACCTCTTCAACATTCCTGTCTATATTTCCTCCTTGATATGCTTCCCACCTCCCTGCCTCATCACCTTATCCTTCCTGTGGTTCTGAATTCTTGGGAGAGGTCTGAAAGCAGTCCTAAATGTTTGAGGGCTAGGAAAACCAATCAACTACAGTTCTTCAGGACCAATGACAGTAACTCATGGATCCTCACCAAAGTCTGATATGTCCGTTGCTACAGCAGTGCTCAATACCTTTTATCCCAAAACTCAGTAACATGCCCAGAGTGCAATGCAAAATAATAATAATAATAATAAAACACATTTTCCATTTATAAGGCCCAAAGTGAGGAAGCTCTCATACACTTGTCCTAGTCACTTTATCAGCTACCGTGACTCAGACAGGGCTACCCTGCCTTCTATGTTTGGTTGGATAGTGGATTGAGATGGTCTAGAATGGTAGGATTGAGGGTAGAGTTGTTTAAAACAGCAGAAATGCATTCTGGAACAGAAACACCAACATCAGCCCTGAACACAGATCTGATCCTGGCAAGATTCTCTTGAGTAGAAGTTACACCAATATGGCAGTTTACTTATTGTCCATAAGAGTTAACATAAGCTGCTTCCAGTGGTATTTAGAGTGCTCAACCAAGTGGCCTGGGCTTTCAGGAATTGAAGTTCTTCTTTTTATGTGTTCTTATGTATATATATCATTTGCTGTAAAAGTCAGAATTCAAGCTGGTCACTTTTACATGAATGAGTTCATGTGCCTAATTCCTAAATCCTACACATCCTTTTTTTTTTTTCCTTTTGGTCCAAGAGGGTAAACAGAAGCTCAGAGAAGTAAAGAGGTTAACCCTGAGCAAGGAGATGAAAGATTGCAAGTCCCAGGTACCCTTGTTTCCTAGGTCAGGGAAATAAGTACAGTCTTACAGACAGAATATCTTCAACCTTTAGAAAAATAACCCTAGCAGGAAAACATCTGACGTCCTTCTCTATATAAATCCACATCATAGCCATTTATTAAGAGAATGCATTTCACAAAATAATTCCGTCAAATCTATAAATGGCATTTTCAGAGGCAAGGAAAACTGAATAAATTACTACCTAGTTGTATTTTTCATTAGCTTTCCAAGTTCTTTTGAATATCAAGCTTGTGAGCAGAGACTCATTTACATGACTAGCTTAACTAATTTATCTGATTTTAAAGTCTAGTCTACAGAAAATTACATCAGAAGTGTTTCTGGTTTCAAATTCCATTTTCTTTTGGAAATAACAAATCACAGAAGAGTTTACACAAGTTAGATAAATGTAACCAAATATACTCCTACTTCCTGAAACTGTGAACGATCTGGTGATACTGAGGGAAGCAATTATAATCTTAATTGGCATCAAATGATAGAAAATTAGTTTCATGGTAAATATTCGTTTTCTTTGTTCTCA
The DNA here is from genome assembly GCF_964656455.1 of Halichoerus grypus. Lineage (NCBI taxonomy): Eukaryota > Metazoa > Chordata > Mammalia > Carnivora > Phocidae > Halichoerus > Halichoerus grypus. Next base: position 113,565,168 of record NC_135716.1, on the reverse strand, counting down.
AATCTATTATTTGCATTAGAGATGTGACATTTAGCCTTGTAGAAGGAACCTGATTTCATTTCTTTTTCTAAAGGATTTTAATTGAGGATTAAGGACCAATCTTTTGTGAAGATTGCAGAAGGAGAATTTTGCTGTTTTGTTCAGAAAACACCAAAGCAAACACCAAGCATCACTTATCTTTAATGTTAAAGTCCCTTGAATAAATAAAAATTAGTCTCAGTTGTTCAAGTGCCATTTGAGTGAGATCCAAAAACAAAACAAAACAAAACGAAACGAAAAACAGGTTCAGTGAGAAATTTGGTACAGTCATGTAAGGGAGTATTTGGTTATCAATTGCTGCATAACTAGCACCCTAAAACTTAGTTTCTTGAAATCATCAATTATTATTCATGATCTCCCATAGTTCTATAAGTTGAAAGGGCTTGGCTGGGTGGTCTTCACTTGGAATTTCTCATATGTTTGCAGCTGGGGCTGGATCATCTGAAGAACTGGCTGAGTAGGTTGTCTAAGATGGATTCTTCATTCCCATGTGTCAGTTCGGATGGATCGAACAGCTGGAGGCTGGCTGGGCATCTCTCTCTCCACGTAGCTACCTTGGATTTCCTCATAGCCCAGAGGTTTCAGGGCAATTAGATTTTTACTTTTATGAAATCAGGCTTCTTCCAGAGCAAGCATTCCAAGAGAACAAGGCAGAAGTTGCAAGATATCATACAACCTAGCCTGGGAGTCCAAGCAGCACTGCTTCTGATGTATCCTACCAGTCAAAGCTGGCCCAGATCCAGCTTCCCTCAGTATCACCAGATACTGAGATTCATCAACTCTAGATGGAGGAATGGCATGTACATGGGAGAGAGGAGGAATTGTAGGTGGTCATCTTGAAGACAGACCATCCAAAGAAAATGCACAGTATTTATACTTAACGGTGTGTTTATCAGCGTACTTGGGAGGACAGTCCCACTTAGTTTCTCCATATAGACCATGTGGCTCTAGAAACAAATGAATATTTTAGTCAAGGCCAAGTGTTGGGGGAAGCTTATATAATCTGCAAGTTCCCATAGAGGGCATGGCTTTTCCACTCCTCTCTTCATGAGGAAAAAATAAGGAAAGTTTCCAACCTTACACCATAAACTCACCCAGTCCTCCTCTTGAGAAGAAGAGATTTATCTGAGGACTGTGTTTGGAAGAAGTAGTTGAGCTGGTGAAACTCAACCTCTGTTAGCTTTTCTTTTCATTTCCATCTTTGAAGTGCCCTGCAGTGCTGCTTGGCCAAGGAATGCAGAGCAAGTCTGCCTTATTTGAGGTTGTGGTGTTGAGAAGTCCATTTGGCTCCCACATCTATGACTGGCTGACTCTGATACCTAATTTCTTCACTGGCTCACATCTCAGGGGTTATTTGTAGTCCTCCAGCTCCAATAGTAAGATTCGCAAACACTCATTTTTTCTTAAAACAATTTCTGAAGGTAAAATCTTGGTTGAGGAGCACTCTTTTTTTTCCTCTGCTCTCATTTGTTGGGTGTTTCTTTTATGTCAAGCACTGTTCAGTGTCTTATATTTCTTAGCTGGGTTAATCTTCACAGCAGCTCTGTGTAATAGACATTGTTTCCCACTTTTCAGTGTAGAAATCTGAGGTCTATGTCACATAGGGGCCATGTGGCAATACCAGGTTTTGGGTATAGGTGGTCGACTTTGAAAACTTGTGTTCTTTTTTTTTTTTTAATTTTATTATGTTATGTTAGTCACCATACAATACATCATTGGTTTTTGATGTGGTGATCCACAATCCATTGTTTTCGTATAACACCCAGTGCTCCATGCAGTACATGCCCTCCTTAATACCCATCACTGGGCTAACCAATCCCCCGTCCCCCCTCCCCTCTAAAACCCTGTTTATTTCTCAGAGTCCATAGTCTCTCATGGTTCATCTCTCCCTCCAATTCCCCCTCCCCATTTTTCCCTTCCTTCTCCTAATGTCCTCCATGTTATTCCTTATGTTCCACAAATAAGTGAAACCATATGATAATTGACTTTCTCTGCTTGACTTATTTCACTTAGCATAATCTCCTCCAGTCCCATCCATGTTGATGTAAAAGTTGGGTATTCATCTTTTCTGATGGCTGAGTAATATTCCATTGTATATATGAAAACCCATGTTCTTAACCACTATGCCACTCTGCATCATAAACCAGCTCCATACCTGCTTTCACTCATGTATATTTTTTGACTGATGATGATTTCATGTGATTTCTTTGTTTCAGAGAGGCTTTTATGTCAAATACTAATACAAATACCAATAATGAATACATACCAAGCACTTACAATGTGTCTGTCAGGCTCTACAGCTTTCCAAGGGTGAACTCATTTCATCTTCACAAGTATCCTGTGAGGTTCTGCTGTTCTTTTGTTTTCACAAGTAAGGAAACTAGGCACAGCAGGTCCAAGGTCATGCTGTAGGATGCTGGGTAGAATGGTTTCTGGGATACTGAGAAAGTGCTTTTGGACGCTAATGTCTTCTCTATTTGTTTGTCGATGGCCGGTAATTCTTCATTGGAAAACACAGCCGAGAAAGCAAGCTTGATATTTACATACACACTGAGAGGTAGGGCAATTGACTTAACCCCTCACTACAGGTGTTAGGAATGCAGTCTCAGGAGCAGGTTCTGATGGGGGTGATCAGCAAGGTATTCTCAGGGAGCGGATTCTCCAAGAAAGGGGCATTCCAAAGGGAGAGGAGAAAGTCAGACATAAATGAGGAGACACTGATTTTCTTCCACTCCAAATCTTTCCAGGGAAAGGCCCTTTTTCTCTTACATTCTTACTCACTAACTCATCCTTTCCCTAGAGTTCTAGAAAGCAGGAACTATTGAGAAAGCAGGAACTATTGAGAAAGTAGCCCATCAGAAAGTATATTTCCTGCTGTTTATCTGCTTCCAGAACTGGCTGAAGTTTACTTTTTGGTACTCCAGAGACCTAGCTTCTTCTTGCCTTCTTCCAATGTGGTCTATTTAATCTCCTGTCGTGTGGGAAATTATGTTCAAAATCTCCGTGATCCTCTGTCCATAGTAAGTTATGCATGTAGTGACAAGTACATGCCACAAGGTCTTGAGATTATATCTGCAATGTGTTGCTGCCGACTGTTGATCAAGATAGGCTGGAAGAAAAACATTATTTTCAGGTGTGAAAAACCGTCACCTTTATCAAATAATTTTTCTTGCATTTTTCCCAAGACGTTGTAGCCTATTTAAACTTGGGAGGTTAAGTTTGTAGCATTCATTATGACTGAAAATTTAGTTCACACAATCATGATGCTCTCTTTATTAGGTGTTACTGTTAAACAATATTAAAATAAACACAATGTGGCTGGCCTTTTATAAGCTACATGGCATGTTTACTTCTTTGCCTGGTTTCTTAATTGCATTTATTCGTCTTTCTGACTACCGGTGCCACGGCCACCCACAATATTTGCTATTTTGGGGTATGTGGTTTACATTTTATGTTGTCCAATGACAGCCTTTGATGGGTGGCATCTTATCTGAGTGGTTTGTAGTGTGTTGTGGCTTGAATTCTTGGCTGGCAGTTTGTCACAATCCCAGCTCTTGTTTCTGCAATCTACCTTTGTAAATGGAGAATGATGGCGCTTTAAAAAACTCACTTAATTAAGAATCCCATGATGGTGGAGGAGCAAGACCATGGAAATACCAAAGCACACCTCTCCACTTCTGTAAATCATGTGAAGGATCATAAAAATGCTTGAAAGCAACATATTCACAACAAAGAAGCCAACAGTGCAGTTAAAGACCTATACCCAGCCATTTAAAAACAATGAGAAAGGTAACTTTCCTCACCCATCTTATTCAAAAAATAGGAGGAGATTGTGTCATCCAGACCCAGTTTCGGGATAAGTGTCAAACATTAACAGAGGCATACTGGGTGTCTTTAAGATTTTTTTTTTTTTTTTTGAAAAATATAAAAGCCATTTTGAGACAAATTTGAATGTAGGAAAACTATGCATAATCCCATTGCCCTAACACCCATTTTTTGCACATTTATCATCTTTGTCCCTACATAGATCTATGTTTTCTCTCACAGTTACAGTCATAGAATATATTCTATTCCCTAAGCTTTTACCCTTTAACATGATAGGGAACACGTTGTTCCATGTTTCTACATAGCTGGCTGTATCAAAATTTGTTTACTCAATTACATATTATTGTTTCCACAGGAAGGAACATGCCCATGTACCCCACATGCTTTTTACTGTTGGATATTTCCATAAGAATGAATTTCCATATATGAGGTTATTGGTTCAAAAAGGTAGGGACATTTTAGTGGTCCTTAATCACTTGCTCTCTTGCTTTCCAAAGAGGTTGTAGGAATTGCACTTGCCACACCAACACTCTGAGAGTACCCATCTAATTTCAGTCTAACAGTGGGTGAAACCATTGTTTTATTTCCCACTATAATGGAAACTTTTAAAGATTGAAATCAAACTAGGTTGTCTTTCAGGACAAATGAAACTGCTGCTGAATCAACACCTTGATATCTTTGTTCTTCGGAGGAAATGAGCTAAGGATGAAGAACCAACTAAAAAGACCACTAGACAATTTGTGCTCACTGGATGCACTGGGTTAGAGACTCTTCAGAGTGGCTCATGGAATTTTCTGGCAAGGGGCAAACATACAAGCGCTACTTCAGGCCTCAGGCTGGGAAAACAGGTACAGCCTTGTCAGTGTCAAGGAAGAACATGGGTAGCAGGAGACCTAGGAGTGAATGAAAATTGAATTATCTTTACTTCTCGGACTTGTCTATTGAGAAACAGCAGCGCTAGCAACCATTTACTACCAACAAGAGGCAGTTCCAAGAGAAGAATATAAAATATGCTCTGCTCAACCCCACGAAACTCAGAGTGTCTCACAATGGCCAATTTATTATTTTTACCCTGTCCAGTGACATGGAAGGATGCATCAGGGAGCTGCTAGCCTCTGCGATGAATAACTTAAGTCAGGCTGCAACATGTGAAATAATTCAGCTGACCGGGATTTATAACACTAGCTGGATTTTTTGCTTTCTTTGGGGTTCATGAAGCATGGTGTTGTGAGATACCACAGGAGTCCCGTGATGAAGTTACATATCTATTTCTCTTCCTTATTTTTATTTTTTGGTATTTTCATATTATTTTATTGCCGAGTTCAGATGTCTTTCTAAGCAGGGTCCAGTCTCCTAGGGGACTCGTCTCTTCTGACTTTGAAAATTAGAACCTCAGACAGATCAGACTCCTAAATACTCTGTTTTTATACTCCCTTCTTCACAGATCTAGTCCCAGATGGTTTTGACTGCCTGATGTTGTGTGGACTGTGTTGGGCTGCAATTTATTTTGCTCAATTATTTATGTACACTTGCCCAAACAAGAGGGGGTAGCAATGTAACACATGCTTACAATTCAGCCCATCTGATTCCCCAGGTCATATGCCCATTGGCAGGATGGCTGGCTAGATTTGCAAAGGGGGGTTCATCTGCTGCCATTGGAAAACACAACTTCTAGGAGCTACCTGTGGCAGGACTCTTCTCTTCCCAGGTGGGCTCCAGGCACTATTCCATGGCGCTAAAGGGAGTCTGAATCTGGACGTTCCAGGTGACTTCAGAGGATCAGGACACTGGGCAATCACATATTCTAAGCTTTGACATTACGTAAAGGTCAGAGTTGGAAAGGACCTCAGAAGGTCAGCTGGCCAAATTCCCACTTTCTTATCTTCATTTTCCAGAGAGACATTTGCAATGTCCCTTTCTTTAAGTTGTCATTTGGAAAGTGTGTTAAAAGCCATCCTTTCCTAAATTACTCTGTGGCCCTTCTAATTCCTGTTCTAACTGGGAAATTTTAATGAGATCCTTAAAGCGATTAAAACTGAGAAAACAACACTGATGGAAGTGGAATTTGGAGGGTCTCTACTTTTCTCTCTGTTGACAAACCCCCTTTGGACTTCTTAACATTGCCGAATCAAGTCCTAGTAGTCTTCAGAGGTTACTGCTGGACCACAGGTTAAATATTTTAATATTCACTGATTGCGGGAAAGTACCATGAGCAACTAATGCAAAATCCTTGAATGCTGAGGGCATTCGTGGCTCCATAAAATGTAAATGCATTCTTAATTATCTCAAGTCACTGCACGCCCAAGTAGTTCCTTTACAAGAAAAACACAGCTTACTGATAATGAGCACGAAAATTACTAAGACATTGGTGGGGTAAATCTCTTAAACCTCTTTTCTTTCTTTTTTTTTTTTCTTCTCCAAAATTTTGATGTGACTTGGCTAATTTGTGTGTTTCCCTTTCTAGATTCTACAGATTAACATAGAACCTCACATGGGACTTGGCGGGGGGTTGGAATTTTAGCAGTTTCTAACTTGGGGGCTAGCTCTAAAGATTATTAGTATTCATCATGACCTACTTGATTCGCTCCATGAAGCTTCTGGTGTCTCAAGAAACCCAGGTTATACCCAGGTCATACAGTTGCAGAGTGATTTTATTTTTAAATGTCCATTTTATCTGTTATCTCACTGTATGGCCATGGTGTCCCCCCAAAGCAGGTATTTGCCATTTTTCAGTGGGAAAACAAAAACACAGCAGGACAAATGACTTCTCTGTGGCCGTGCAGTGATCCTCCAGTTTTCGGCCCTATACCCTCTCTCTCACAAAGCCACCCTGATTTCTTTAAGCCTAGTAACAAGTGATTTGAAAGCCACATTCTCCATAATTGGAAGTGGTTCCCCAGAGGTGTTTCTTCACCACACTCATTGCTCAATGTCACCTGACATCAAAGAGCTCATTATGAGAAAACACTGAACGTGGGTTTGACTAGTCTGCTGACAACATCCGGCCGCATATCAGAAAATTACCCAGGCCAATCCTTCTGATAGGGAGCACTCTTGGTGGGAGATGGGGCCTTAATGGGGAGGTTTGTCATGCTGACCCCTAGCGGCTGTGATGTCAGCAGAAGGGAGCAACCGGCACCCACCTGCTTCTGGACCATCTCCAGCAGGGTTGTCTTCTGCCTGTCCCCAAAACAAGCTTTTGTGCAACCTGATACCCCCAGATGGACTTTGCCTGAGTTTCAGAGCCAAGTTAAGGAGGCTGTGAAATCTGGGGCAGTTCTTCCTTGACTGAGAGCTGGAAAGGGGACCCGGGAGAGGAGCATCTTTGTGTTGAGCCCCTCTGCAGCCCTACCCTCTCCCTCACAGCACATCATGTGGGGCTCTTATTACTTGCCCTTTGTTGTGTCTCTGGCCGCTGCCAGCCTAATCTCTGTTCCCTCCCACTTTCCCCTGAGCGACAGATCAGTTCCATGTTGGGAAGCTGACACCTGGGCTGGCTTCCTGGGCTTGAGACCAGTGTAGTCCCAGAGCACCCTGAGCACAGAAGGGTCCTGCAAGGGCTGTCATATCTTGAAATTCTTAATAACTTTGGAACAAGGAGCCTGACCTTTTCATTTTGTACTGGCACCCACAAATTAGGTAGCCCATCCTGCCAGCACCACTGGGTTTCCTGGCATGCTGGGTAGGGGAGCTGGGAGGAATGCTGGAGGCCGCTGTCAGGTTTGACCCTGGCAGTTTACAGAGAAGGACACAGTGGTCACTAGGGTGACTGGCCTGGGGTTACCCAGAAAGTTAGAGGTGGGCTGCAGCTGGAGCCAGCTCTCTTCCCCACTACTTGGGCGTTCTTTCTCCTGTACCGCCATCTTAAAATCACCTCCTGAGCACAGGAACAAGGTCCTCATAGCTGGGCATGGCAGCTGTGCTCTCTCTCTCACACACTTTTTCCTCCTTTGAAACAGAAAGGGAGGGTGACATCAACCTTTTGCCCTACCCATGCTCCAGTACTGCCTACATAAGACACCCCTTAAAGGCTTGGTGAAAACAACAGATAGTGTGGAACTTTGGTTGAAGACAGATGTTTCAACCATGGCATCAAAACAAAATTTTGTCACAATCAGAGGAAAGGAATGTCGCAAATAGTTTATTATAACCAACATTTGAATTATTGCTTGTGAATGATTTATACTCCTATTCATACAACTATGTACGTGAGTGTGATTGATTTTCTGAGACTAACCTCACTCACTGGGATTAATTAGGATGTGCTTTCTGGTGTGGGAACTGTGCGTAATTCTGAGTATACCCTTGGGAGGCTGTCCCACATGCAATGTCATCTACGTGTGAAGGCAAGTGGTTGAGAACTGAAGATATATTAGGCATTTGCTCCTCCAGATTCTTCCAGATTGACATTAAGCCAGAGCAGAAAAAAGCCACCTGTTTGTATGACATCACTCTAACCCCTTAGGTTGAACTGTCTGTACAGAATTAGAATTTTACAGTGCGTCCAGATGACTTGCTGAGAGCTAATTCAAGATACCTACAGCACGAGGAGAACATCTTTGCACTTTAGGTAGCGTTGCTGGCAAAGACCTTGTACATATGTCATTCAAGATCCTTGTGGCAAATTTCTCCCCACATGGGAAAGTCTGTTCCTCTGGTGACATGGTGGGCACTGGAAGCTGTTCAACCCTTTGCATTTTCTAATCGATTGTTTGGTTGCTAGGAGGCACAGATGCTCAGAACGAGGTTTCCTACTTTTCAACGGCTCACACCTTTGTATTTTGACAAATGTTCCCCTTTACTTCTCTGCCTTTCCTTTATAAGATAAACAAACATGCAAAGAATATAAGAACCTATATTCCCAATTCTCACAATTAACACCTGTTAGTAATTTATGGTCTTTGTTTTTGGTAATTATTTTTAAAGAAACAAAGCATCACCACTTAGCTAATGTCCCCCTCCCAGCACCCCAGGCCCACTCTCCTTCAGTGTCCCCCAGGACCAATCACTAAGATGACTTCATTGTGTATTTTGGAGTTCACTGTCTATACTTTCCACACAAGTGTGTGCCTTTATAAAGTATTTTTGTGTGGTTTAAACTTCTATATAAATGATATGCTGTACATACAGTTATGCTTTTTGCATGTAATGTTTTTGAGACCTACTCACATTGAGGCATATTGATCTAGTTCATTCCTTTCAGATGCCACGGAGTAATCCTTCATATGAATTTAGCATATTTTATTTTTGTCTCAATAAGCAACATTTAGGTTATTTCTGATTTTTCTCCAAACAATGGTACTATGAACATCTTTTTACATGTTCTTTTTTTACACATGTGCAAGAATTTCTCCAGGGTGTAGACATGTTCTTTTGTAGATGTACATAAGAATTTCTCTGGGGTATACAGCAAATAGCAAAGTAGCTGGCAAAGGAGTTTCTGTGTTACTGGCTCTTTTTACTACATGTGTCTTTTATTCCATGTTAATAGATTTTGCCTCTCTGATACCTCTGAATTTATTATAAGCCACTTCATATCCTTTTGAGAATGAAGTTGGTCAAAATAAAAAGACCAGGTAGGTCATTAAGGCTTTTATTTATTTATTTTTTTTGGTCATTAAGGCTTTTAAAGATTTGTGAAATATACATAGGATGAAGGCTTAAAACAAAAGTGTCCATCACTGTCTACTTTCTGCAGGGTCGATGTGCAGATGCTTAGGAAAGAGAAATGCTTTATTTTTGGTCAAAGCTTATTTGGAAGGAAGTCTGAAAGAAAAAAAAAATCAGTTTCAAAACAGGAAATTTTGTCTTCAAAATTTCAAAAGAAATAGCAAAGGAATAGTCAGAAGAGAGAAGTTATGAAGAGCTCCACGGGCAGCCCCTCTTTTTTTTTCTTCATATTCTTTTGTCCTCATTTTCTTAACCATCTGGGAAAGGCTGTGAAACTGTCAATGGGAGCCCCTTTTATCGCTGATGTTGGAGACCTTGGTCTCCAGCCAGTTGGTCAGAGGTACAGATGAAAACCTGGGACTTGCAAACAGCATCTGAAGTGGGGCAGTCCTGGGGGACTGAGCCCTTAACCTGTAGGATCTGACTGGAACTCCAGGTAGATGGTGTCAGAACTGAATTCAATCATGGGACACTTCACCTGTGTTAGAGAATCGTTCTGCATGGGGAAAAACTCATACACTCAGGAGTGTTTCTTCTCTTACAACTCCCTAAAAGGCTTTGGGTAAATGGTGACCTTTGGCCTTTTCTCCTTCATGCGGTGGAAGCATTAGCATTGCTGTGGTTCTATGGCACCCTAGCACTGGGCTTGGCAGAAGTCATCTCTGAGCAGAGACATTGTTTATAGGAGAAAGAACACTGAGCTTGGAGTCCCGTAAACACAGCTGGGTTTGAGTGCCAGCTCTGACCTTAAGTTCTTTGAGCTTCAGTTTCTCATGAGAAAAGTAAAAACAATATTACCCATTGCATTATTATCTACAACCCTTCAGAGTCGATGCCGTCAGATTCCTGCTGGCAGAAGTCTTACCAGGCATTAGATAATTTCAGTATTACATCTGCAGAGTCCACGAGTTCAGTAATTCTGTACTATATATCCTGAGTCTGCCTTGAGGGATGTTTACAATCTTGGGATAAACTCTTAGTCACTCTCTTTTTAGAGACTGAAACTTACACCTGTGTCATGGTCAGCCCAGTTACAAGGGTGTATTGTTGGAAAATTCATTATTCATTTATTCAACAAATACTTATTGAACACCTTTACAGTTACTGCACCAGGGATGGTCTGCCCATCTTCTCCTTATGCGATTGGGGAGAGAGTGGTGGCATGGAGAGGACAGTGCCTGTGAAAGGAAGAGCTGATTTGGGCAAGAAGATGAATGGTTTTATGTTGGGTTTATAAACTCTGAGGTAGCATGGTGGTAAAACATTCTATATCCAAACCACTTCACAAATTCCCCCCCAAAAAAGTACCAAGGCTGAATAAACATTGACTGCCCCAGTTACGTCATAGTATAGAAAGGCCTGAGGCTAGAGTATGGAGTCAAACAGGGTGTAGATAACTGGGGAGAACAGAGTGTAGAGCAAACACTCTCAGGATGGAGTGGAATCAGCAGTGGAGGATGGGTTTGACATGAGTTTATGAGCATAGACCTGGGCAGGTTTAAAGAGTCCAACTGGAAACAGGGTTAGGAGCAATTTTTATATAAGTATTTATTTGGGGAAAGAAGATAGGTTGGGGACAGATATGTCTGAGAGTGGAGGAGACCGTTTTAGCTTTTATAATCTGGTGAATAAAGCCTAGCAAATTCCCTAGTTTGAGAGAGCCACAAAGAGCAGGCAGTGTAGTTTGGGCCAAGAGCTGGAGTGACATCAGAGTGCCAGACTGTTCTTACATCAAAGAGATGAAAATGCATGAGATGTTCCTGTAGTCGTAACAATATTACCAATGCTATCACCACCATGTTTCCTTGAACCCTCAAAGTCATGATAGGAAGACCAAGATGTATATGTCTAGCCAATTTTCCTTAGATGCAGTGTCTCAGAGGGGAAGACAGACAAAGTGATGTCCAAAATAAGCATATGGAAAGCTGCATTGCAAGTTGCTTTCATCAAGTTGGAAAATCTAAAAGAAGCAAGACAGCTTTCCTAAAGGCTTTGAAGCTTCAAGTACTTCTCAGGATTCTTACTGCCATGTTAATGCTATTATCCAATTTCTTTTTCCTGAACATAGTGGAGTTTCTAAGCCATTTTTGAAAGTGACTGCAGCTATATAAAACCATAGTTATAGGAAAATGCAATCTGTTGATCTCTTCATGGTGGAGTCTATATATCATTTATACTTCACTTCTCTGTGGGTGGAAAAGCTTTTTTCATGGTTTATTTAGCAGGAAGTCATTTTGATCAGCAAGATGAGTAATACTTTACAGCTGTTTGCAATTACTCCTTCTGTTCTGCCAGGAGTTTTAACTATTATACACACTGAAATACCAAATGAGTTGAGGCAAGATGGAAGAAGAGAAATGCATATTTCATAGGTCCACTCATGTCATGAGAAATTACCCATCACTTTTTTTTACAATTCTGTTTTTCTAAATTCAAAGTCACATCTCAAGGTAATTTCTAATGACCTTTCTAATTCTGAAGGTTTTTTTACAATTATTTTTAATCAATGAAGGGAAGTGCCACCATAATGCCAGTTTTCCTTTGATGAGGGGGCAGTCTCCATAGCTTAAGTCCCACACAGGCATGAAACCAGTTGGGCTAGGAAAAAGAATACAGGCCTTAATTTGCATATCTGTCTCTTCAAAAGACCCATTGTGAAAGCACAACAATCAAAATATTTCAATTATCAGGAGAGTAAAATGACTTAAATATCTTTCCCTTCTTATCTAACATAAACTTGATTTAATAAATCTACATCATGGGAAACTTAGGAACCCTTTGTAAATCGTCTGTCAGATAGATGAATAACCAGTTTGTGGAAAGTAGGAGCTGGGAGCTAGAGGACAGACCAAGGTTCAAATCCTGACTCACTTCCTATCTGTGTGACTTTGGGCAAGTTCCTTAATGTGCAGAATGTGGATAATAATACTACAGTCTCCCTCCCGGAGTTATGGTGAGAATTGAGTGAGATGATCCATACGAAGTGCTTAGCACAGTGCTTAGTACAAATTAACATCCTTCATAAATAGGAACAAAGATCTTGAAGAGGAACAAAGATCTTGACAGGAATAATTATTCATGGTTTTAAGGACCAAGGATCTTGTTCCTAATAAGGCAGATATGCCTCCCTCCTGACCCAGCTAACCTGGACCCACATGAACTGTGTCCCACCTAATGCCACCCCATTTGCCCCCCACGCCCTGGCCCCGCACATTCAGGTGAGGGCAGGAGCCCAGGGGAAAACGTCTTGGGGTTAGTAGTTTTGATTATCTCTGATTGTGTCACATGCCCATCCCTGAAGGGGATGGGGATGCCCCACTCAGATTGGCTAGGCCTGAGTCCCATGCCCCCTTCTGGGGCCAGAAGAAGAATCAGCTTACTTAATTGATTCACTTGGGCTGAGCTCTGCCAACAAGATATGGGTGCTGTTACCAGAAGAAAAAAAAAAAAAAGATGTAATAGAATTAGGATAAACAAAAATATCAGATCCCCAATGTGGGCGTTTCTCTTCCCTAGGCAGTTGACCAGAGGGTATATGGGATAAACTGATCCAGATTGCAATGATTTATTGAGAAATGCCATGCCTATTAAAAACTCTATTCAAACTGACAACAATTTATAAAACTTGACTATATCCAAAAGCCAGCACTCCAGTGAAAGGGTAATGCAATGTATTATTAATACATCTTAATAATTAATAACTACTCTTAGGGATACCCTGCTCTTCACTTAGCAGAAGTTGTTAGATGATAGACGAGCAATTGATCAAAAGGTCAGAGGGTCACAGGCATTTGTGTGATGTAGCAAGCACTGGAGAACTGCCGTGAATATCCCAGGAATTTTCTGTAGGTATCAATAAAGCAAGATTTTGGTTCCCAAACACTGACCTGACTTCTAGTTTGGCGAACTTTGTATTTTCCATTCACATTTAGCTTCCGGTATTTTCAAATGGAGGTTAATGCAAGGAGATGACCCAAAGGATAAGGATGGGAAAGAGAATTTCTTCACCACACACCTTGCAATGCACACATACACAGTGATGAAAGAAGCCTGATGAATGTGAAGTTCTGGTATCTCCTGAGGCTAAATGGAGGATGTGTAAAGAGAGGAGGGTCTGATTTCAGATCTCACCTGTGCTCACATATCCCAGGGAATTTAGGAAATTCAAATTCGGACACAACCAACATGAGCATCTGCTACGCGCCAGGCCTGTGCCCAGTGCTTTCCCAAGCGTGGTCTCACTTAGTCCTCAGGAGTGTTCTGGAGGATGGGTGATCATCTCCCTTTTCTAAACATGAGGAAATTGAGGTCAGAAAGATCAAGATCCCAGGACTTCTCAGTGGTGAGCTGGGAAATGGACCCAAGGCTTCTAATTCTCTTTCTGTAATATCCCTCTCTTTCTAAGACAGAATGCTCCTTCAATCCAGCTGGATTTTTTTCATCTAATATAGATAATGAGGGTTTTTTAAAAAAATTTTTGAAAAACACAAGCATGATTTTACTTAAATGGAGCAAAATTTCTGAGCACTGATCTTTCCCTTTCTTAGGAAGGCATGCCACAAAGGTACAAAGAGTTAGAATCTGAAAGGTGGCAACTTCTCTAAAATTGGGGCTAATGACCAATGCTTGCTACTCATAACCATTGTGTTTTGACTACTGTCCAGTGCTCCAGGATAGTAATTAGGGGTTAAGCTAGAAGGAACCAGCAAACGGCATGAGCTCTGAGTTACAAGGACCTAGATCTGAAGACAGGCATAATTATAACTGGCGTAACTTTGGATAAGTTACTCAACCTTACTGAGGCTCATCTGTGGAATGCAAATAATAAAAATAATGCTTACCACAAGGTTTATTGTGAGAAGTAAGTAAGATAATATACATAAGATACTTATTGCAAGTCCTGGCCCATGGTGAGGATATCATAAATGCTGGTAATTTTATTAGTAATACTAATAGTATTAGGACTATTCGTGTTCTTTAAGATCGATCAGTGGTAAGTCCCTTTGGTTGGAGGAGGGAAATACATTAGTTCATAGAAATATGAGATGCTAAGTCTGTGAGTACTTGGAAGGCAGTGGATGTAACAAAAAGGCACTGAGGGGGACACAGGAGTGTGTTACAGCATTGGGACCGCAAGTGTGAAGTGGGTCGAGGGCAGAGCTGGTATCCAAGATGGAGGTGCCTGACCCAGACACACGGAGTGGTAGTGAATCGAAGTCACAATGTGAAAAACCTTTTCTAAGTACATAAACAGAAACTAAGGACAGAGAAACACAAGGTCTTTTTACGTCCAATCTAGGGAAGCATTAGGGCCAATTTAGGGGAGAGTCTAGAGAAGAATTTAGGTCAGTGAATGAAGGATAAAATTACAAGGGGGGGGGGACAGTCTGGAATTATTTAAATACGTGGTATTTACTGAGCCTATAACCTCAAGAATTTTGGCGGTCATAGTAAAGGCAAACTAGGTATTGATGGATTCACACAGTTTCACCTGCATAGCCACTGCTCACGGCCACGTCTGTGTGGATTTGAGGTGGTTTTTGTGTATCAGCTGCTTCAATTTCCTTCCTGCTCTTTGTTGTCACCATGGAGGACCAAACTCACCCAGAGACTAGAATAAGCAGAAGACCCAACCACTTACATTGATGTCTTGGCTCCCTTGCCAGTTTGGACCCATTCAATAAGTAATCTTTTGCAGAAGAGACATACAACTCTGCGGCTGTGGGAAAGAAGAATCCTCAAGGTTGGGGAGAAGTTTCAATGTCTTATCTGAGAATAGGGCCATATTGTCTTTGGATTATGCTATTCCAGGGAGAGAGGGACTCCAGGTCCTGAGAAGGGTTAGCCTGACACATAGCAGTACATTCTACAGGGTTGGAGGGAGGGAAGGAGGGAGGGAAGGAAGGAAGGAAGGAAGGAAGGAAGAAAGAAGGGAGAAAGGAAGGAAGGAAAGGAGGAAGGAAGAAAAAGCTAGATTTTTGGTTTTAAGCTTGATTATTTCACTGTAAAAAGAGCTTTTTTCACTGATTAGATGGGAGATGAGGAGGCAGGGGCCCATGCTGACATCTGCTGAGTGGAAAGTGCCCCAGAAGGCTAGGAGGGACACTGGGTGGGAGAAACAGACAGAAGGCGGCCCTGCAGTGCAGGAAGGTAGGGTAGTCTCTACTCAGTGCAGCAGGGACTGGGGCTTCTTCATCACTGACCTGAGTGTTGTCTGTGGATGCAGAGGCTCTGTGGAGTCCTGCGGGATTTTGTGTGCCTGGGCTTCCTCACCTGCTGCACACACATCCCTTCACAATTCCTTCCTGAGATTTCTTTGTAATAATCCAGGATTTAGAAGTCAGAAGACCTGGGTGTAGATGTAACACTGCTCTGGACTTGAGGAAAGTTATCTTCTCTGAGCTTCTGTTTCCCTATAAAAGGAAGAGAGGACAGCTTTTCAGAAAGTGGTTGCTAGGATTCGATGAGAATTTGCATATGAAAAGACTTTCTCTAGTGACGTAGCTGTTGGAAAATCTTAGCCATTAGAAGACAGAGCATTGTGCAAGGGAAGGAGCTTAGACTTGGGAGTCACAGATACTTGGTTTGGTTTTGAATCGAGGATATTTTATAACAAGCTCATTACTGTGGGCAAGTTATCTAAAATCTCTTATCCTATATCCTGTTTTTAAAATCAAAGTAGTGGTACCTGCTTTCCAGTGTTACGGTGTAAATCATGGAGGTACTGTAACTGGTATTGTTATCATTGATGCAACAAACTTTTTTGGGGCTTCTAGTATATGCCAGAGGACTTGGAATTCAAAACATAAAGTGTAATTTCTGATCTCAAGAAGTTCAGTATCTAATGGAAGACACAAGGTTATATACATATAGAATGAGGTTTGGAAGTGCTAGCAGAGGTAGGTACCAAGTGCTACGGAGAACAGAAGAGGTTGCATTTCAGCTGCAGTGGGATTTCTCCAGGTAGCTGAGATAGGGGAGGTCATTCCAAGCAGAAGGAAGAGAAGCGAAGGACAAGGTGTATTGCAGCTCACTGGAGGGCTAGGGGAGGGAGGTCGGCCAGGTGGGACTCAGAGCAGGAGGAGAGGCAAACAAGAAACGTGCTCCAGGGCCAGATCACATTTACCCACGTTTAAAAAACAAAAACAAAAACAAAACAGTTCAACTGAGTAAATTCTAAAGATCTTACTGACCCTATACAACAATTCATGGATCAGGTAGCGTCTAATCTAGCAGACAGAAAGGAGCTCCACGGAGCTGTACAAAATGAAAGACTTTTATCAGTAGAAGGGAGCAGGAACAAGGTATACTAGGCAAAAAAGCAGGTTGGTTTTTGCAAGGTTGCTTTCCACACAGGTGATGGCAGGGGTCTATCAGGCAGATTACCTAAGTAATGCTGATCAGGTGATTCCTGATCTGCTGGTTTAAGATTCCATTTCTGGGAGAGCCCAAACTGTAATTAAGTCTTGATTTAGAGATGTGGGGCTTAGTATAAACAATTCCATTTTGGGCTTGTTGTCTTGTTTTTAACACCTGCTAAGAAATTTGAATTTATATTGCGGTTTTTCTCTTAGTTTAATCTCTGATATACCGTGATCAGTTGGTTTGCGAAACGAGAACTGTGTCACCCAAGTAAATTTTCCTGGTGGAGGGATTTTCCAGATTTCTAAAGATTGGGAGTTTGCTCATAAAGTAACTGGTCTCCTCTGTATTGTTAGAGTCGCTGACATAGAAATACACAAGAGATAACATCTAGAATTTTCTGTGCAGGCTATTTACAGAACAAAGCCAGAGAGGTTTTAAGAACCCTGTTATTCACCCAGGATGACATCCCAATTCATTCATTCACTCCTTGCCAAGGCTGCCTGGCCCTGCTTGGGCTGCCGGGTGGGGCTGACATACCCCCTCCCCCAGATGTCGAGCTACTTCATAATCACCAAGCAGTGGCACCTCACACTGTCCCATTAGAGAGGCGTGTGCAGCCCGCTTGTTGGGCATGTTGATGCAAGCTTGGGAAGGAAAACATAATTCACTTTTGCCAGTGACAGAAATGTTAACACTTACTTGAAATAGCTGATAATCTGACACAGGAGAGTTAAAGGATTACTGTATTTCATTTGGCTAATAAGAAAAGCTGTTTAAAAGCTACATTAAAAAGACTTAATGTATGATGACTGAGCATTGCTTTAATGTATTCTGTGTCATCAACTATTAGAATGCTTTCCCCCTCTTATTATGTTACCACGGATTTCTGCCTCTTTTCTCTGGGACAAGATAATAGGAAGCAACATTCATTCACAGGGATCGTTTAAAGAAACATTCATGTAGGAGACATTTCTCGAGTAACCTACTGTGTGCCGTGCGCACATCATGCCTTAGGGGATTAAGGACAAAGGAGATGAGGTCCCTAACCTCTGAGCCATGGCATGGTTTTGGAAAGAATTGACTGGAGAAGACAGTAGACAAAAGATAAAAAGCATCCTGTTGGAGATTTAGTTGATAGATGCAATCTGCTTCTTCAACTCTCATGGAAGGGATGGGGAAGCGGAGCCCTAGAAGGCTCAGTGACTTGCTGAGGGCGCACAGGCTAGTTAGGGGGAAATCCGTGTCTGTGCCCCTGAACTTCAGCTTCTCGTTTTGAAACAGAGCACTCTTTCCTGCAGCCCCGTTCTCCCTGTGGGTGAGGATGAGCGCATGGCGTTTAAAGCCCTCCCCCATGAGGCATATCCGTCCCTTCCCACACGCTACCCACATGGAGGAGAGAAAGCTTGGAAGTGATTTCCAAGGGCTGTGACCAGGGACCAGACAGGCCTTGGTTAACCGTATTAAGAGAGTTACTGTATGTGATTGGACTCTGTACACATATAGTACAGTTTAGACTGGAGGGGTGGCTGCCGGCTCTCCTGATTGGACCAGCCTGCATCCTCTCCAGGGAAGCCCGGAGCTGTGGAAAAATGGCTAGAGCTTGGCCCAAGAGGGCCATTTCCCCAGTGGTGCTGCATTCCTTCCTTCTCCAGGCTTCTGCACCTTCCTGCACCACTCCCCACATCTTCCAGTCAGGGAACCACATTGCTCTCCCTTTGTCAGCTCTTGGCATCTTTGTGAGACACAGCAAATGTAGACACCTGAAAGCATACAGGGATTCTTCCACTAAGAAGGCAGCTCCTTACTGGCTACAATGTCAGTCTACACTCGATAGGTGTAGGACCAGCACATTCTCACTTCTCAGGTGGGGACATCGGAACAGGTGCAAATAAGGCACACATTTACCCAAAGGTAAGGATTATGTTGAAACCCAGGCACCTGGACTCTCAGCCTATCCTGTCTCACTGGATTCTCATCCCAGATCCCATACTCTGGTTGCTGATTTACCCTGAGTGGTAAAATTGCTCGTGCAGAAGGAGTTCAGACATACTAATAAGGTTTCCTCTCTCAATTAATAGGAAACTAAACGTCACTAATTTAGACCCAGCAGGAAAAATGTCATCTGAATTAGAGAACACTAAAACATAAAGCACAGATATATTTCCAGCAAGAAAACTAGACTGAGGCCCAATGGAGTAGAGAACATCCTATTTTGTTCATTACTGTGTGCCTAGCCCCTAGCACATTCCTCATACAAAGTAAATGCTGAATACTGGTCAAATGAAGAGAACAGTGAGTGAGTCAGTGAAAAATAATAACACAACTATTTTTACTGTCAGCTGAATATAGAAAGAGTTGGCTACAAAAACTGTGGTGCTCAGTTCAAAATGCAGGAGGAAAAACACTGTTAAAGATACTAAAACAAAGCTTTTCTTTTATGCGTGGTCTCTCTCAGTTTGTCGTAGTCCTTTTTTTTTTTTTTTTTTTTTTTTAAAGATTTTATTTATTTCTTTGACAGAGAGAGACACAGCGAGAGAGGGAACACAAGCAGGGGGAGTGGGAGAGGGAGAAGCAGGCTTCCCGCCAAGCAGGGAGCCCGATGTGGGGCTCAATCCCAGGACCCTGGGATCATGACCTGAGCCGAAGGCAGACGCTTAACGACTGAGCCACCCAGGCGCCCCTGTCGTAGTCCTTTTTTATGTGCTATTTGATGTCATTCTATGTAAAGAAATTAAAAATTAATATGAATTTTACTATTGTGCAGTGCCCATTTTAAAGGCAAACATAAGAACATTTAACATGTTTGCAGAATAACTAAAATTACTCAATTTGTATTTTGTAGTTCATACATGCATATGTATTTTGCTCTTATTGGAAGAGTGGAAGCCCTGCACAAAATTCACTTTTTTTTCACTTCGTGATGTGGGTGCATTCTACCAATATTTTCTACCTTTGGCTTACTGATAAGTTAGGAAAGATTGAAAGAAAAGGGAATTATGGATTGCCACCCTTCCCTTTTGATGCCACCACTTTCAGCACAAGTGGTTGGTTAATTCAGGGAAGTAAGAAAGGATATGGTAGGGTTTGTTGGTCATGTGTGCCTCTTAAAATGCCATGACCTTCTCTCTGCATTTGAAACAACTTCTGGTTCAACTCAGTCATGGATTGAACACACTTACCTTGTACTCACTTTGAGTCTCACTGAACTCTCACACATCGTGGGCCCACTGGAATTCTGTGCTCATGGGGTATCACATAGGAGTGACATGGAAGGAAACATGCCTATTGAGCATCGCACCTCTGCTCATGCTCATGTTCCATAGTGCCATTGGACTTGATTTACAAAACGCAAGATCAAAGATAAAATCATTAGGAATTGCAGTAAGGTGACAGCAGGACATGAGACCAAGCACTATGCAGCTGCACAGGATGCACACCTGTGAAGCTAGCTCTGCCAGCTAAGGGCTGGGGTCACCAGTTAGAGATCTGATCCAGCTCATTCTAATCTACAGCAGAAGCTCATTCGAAATTAGCAGTAATCGCCAAAGAGTGTAAGGATAATACAGTTTAAGCAACAATGTTCATTTGATAAATATTTATTGACTGCCTTTGATGGAACAGAATTGTGCCTTCTCCAGGCTTATTTATAATACAAATTCATTTATGTTTTCTTCATTGTTTGGCTAGTACAAAAGTAAATTTCAAAGCACTCATGTGCTTATTGTAAATTCCAAATGAGTAGAGTGTGGACAAATATTTTCCCACTTGGGAGAACGCCTCAACAGTGGGACTTCGGGTTTGGAAAACCACTGTGCTGAGGGAATTCACTTTCGAGGAAATGAAGACCTTAACAGAATTATGAAGACAAGATCAGAAATATTCATATAAAAGCTCTTGTAAATGTTTTTATATTTTAAAAAAAATGAATGCGTAAATCTAAATACTAAATACAGTCAATCAGTGATCTCCCCCGAAATTAGTAGTAACGCATGGCATATGTATTTCCCTTTACCATATTTAGCTGCATTGCAACTTTGCAGGATCTTTCTTTCCCACCATTTCACTAGGACAGCTGTGAGTTTGTTTTGCTTCATTAAAGGTAACATGTGCCTGCAAGCATGTTTATGTGTCTTTCTCATCCTCCACCCAAATGTTCCACACCTTTCTCACTTTGGGGCTAGGAGCCCTCTTTTCTGATGTCACCTGCAGTCAGAGGAACTCAGCTGCTGGAGACAGAAAGGGATTGAAGAGCCGCAAGGTGCTCTGCTGAGGAGGTATTCAGCGCTCTTCCCTACCAGAATGGCCTTGGGATGGTTAGATCGCTTAGGTCTCCTTTTTTTTTTTTTTGCTCACTTCTTTCCTAGGCTCGGCAGCTGTTGCCACCCGGCCCTCCTCGTCCATCCTCCGAGAGAGGTGCAGTTCTAAGGCTGGACTGATTTCCCTTCATCTCCCCTTATCTTTCCCAAGGCTGCAGTGCAAAATCTCCTCCTTTTTCTTTGCCATCTGCTTTACCTCCCCTTCTATTCCCAAACCCCAGCTCTCTCTTTTTAAAATTACTCCCAACAGGACTGGCTTGCCATTCATGTCTACTGGAACCAAGTTGCTAAAAAGGTTTATAGAAGTAAATTTGTATACAACTGAATTTTTCTTAAGGGAAATTTGCAATTACTAGGCATAACTGTATGTTTCTTCTTTGTGTGAAAGAGCATGGGTTGGGATTAGATAAATGAAGTTTCGGTTTTTAGCTCGGCTCCCTTAGTAGCAAAATGACTGACCTTGGGACAATGTACACACCTCTCTGAGCCTTGGATTTTCCAACTCTCCCCGAAATGAAATTATAATATCTTCCTTCCAGGCACCAGGACATGTTGTTGAATTCAAGAGGCAGATCAAAACACATAAGCAGTATGAGGCAACGTATATAAACTTGTGTGTGTGTGCACACGTGTGTATAGAAAGAGAAAGGTGTGGGAGAATTTTCCACAAATGTTGATGGAGGCTGGCCTTGGGGGACCTTTGCTTTTTCCCTTCTATCTTCCCGAATACTCATTACTCTATTGGCTGGGAGCCCTTAAATAGCAGGGTTGTTGCTGCCTTAAAAAAGAAAAAAAGATACATATACACACATACATGTACACACATACGTGGATGAGTGTGTGTGTGTCTGCGTGTGTGTGTATGTACAACCTGATATAAATAGCTACAATTTATTAAATTTCTGCTAAGTGCCAGGTGTTGTGCTATGCTCTTTGTGCCCATTATTTAATTTAATCCTTACAACATCTTAAAAGGTTGATATTACTCTAATCCTGGCATGATTCCTCCCTCATAGTAGGTACCTGGGAAATGCTGGTTTTTCCCTCTTTGTCCTGTGTTACTATGATTGTTTGGATTTTTTCTTATTATATTCATCACCAGATACAGAAACAATAGCTGATAATGTTTTCAGTGCTTGGGCACTGAATATTGCATTACATATTTTGGGGGGGTGATGAAACGTTTCAGGCAAATACCTCACATATAATTTGGGGACAAAGGGCGTCTCTACTTTAACATACACTTCAACTCTGATATCTCTCTGTAGAGATTTAGTTAGCTTTTTATTTTCTAATGACTGCTCTAGCTGGCTTTGTAACAAGGACAAAGTATGAGATTTGCTTAAAACTGATGCACATTATCAGTTGTTACCTTTTGCTATATAAATATTAACTAGGTTGTTTCTTTTGAAAAGAAACGTACAGTGGCAAGTACTTAAAATGTGACGGAATAGTTCGGAGACACAGAAATAATCTACTTTCTTCTAAAAGTATGTCTTTGCTCCCTTCCCAGCATTAATTACCCAACTTCCAGACGCCTCAGATCAATAATTATTCATGACTGGGACCCATCAGCAGCTACTAAGTGCTTTGTGCAATTTTCAGGTCACTTTTGTAGTTGGGAGATTTTCCATTCTGTCACACGGAAATCCTTTTCTGCGGGGTGTAAGTGAGCACTTCTCAGCCGCACCCCGCAGGGGAGAGGCAATTCCAAGAAGGGCAGAGAGAGATGGAAAGGGGCAGTTTCAACCTTTATGGATGAGGATGTGTATTTATTCTTTCAAAAAAGTAAACCTTTGAAAAAAAAATATTTACAAAGAAAGCAAGCATGGGCAGCGACTCCCAACAGCTGAGGGCAGCCAAAGCGTCCCGGGTGACCCGGGCGGATGTAATGGGAGGCAAGATCCCCATCGCCGCTGAAGGGCAGAGCGGACCTAAAATGCCAGTGCGGCTCTTGCATTTCTCTGACATGCCTATTTCCCACAATCCAAGCCCTGAATTGCTCTAAACTTAATGTGGCTTGCTTTAGAAGACCAGGTGGAGAGCCCAAGGGGGGGAGATGTTGCAATTCTTATCGCTGCTGAATTGTTCCGTATTGATTACACATAAAAGCTATTTGTCAGCTCTTCTCTTTTCTCGGCCATGCCCACCCTTCAGCCTCTCACATCCTCAAATGACCCAGTGGCCAACAGGACAGAAACTCTCTGGGTGTCTTAATTACACTTCATTGTAATAGGACAGCCCTCAGTCAGGGATGCCGCGGAAAGGATTTCTGACAGGGATCCTAAGGGAAGACAAGCTGAATGACCTGCACAGCTAAGGGCCCTTCCAAAGCTGTGGCCTCTCATTTTTTGTTAGTTAAGTGTTAAAGATGCAGGCCCATCCTTTCATACATATGGTCTAATTAGTAAATGCTGACAGCATACGCGTTTAGGAAAAGCTTCTTCCAAGTACAAAAGGAAGGCCAGTTTGTGTGGCCACGTTCACACACACACACACACCCTTGAAATTGGGGCCCGACAAAGGGTTTTCACTTCTTTTTCGCAAATATGAGATCTCATCTACAAATAAGTTCACACGCACACACACACACACACACACACACACACACACACTTGAAATTGGGGCCCGACAAAGGGTCTTCACTTCTTTTTCGCAAATATGAGATCTCATCTACAAATAAGTTCCAAATGTGAAGGTTGGCACTGTTTGAGAAACTAGTAGCCTAGGTAAACAGCTTCTATTGCAGGGCCCACACTCAGTGTTGCCTCACAAACAGTGCTTTCCACGGGTTTCTTTCCGTGAGTCCGGCTCAATGTCAGGAGTGCGGTGGGAGTGGACAGCTGGAGAGACAGCCACTCAGTGGGATGAAAAACAGAAAGTATGACTTAAAAAAAATTTTTTTTAAGGCATGGCATAAATACAGTGAAATGCCTAATCTTAAGTGTCCAGCTCAATGCAGTTTCACCTGTGTGTATGTGCTCATGACCCCCACCTAATTCCAGATTAGGAATATTTTAGGTACCCCAGAAGTTTCCCTCCTACCCTTTCTCACTCAATACCACTTCCCCAGAAGTAACCACTATCCTGATTTCTGTCACCATAGGTTAGTGTTCAGCATATACTCCTATTTTTCTGGCTTTTTCACTCAACGTTTTGTCTGTGAGATTCATCTGTTTTTATTGCTTATGAGATGTTATTTTTAAAAAAGTCCCCCAAATGAATTATTCAAATGTGTATTTGCCTTGGAAATGGTCATCCTGGGAGGCTGCAAACTTGGGCTGAGGTTGTGGCAATGCTTTAGGATGTCTGGAAACTCTCCCCAGAATCTTCACAGCCAGCGGGCAAGGCAGTCACACACACCAACAGGAGGGTTTTAGAGCCATACTTAGTTTTTGACTTGACCCTAAACTACATCATCCTCTTTTCTTCATCAGATTTATTTCTAAGTAACTTGCAGAATAGAGTTTACTCTCAGAAGATGAATAATAACTAATATGTACCACACCATGCTCTACCTGAATAATCTCATTTAATCCTTACAACACACCTACTATTACCCCCAATGTCAAAACACATAAATTAAGGCTCAGAGAGAGGAAATCATTTGCCCAAGATTATATGACCAGTAAAGTCATGGAGCTGGGATTTTAACACCAACTCACAGAGTTTGCAGAGCTGGTGGCTACTGTGGATTCTGAGGACAAATCTCTAGGACTGTTCAGAAGGATGGCAAAAGTTGGCCCAACTGGGAAGAAGTGAATGGAGTCTAAAGGGGTTACTTATTTTACATTATGGCCACACTCCCATGAGCCCCAAACCCATCATTACACTCTGTGTCAGAGTTGACCCTTAGCGGGGCTTGCAGTGTTGAGAAGGTTAGATTGCATGGTGATAGCATGTGATGTGGTGGGGCAGGAGGCTGAGTAGGGCAGGGGATACTTGAACAAGGTGAAAGCAATGGCTTTAACTCTTACTAGCTATTATGATTTGGGGATAAGTATTTACAGTTGATCCTTGAACAGCTCGGGGGTTAGGAGCACTGACCTGCCACGCAGTCAAAAATCTCCATGTAAGTTTGACCTCCAAGGACTTCACTAGAGAGCCTACTGTTGACTGGGGAGGCCTTACCTATAACATACACAGTTGATGAACACATATTTTCTGTTATATACTGTATTCTTACAATAAAGCTAGAGAAAACACATAAATTAAACATTAGAAAATATATTTACAGTATTGTACTAATATTTATCAAAAGAATCCACGTGTAAGTGGACCAGCGGCATTCAAACCCATATTGTTGGGGGATCAGCTGTATTTCATTTTTCTAAAAGCCTTTGTCCCATCATCTGTAAAAAGGGAAATAATGGTAATACAGTTCTCATAGGGCTCTGTCAGTATTAAATGATTTGTGTAAAGCACTAACACAGCACCTTAGTTATCAATAATTATTAACTCAGAAACTCTCTTACATTTAATATTAGCAAATGCCCCCTCTTGAGTAGAACATTTAGAGCAGAACTTTATCAAAGTAACATAACACCAAGGGAGAGCACTGAACTGGGTTTTTGGAAACGTTTATGAAACTGAAGAAAGAATTGCATTGGCAGGCCAATATAGGCCACTCATTTAATCAATTCATTTACTTCTCACAGCCCAAACATGGCCATTAGAAGGGTTTATTTGGATGCTTCCCTCTGTCTATATTGATTCCTTTTCACTGAAAATATTGATAAGTTTGTATAGATCGGGACCTTAAAGTTACTTAATTATTGATTGCAAACAGTTGCTCAGGCTGAGCAGGTGGGTTTTTACTTTGTTTAACAACTAAAAGGAACAAGCAGGGTTTCTGCAGGATGAAGCCGGCACCAAAGCCCCTCCTGAGTGAGCTACCCCGTCAGCCCTATGCCTCAGCCCGGGGAGCTGCAGCATCTGCATCCCGAGACGACTGGCCACACGCCTGATGTTTGTCAGCAACTGCGAGTAAATTAGAGAAAGTATTACCACCTATGGAGATTAGACCTGACTTAGGGCTAGGCTGAAAAATGAATATGGATTTGAAGTCGTTTTTTGAGCACGCTTTTTGAGCCATTCCTTACCTCTGTCAGTGCAGAAGCAATCTAGCAATGCCGACGAGCACCCGAGGCGCCCCGGAGGACACAAAGATCTATGAAAAGTGACCCCTGACCTCAAGGAGTTGAAAAAATAGTTAAGAGTATGAGTGAGCTTTTAAGCCAACATAATAAAGGGTAGGGAGAGGTTAAAATACTATTAAAATATTGTGTTGCAGATGTTCAAAAGAGGAAATACCGTATCAAGGAGAAAAATGTCTTTCCAGAAAAGCTATGAGTCCACTGAACAAGTGCAAGACATCAACTGAATATTGTGTTTTGTTTGTAGAGAGTCCCATTGGCCATGAGGCTCATTGCTCCGTGGTTCTTTCCAGGCCCCAACCATTCACAAGTTAATGCTACCTGCCTGGTTGTTGTAGATTTTCAGGTTTGCAAATGCTTGCTGGAATTTACTTCTTCAAAGAGCTTACGGCCTAGTGTGTGGAGTGGGGTGCAGTGGGGAGGAGGGAGAGGTGCAACAGTCCCATTTACCTCAAAGTAATGGCTTGAGCGGGCGACAAGTGTATTTTCCCTTAGGTAAACAACGTCAGGAGATAACCAGTCCAGGCCTGGACTTGTCTGGCAATTCTATCAAGTTACTCCACTATCATCAACACGTGGCTTTCCTTCTCACCGTCTCGGAGGTCTGCTTACACCTCCAGGGCCACAACTGCATTCCAGAGGGAGGGGAAGATGAAGGCAAGAAAAAGAGCACAAGCCTTCCCTCTAAGGGTAGTTCCTCAAGGTTGCACATGGAGCGTCTGCTTCTATCACAGGGGCAGAACTCAGTCACGGGCCACACATCTAGCTGAAAGAGAGACGTGGAGATCTTGTTTTTATTTTAGCACTGACGTAGTTAGCTGAAGATTGGGGATTTTACATTAAAGAGGAAACAGAGAAGTGGTTTGGGGAGAGACATGGCCTTCTCCATCACAGAGGGCGTTGCAAACACAGAAACATCTCTCCCCCAAAGGAGCTGGCAGGTGTGGTTGTGCTGCGGCAGAAGCGTCATCGGGTGCGGTGGGAGAAGGGAGGGGGCTGTGAGGCTTAGGGAGGGGTTCATGAACACCTGGCATTTTAGTAGGAGGATATTGGGAGGGAACAGCCTTTAAGAATGATAAGCAAAATCACAGAGAGATAGAAGCTCATTGTCAGTTTAAGAAAAGACAAGTGGTCCGTTGTTACTGATCTCAAAATATATAGAGGGCCAGGGAGGTAGCACAAGGTAAGGTTGGACAAACGTACCAGAGCCAAATTTCATAGTCTTGATCTTTCAGAAAGTGTAAGCCTTATTTTGCACATAATCACAAGCCATAGAACGGGTAGCAGAAACCTCTACTTGTCCTCTTATATGTACTCCTCGTCCTGAAAATAACTGGAATGTGGCAGACAGCTACCATTGCCCTGTCCCTCAGCCGGCCAACCTCTGCCAAGGTTCTCAGACAGGGTTCTTTAGCTTGATCCTGAGGCTCATTCCTCATTCTCATTCCAGGCAGTCACTACCAACCATCTGAATTTAGAGTAAGAGATAAAACCTGTTTTCCACCTGAATTACATGATCTTCTTGCCTCCTTCCTGCTATAAAATGTCAACAATCTATAATTCTCGAAAAGAATATTAATAGGAATGCTTTCTGATTCAGCTTCAGCTAAAGACTCAGGGATAGAGGCTGAGACCAAAGCAACAGGTGCCAAAGCAAGGGGCTAGACCATGCATGCAGCCTCCCAGAAAACTAGCTTCACAAACCTTAGCTCATTGCACACCCTGACAATATAAAACATCTGAAGTGGAAGAAATGAGGAGAAAAAGTCTGTCTGTTGGAATGCTGG
Organism: Halichoerus grypus; assembly: GCF_964656455.1. Classification (NCBI taxonomy): domain Eukaryota; kingdom Metazoa; phylum Chordata; class Mammalia; order Carnivora; family Phocidae; genus Halichoerus; species Halichoerus grypus. Next base: position 113,537,010 of record NC_135716.1, on the reverse strand, counting down.
AGTGTTGAAGGCCACCTGGAGAGCTTGTTCTGTGTCCCTGGATTTTGGGGACACAGTGGATTGCTCTATGGCAAACCAACCCTCTGACTATGTTTAAAGGCAGAGAGCTAGCCACGAAGAGTGGAAGGCCCTACTAGGAGAAACCTCTTGCTCTCATTTAGAGCATGTGCATGAAGCCAGAAGTCAAGAACAATCTGTATGGGCATTATCATATGTAAAATAGCTTGTTTTAACGCTCCCTCACAACCTTGGTTATTTTCAGAGCTTAACTAGACTTAGAGACTCTAAAGACATTTGAGAACATTATAGCCTTCCTTGAGCGTGCCAGGTAAGGGTAGTCTCACATTTGTTCTTTTGTACCTGGCTAGAAGACTCCCGGCCTGAGAGAGAAGAGGTGGAAGGCCTCTGGATTACTTATTTGATCAGCATGACAAAAATAGAGTCTTTAGAACATATTTTATTTTATTTATTTATTTGAGAGAGAGAGGGAGAGCACAGAGGGAGAGTGAGATGAGCAGCAGACTCCCCGCCAACCAGAGAGCCCAACACGGGGCTCGATCCCAGGACTCTGGGATCATGACCTGACCTGAAGGCAGAAGCTTAACCAACTGAGCCACCCAGGTGCCCCAAGTCTTTAAAACTTTTTACTGTCCAATGTTCAGATAGCAGTAGAATCAGAGGACAGCCCCCGCCATTGATTACTATTTTTTTAAAGTGTTAGGACTGAAACAGCACCACTTGACATGAGCAACAAAATGGTTCATTTCTAATCTTTTGTTTCAGGTCCCAGGGGTTATTAATAGTAATCACTTAGCCTGATTTATCACTGCTCTTTTCCCACCATTTAAATTATTTTAACAGCTTTACTGAGTTATAATTGATACACAACTTCACATATTTAAAGTGCATAATTTGATGTTTTGACATATGTATATACCTGTGAAACCATCACCGGAATCAAGATAATGAACACATTCATCACTTCCAAATGTTTACTTGTTTCCCTTGTACTTCCTCCCTCCTGCTCCCCCTCACCCTGCCCTGGTCCCTCAAGCAACAACTGACCTGCTTTCTGTCACTTTGGATTAGTTTGTATTTTCTAAAATTTTCTATAAATGGAATCATACAGAATGCATTCTGTTTTTTCCTGGCTTCTTTCACTCAGTATAATTGTGTGGAGATTCATACATGTTGTGTATATCAGTAATTCATTCCTTTTTACAACTGGGTAGTACTCATTATACGAATATAATATCATTTGTCCATTCACCTGTTGATAGACATTTGGGTCGTTTCCAGTTTTTTGACTGTTGCAAATGAAGCTGCTATGTACATTTGTGTGTAAGTTTTCTCGTGGACATAGGATTTTATTTCTCTTGAGTACATATCTAGGAGCATAATGGATGAGTCATACGGTAGGTCTATGTAACTTTTTAAGAAACTACTAAACTGTTTCCCAAAATGGTTGTACTATTTTATATTCCTATTAGCAATGTTTGAAGGTTCCAGTTCCTCCAAATTCCTCACCAGAACTTGGTATGGTCAGTCTTTTTAGTCATCCCAATAGAGGTATAGTATTATCTTGCAATTTTAAGCTACATTTCTCTAGTGACTGCTGATATTGAGCATCTTTTCATGTGCCCATTTGCAAACCATGTATCTTTGGAGAAGTGCAGTTGTCTGTTCAAATGGATTTCTGTATATTGATTTTGTATCCTGTGACCTTACTGAATTCACTTATCAGTTACAGTTTTTTGGTGGAGTCTTTAGGATTTCTGTTCATCTGCACATAGTGAAAATTTTACTTCTTCCTTACCAATTTGGATGCCTTTTATTCCTTTCTCTTGTCTAAATGCTGTGGCTAGGACTTCAAGTACTATGTTGAATAGAAGTGGTGAGACTGGACATCCTTGTCTTGTTCCCGATCTTAGGGGAAAAGCTCTCAGTTTTTTTTTACCATAAGTATGATGATAGCCATAGGTTTTTCATATGTGGCCTTTATTACACTGAGGTATGTTCCCTCTAAGCCAACTCTGCTAAGGGTTTTTATCATGAATGGATGTTGTATGTACTTTGTCAAATGCATTTTCTGCATCTATTTAAATGACCATACAGTTTTTATACTTTCTCTTGTTGATATATCACATTTATTTGCAAATATTGAACCATCCTTGAATAAATTCCAAGAATAAATTCTACTTCATTGTGGTGAATGATTTTTTAATGTATTGTTGGATTGGGTTTGCTATTATTCTTCTGAGGCTTTTTGTGTCTGTGTTCATCAGAGACAATGGCCTGAAATTCTCTTTTATTTGTAGTGGTTTTGATATCGGGGTAGTGCTGGCTTCATAGAATGAATTTGGAAGCCATCTGGTCCTGGACTTCTGTTTGTTGGGCATTTTTTGATTACTGATGCAGTTTCATTGTTGGTTTTCAGTCTGTTCAGATTTTCTATTTCTTCCTGATTTAGTTTTGGGAGGTTATATGTTTCTAGGAATGTATTATTTCTTCTAATTTGTCCTATTTGTTAGCATATAATTTTTCACAATATTCTCTTACAATCCTTTGTATTTCTGTGGTGTTGGTTGTTATTTCTCCTCTTTCATTTCTGATTTTGAGTCCTCTCTCTCTCTCTCTCTCTTTTTTTTTTTTTTTTTTGATGTGCCTGGCTAGAGGTTTATCAATTTTGTTGACCTTTTCAAAAAACCAGCTCCTGGTTTCATTGATCTATTCTACTGTAGAGTTTTTTGGTTTCTATTTCTTTTATTTCTGCTCTAATTTTTACTATTTCCTTCCTTCTACTGGTTTTGGGTTTTGTTTGTTCTTTTTCTAGCTCCTTTATGTGTAAGATTAGGTTGTTTATTGAGATTTTTCTTGCTTCTTGAGGTAGGCCTGTATTGCTAGAAAATTCCCTCTTAGAACAGCTTTAGCTGAGTCCCAAAGATTTTGAACTGTTGTGTTTTCATTTTCATTTGTCTCCATGTATTCTCTTTTTGATTTCCTGGTTGACCCACATTCATTGTTTAGTAGCATATTATTTAACCTCCATGTTTTTATGTTCTTTCCAGAGTTTCTTCTTGTGGTTGATTTCTAGTTTCATAGTATTGTGACTGGAAAAAATTCATTCAGTCTTTTTGAATCTGTTGAGACTTGTTTTGTGGCCTAACACATGATCTATGCTGGAGAATATTTCACGTACACTTGAAAAGACTGTGTATTCTGCTATTTTAGAAAGGAATATTTTGAATATATTTGTTAGATCCTTCTGGTACAATGTGTCATTCGAAGCCATTGTTTCCTTGTTGATTTTCTATTTGGATGATCTATTCATTGATGTAAATGGGGTGTTAAGTCCCCTACTATTATTGTATTTTACTGTCAATTATTTCTCTTATGTTGTTATTATTGTTTTATGTATTGGGTGCTTCTATGTTGGGTACATGAATATTTACAATTATTCTATCTTCTTGTTGAATTGTCCCCTTTATGATTATATAGTTTCCTTCTTTGTCTCTTGTTATAGTCTTTGTTTTAAAGTCTATTTAGTCCAATATATGTATAGCTACCCTTTCTTTTGACATCCATTTGCATGATAAAGGCTTTTCCATTCTTTCACTTTCAATTTTAACTCCTCTCCCCTCAACATTTTAGAAATATGGTGTCCTACTTTACATCCTTTTATTTTGTGAATCCCTTAACTTATTTTTATAGATATACTTAATTTTACTGCTTTTGTACTTCCTACTTTTCTTACTTCTGCTTATGGTCTTTCCTGTCCATTCACAGAATCCCCTTTAACATCTCTTATAAGGCTGGTTTAGTGGTGATGAATTTCTTTAACTTTTGTTTGTCTGGGAAACTATCTCTCCTATTCTGAATGACAGCCTTGCTGGATAGAGTATTCTTGGTTACAGGTTTTTTGTTTTTTTTTGTTTTTTTTCTCCTTTCATCACTTTGAATATATCATGCTACTCCCTTCTCGCCTGCAAAGTTTCTAATTGCCTTTTGGCCTTTCTCTTATATGTAACTGTTTTCTCTTGTTGCTTTTAAAATTCTTTCTTTGTCACTACTTTTTGCCATTATAATTACTATATATCTTGGTGTGGATCTCTTTTTTTTTTTTTTAATTTTTTTATTGTTATGTTAATCCCCATACATTACATCATTAGTTTTAGATATAGTGTTCCATGATTCATTGTTTGTGCATAACACCCAGTGCTCCATGCAGAACGTGCCCTCCTCAATACCCATCACCAGGCTAACCCATCCTCCCAACCCCCTCCCCTCTAGAACCCTCAGTTTGTTTTTCAGAGTCCATTGTCTCTCATGGTTCTTCTCCCCCTCCAATTTCCCCCCCTTCATTCTTCCCCTCCTGCTACATTCTTCTTCTTCTTTTTTTCTTTCTTAACATATATTGCATTATTTGTTTCAGAGGTACAGATCTGAGATTCAACAGTCTTGCACAATTCACAGCGCTTACCAGAACACATAACCTCCCCAGTGTCCATCACCCAGTCACCCCATCCCTCCCACCCCACCCCCCACTCCAGCAACCTCAGTTTGTTTCCTGAGATTAAGAATTCCTCATATCAGTGAGGTCATATGATACATGTCTTTCTCTGTTTGACTTATTTCGCTCAGCATAATACCCTCCAGTTCCATCCACGTCGTTGCAAATGGCAAGATCTTATTCCTTTTGATGGCTGCATAATATTCCATTGTATATATATACCACATCTTCTTTATCCATTCATCTGTTGATGGACATCTTGGCTCTTTCCACAGTTTGGCTATTGTGGACATTGCTGCTATAAACATCGGGGTGCACATAGCCTTTCGGGTCCCTACTTTTGTATCTTTGGGGTAAATACCCAGTAGTGCAATTGCTGGGTCATACCGTAGCTCTATTTTCAACTTTTTGAGGAACCTCCATACTGTTTTCCAGAGTGGCTGCACCAGCTTGCATTCCCACCAACAGTGTAGGAGGGTTCCCCTTTCTCCGCATCCCCGCCAACATCTGTCATTTCCTGACTTGTTAATTTTAGCCATTCTGACTGGTGTGAGGTGGTATCTCATTGAGGTTTTGATTTGGATTTCCCTGATGCCGAGCGATATTGAACACTTTTTCATGTGTCTGTTGGCCATTTGGATGTCTTCTTTGGAAAAATGTCTGTTCATGTCTTCTGCCCATTTCTTGATTGGATTCTTTGTTCTTTTGGTGTTGAGTTTGATGAGTTCTTTATAGATTTTGGATACTAGCCCTTTATCTGATATGTCATTTGCAAATATCTTCTCCCATTCTGTCAGTTGTCTTTTGGTTTTGTTGACTGTTTCCTTTGCTTTGCAAAAGCTTTTTATCTTGATGAAGTCCCAATAGTTCATTTTTGCCCTTGCTTCCCTTGCCTTTGGCGATGTTTCTAGGAAGAAGTTGCTGCGGCTGAGGTCGAAGAGGTTGCTGCCTGTGTTCTCCTTTAGGATTTTGATGGACTCCTGTCTCACATTGAGGTCTTTCAACCATTTGGAGTCTATTTTTGTGTGTGGTGTAAGGAAATGGTCCAGTTTCATTCTTCTGCATGTGGCTGTCCAATTTTCCCAACACCATTTGTTGAAGAGACTGTCTTTTTTCCATTGGACATTCTTTCCTGCTTTGTCAAAGATTAGTTGACCATAGAGTTGAGGGTCCATTTCTGGGCTCTCTATTCTGTTCCACTGATCTATGTGTCTGTTTTTGTGCCAGTACCATACTGTCTTGATGATGACAGCTTTGTAGTAGAGCTGGAAGTCTGGAATTGTGATGCCGCCAGCTTTGCTTTTCTTTTTCAACATTCCTCTGGCTATGTGGGGTCTTTTCTGGTTCCATACAAATTTTAGGATTATTTGTTCCATTTCTTTGAAGAAAGTGGATGGTATTTTGATGGGGATTGCATTGAATGTGTAGATTGCTCTAGGTAGCATTGACATCTTCACAATATTTGTTCTTCCAATCCATGAGCATGGAAGGTTTGTCCATTTCTTTGTGTCTTTCTCAATTTCTTTCATGAGTATTTTATAGTTTTCTGAGTACAGATCCTTTGCCTCTTTGGTTAGATTTATTCCTAGGTATCTTATGGTTTTGGGTGCAATTGTAAATGGGATCGACTCCTTAATTTCTCTTTCTTCTGACTTGTTGTTGGTGTATAGGAATGCCACTGACTTCTGTGCATTGATTTTATATCCTGCCACTTGACTGAATTCCTGTATGAGTTCTAGCAGTTTTGGGGTGGAGTCTTTGGGATTTTCCACATAAAGTATCATATCATCTGCAAAGAGTGAGAGTTTGACTTCTTCTTTGCCAATTTGGATGCCTTTGATTTCTTTTTGTTGTCTGATTGCTGTGGCTAGGACTTCCAATACTATGTTGAATAGCAGTGGTGATAGTGGACATCCCTGCCGCATTCCTGACCTTAGGGGGAAAGCTCTCAGTTTTTCCCCATTGAGAATGATATTCGCTGTAGGTTTTTCATAGATGGCTTTTATGATATTGAGGTATGTACCCTCTATCCCTATACTCTTAAGAGTTTTGATCAAGAAAGGATGCTGTACTTTGTCAAATGCTTTTTCTGCATCTATTGAGAGGATCATATGATTCTTGTTCTTTCTTTTGTTAATGTATTGTATCACGTTGATTGATTTGCGGATGTTGAACCAACCTTGCAGCCCAGGGATAAATCCGACTTGGTCGTGGTGAATAATCCTTTTAATGTACTGTTGGATCCTATTGGCTAGTATTTTGGTGAGAATTTTTGCATCCATGTTCATCAGGGATATTGGTCTGTAATTCTCCTTTTTGATGGGGTCTTTGTCTGGTTTTGGGATCAAGGTAATGCTGGCCTCATAAAATGAGTTTGGAAGCTTTCCTTCCATTTCTATTTTTTGGAACAGTTTCAGAAGGATAGGTATTAATTCTTCTTTAAATGTTTGGTAGAATTCCCCTGGGAAGCCATCTGGCCCTGGGCTTTTGTGTTTTGGGAGATTTTTGATGACTGCTTCTATTTCCTTAGTGGTTATAGGTCTGTTCAGGTTTTCTATTTCTTCCTGGTTCAGTTTTGGTAGTTGATACATCTCTAGGAATGCATCCATTACTTCCAGGTTATCTAATTTGCTGGCATAGAGTTGCTCATAATATGTTCTTATAATTGTTTGTATTTCTTTGGTGTTGGTTGTGATCTCTCCTCTTTCATTCATGATTTTGTTGATTTGGGTCATTTCTCTTTTCTTTTTGATAAGTCTGGCCAGGGGCTTATCAATCTTGTTAATTCTTTCAAAGAACCAGCTCCTAGTTTCGTTGATCTGTTCTACTGTTCTTTTGGTTTCTATTTCATTGATTTCTGCTCTGATCTTTATTATTTCTCTTCTCCTGCTGGGTTTAGGCTTTATTTGCTGTTCTTTCTCCAGCTCCTTTAGGTGTAGGGTTAGGTTGTGTACTTGAGACCTTTCTTGTTTCTTGAGAAAGGCTTGTATTGCTATATACTTTCCTCTCAGGACTGCCTTTGCTGTATCCCAAAGATTTTGAATAGTTGTGTTTTCATTTTCATTGGTTTCCATGAGTTTTTTTAATTCTTCTTTAATTTCCTGGTTGACCCATTCATTCTTCAGTAGGATGCTCTTTAGCCTCCATGTATTTGAGTTCTTTCCAACTTTCCTCTTGTGATTGAGTTCTAGTTTCAAAGCATTGTCGTCTGAAAATAGGCAGGGGATGATCCCAATCTTCTGGTACCGGTTGAGACCTGATTTATGACCTAGGATGTGATCTATTCTGGAGAATGTTCCATGGGCACTAGAGAAGAATGTGTATTCCGTTGCTTTCGGATGGAATGTTCTGAATATGTCTGTGAAGTCCATTTGGTCCAGTGTGTCATTTAAAGTCTTTATTTCCTTATTGATCTTTTGCTTAGACGATCTGTCCATTTCAGTGAGGGGGGTGTTAAAGTCCCCCACTATTATTGTATTGTTGTCGATGTGTTTCTTTGCTTTTGTTATTAATTGGCTTATATAATTGTCTGCTCCCATGTTAGGGGCATAGATATTTACAATTGTTAGATCTTCTTGTTGGATAGACCCTTTAAGTATGATATAGTGTCCTTCCTCATCTCTTATTACAGTCTTTGGTTTAAAATCTAATTTGTCTGATATAAGGATTGCCACCCCAGCTTTCTTTTGGTGTCCATTAGCATGGTAAATGGTTTTCCACCCCCTCACTTTCAATCTGGGGGTGTCTTTGGGTCTAAAATGAGTCTCTTGCAGACAGCATATCGATGGGTCTTGTTTTTTAATCCAATCTGATAGCCTGTGTCTTTTGATTGGGGCATTTAGCCCATTTACATTCAGGGTAACTATTGAAAGATAGCAATTCAGTGCCATTGTATTGCCTGTAAAGTGACTGTTACTGTATATTGTTTGTGTTCCTTTCTGGTCTATGTTGCTTTTAGGCTCTCTCTTTGCTTAGAGGACCCCTTTCAATATTTGTTGTAGGGCTGGTTTCGTGTTTGCAAATTCCTTTAGTTTTTGTTTGTCCTGGAAGCTTTTTATCTCTCCTTCTATTTTCAATGACAGCCTAGCTGGATATAGTATTCTTGGCTGCATATTTTTCTCATTTAGTGCTCTGAATGTCCTGCCAGTCCTTTCTGGCCTGCCAGGTCTCTGTGGATAAGTCTGTTGCCAATCTAATGTTTCTACCATTGTAGGTTACATAGCTCTTCTCCCGAGCTGCTTTCAGGATTTTCTCTTTGTCTCTGAGACTCGTAAGTTTTACTATTAGATGTCGGGGTGTTGACCTATTTTTATTGATTTTGAGAGGGGTTCTCTGTGCTTCCTGGATTTTGATGCCTGTTTCCTTCCCCAAATTAGGGAAGTTCTCTGCTATAATTTGCTCCTATATACCTTCTGCCCCTCTCTCTCTTTCTTCTTCTTCTGGGATCCCAATTATTCTAATGTTGTTTCGTCTTATGGTATCGTTTATCTCTCGAATTCTGCCCTCGTGATCCAGTAGTTGTTTATCTCTCTTTTTCTCAGCTTCTTTATTTTCCATCATTTGGTCTTCTATCTCACTGATTCTTTCTTCTGCCTCATTTATCCTAGCAGTTAGCGCCCCCATATTTGATTGCACCTCATTGATAGCCTTTTTGATTTCTACTTGGTTAGATTTTAGTTCTTTTACTTCTCCAGAAAGGGTTTCTCTAATAACTTCCATGTTTTTTTCAAGCCCAGCTAGTATCTTTAAAGTGATGATTCTGAACTCTAGATCTGACATCGTACTAATGTCCGTATTGAGTAGGTCCCTGGCAGTCGGTACTACCTCTTGTTCTTTTTGTTGAGGTGATTTTTTCCGTCTTGTCATTTTGTGCAGAGGAGAATAGATTAATGAGAGAACAAAATGCTAGCAGGGTAACAACATCCCCAGAAAATATACTCTAAACAAATCAGAAAAGACCTGAAGCAGTGGGAAAAGAAAGGGCAAGAGAGAAAAAAGAAAAGGAAAGAAAAAAAGAAAAAAGAAAAAGATAAAGATAAAAACAAACAAAAGCAGAACAAAACAAAACAAAACAAAAACAGAATGTGATCAAATATGATCAGGCTGGATTATAGATCAGTGCCACACACTAGATTTTGGGTGTATTTTGGTCTGTTAAAAGAAAGTCCCTCCCAAAATTTTAAAGAAAGAAAAACTTATATATGTACAAAAATAAGGGTTGATATGATGAAGGGATGGAATATGACTGTAAAGATGGAAATTATAAAAAATTTTAAAAAAGGATTTGATAAGTTGTTTGAAAAAAGAAAGAAGAGGATTAAAAAAAAAAAAGAAAAAAAAGGGAGAGAATGTGATCAGGCAGGGGAGTAGAAAAAAACCATACACTAGAGATTTAGAGTATATTTTGATCTGTTAGAAGAAACTATCTCAAGATTTTAAAGAGAGAACAACTTATATATATATGCCAAAAATACGGGTAACTACTATGAAGGGATAGAATATGACTTTAAAAATGAAAAATAAAAATTTTTTTTTTTTAAAAAGGGATTGATAAGATGTTGGTTGAAAAAGGGAAAAAGAAAAATTCAAAAAAAAAGAAAAAAGGAAAAAAGAAAAAAAGACAGTTAAAAAAAATAATTAACTTTGAAAGACTAAAGAATCATGGTAAAAAAGCCATGAATTCTATGTGCAGTATTCCCCTAGCGCTGGAGTTCTGCCGTTCTCATTGATCGGTAAACTTGGTCTTGGCTGGCTGTTCTCGCTGATCTTCTGGGGGAGGGGCCTGTTGCCGTGGTTCCCCAATGGCTTTGCCGGAGGCAAAATTGCCCCGCCCTTGCCGGTCCGGGCTAAGTAATCTGCTCGGGTTTGCTCTCCGGAGCTTTTGTTCCCTGCAAGCTTTCCGTACAGCTTTGGAGGAGGAGAGTGAAAATGGCGGCCTCCCAGTCTCCGCCCCGGCGGAGCGGGGTCCCGCTCCTCAGCGAGCCCCCAGAGAAAAGCAGTCAGTCACTCCCGTCTCCCCGGTCTCCGGCCACACTCCGCGCTCACCCGGCCTGTGACCGCGCCTTTCTATCTGGCACCCGACCCCGGGTGGAGTCTCCAAACCCAGCAGATCCCCGCGGTGCGCTCCCGCACCTCTCCTCCCGGGGGAAGAAGGTGAGTCTCCCCGGATCTGCTGCTTGTTGGGTCCCTGCTGGAGGAGCAGTGGCCCGACTGTGCCACGGATCACGGTTTATAGCAACCCCGAGCTGAGAGCCCGCGCCTGGGCTCCGTCTCTGCAGCCGGCTTCCCTGCTCCGATCCCTGGGAGCTCTGCCGCACTCAGGCACCCCCGGTCTTTCTGTGACCCCGAGGGTCCTGAGACCACACTGTCCCGCGAGGGTTCCACCCCCCACTTCGCCACCAGAGTGACGTCCCTCAGCGGAGCAGACTTCTAAAAGTTCCGATTTTGTGCTCCGTGGCTCTATCACTTGCCAGAAGCGGCCGACGGAGGCCCCTCCCCCGCCGTCTATCCTCCCGAATATCACCTCGGATTCACTTCTCCGCACGTCCTACCTTCCAGAAAGTGGTCGCTTTTCTGTTCAGAGAGTTGTTGCTATTCTTTTCTTCGATCTCCTGTTGAGTTTGTAGGTGTTCAGAATGGTTTGATCCCTATCCAGCTGAATTCCTGAGAGGAGACGAAATCCAGGTCTCCTACTCCTCCGCCATCTTGCTCCGCCCCCCCCCCCCCCCCCCACCGTGTGGATCTCTTTTGGTTGATTTTATTGGGGGCTTTCTATGCCTCCTGGATCTGGATTTTTATTTCCTTCCCCATATTTGGGAAGTTTTCAGCTATTATTTCTTCAAATACATTTTCTGCCCTCTTTTTTCTCTGTTCTCCTTCAGGAATCCCTATAATGCAAATATTGTTACACTTAATGGTGTCACCGAGTTCCCTAAGTCTTTTTTTCATTTTTTATTAGTCTTTTTTTCTCTCTCTTGTTCAGCTTGATTGTTTTCCATTATTTTGTCTTCCAGGCTGCTGATCCGTTCTTCTGCTTCCTCTATTCTATTTATTCCCTCTAATATATATATTTAAAGATTTTATTCATTCGACAGAGAGATAGCAAGGATAGCAAGAGAGAAAGCACAAGCAGGGGGAGCGGTAGGCAGACGGAGAGGGAAAAGCAGGCTCCCTGCCGAGCAAGGAGCCTGATGCGAGGCTCCATCCCAGGACCCCAGGATCATGACCTGAGCAGAAGGCAGATGCTTAACAAACTGAGCCACCCAGGCACCCCTCCCTCTAGTATATTTTTAATTTCAGTTATTGAGTTCTTCATCTCTCATTGGTTCTTTTTTATGTTTTCTATGTCTTTGTTGAGGGTCCCATTGAAGTCCTACACTCTTTCTCAGGTCCAATGAGTATCTTTATGACCATTACTTTAAACTCTCTATCAGGCATATTACTTATGTTTGTTTCATTTATCTCTCTTGCTGTGATTTCATCCTGTTCTTTCATTTGGACATATTCCTCTGTCTCGTCATGTTGTGTAACTCTCTGTGTCTCTTTGTGTGTTAGAAAGGTCAGCTACATCTCCTGCTCTTGAAAGTAGTGGCCTTATGAAGAAGAGGTCTATAGTGCTCTGCTGTGCAATGTCCCTTGTTCACCAGAAACTGGCATTTCAGGGGTGTCTCCTACATGCATTATATGGGGCCTACAGTTATGGCTAAGTGACATTTGCCTTCAGTCCAGTTATCTGCAATGGCTCTCTTTGCCTCTTGCAGGCAGGATTTGGTCCCTGTGTTGTTAGTGGGCTAGTCTAGGCCACCTTGGGCTTGAGTTGGGTTAGACCAGCTATTTATCAGAGTTGTGGTAGCACTGAACTGCAGGGTGCTCTCCCTGTGTTGTCCCCTAAAAAGCTTTCATTGGTGGCTGGGGCCTGCGGTCAGGCCAGATGTCTGTCTCCAGCCCACTGTTGGGGCTGTCATACTGGCATTTGTGGTTTTCTTCCTCTTTCCCCAGGGTAGGAATCACTTTGGGGTGATGCTGACCCCTGCTGAGGCTGCTGGCACACTGCCATGCTTGTGGTGCTGCCTTGGATGAACTCCTACTGACAGCTTGTTGGAAGGGGCAGGTCCGCAGGAGAACATGGCAGTGGGGTGTATGGTGTTAGAAAGGTTTGCATTGGTCTACTGTGGGAGGGGACCTGGAGCTGCTTTGGAGAGCTGCCAGTGCCAGGCTGGAGGGGGTGATCCACAGGGAAACACTTGGGGTGGAGAATGCTCTTGCTGCACTGGTTGCTGCAGGTGTCCATATATCTAGGCTAGGGGCTGGGGGGAGAAAGTGGTGCCCTCCAGCTCTTTCGGAGAAGTCTTCCAAAGATTCCTGCCCCTCCAGCAAGTGCTGAGATTAGTAAATAAATATCCTTCCCATATACTCCAGGCATTTTTCAAACTGCTGCTTCTGTACTGTATCTCAGTTGGGCTGTTTTTTTGTGCTGTGTCTTCAAGGGCAGGGGCTCAGTTTCCTCTCACCCTGGCTCTCCCAGAGCTGAGCCCACTGATTTTTAAAGTTCCAGTGTTAAGCCCCACTGATTGTAAGAAGTTGAGAAGTTAAGCCCTGTATCTGGTGTACCTGTTATACCTGGTATAGAATCTGCTCCTCTCCTGTCTCTGCACCCATGGCATTCTCCCCTCCCACAGACAGTCCCATGGATCAGGTTGGCTCCTGACTACATCTCTGCCCTTCCTACCATCTTTGATGTGGCCTCTTTACATTTAGCTGTGGAGGGTCTGTTCTGCCAGTCTTCAGGTCATTTTCTACGTTGTTTACACTGGTGTGGGATGAGGTAAGCCTAAGATCCTCCTACTCTGCCATCTTTCCCAGAAATTGTCTCAAACTTGAAATCTTTAAGAATCATCTGAAAACCCATTAAACTAAATTTCTATGGACCACTAATAGACCTATCTTAATAGAGAGAGGAGCTGGCCCAGGAATTGGCATTTTAACAGAGACCTCAGATAATTCTGTTGCAGAAGGTCCACAGCCACTGTGGAAACACTGATCTTGACCTAATGTTTGGTCAAGGTGCCATGAAAATACCTATGAGAAAAATGTTTGTTATAGTCTAAGGTAACAGTGAAAATTTGGTACAATTGTCATTTGTACCCGGTCAAGTTTCTGACCCACTTCTGATAAATAAATGAATGAAAAAATGAATGCCTGGATGAATGAATGAAAGGATTTAAATTCTGTTTCTGTATTCATACATTGATGAGACATATATAATAACCATATTAATTATTGATCTAAATGTTATTAGTGCCATATAATTTATATTGATTTTCTAAAAACATATTAACTTACAGCCCAATAAACTATTTACACCATAAAACAACTTAGCAAATCCTTTTCAAAATAGTATAAATGCAAATTCTAGTCCAATACTAGCAATGTACTCATGAATTTGGGGTTAGGAATGTAGTAAATATTGAAACTTCCTTGGGTTTATGAGTGTTTTAACAAGGAAAAAAATCACCAGTTAAAGAAAAATTTAACACCTATGGTCAGTTGTAAACAGTTACTCTTTACAGTGTGTCTTATTTCGTCAAGCATTTATTTTTGATGTGTAACAAATAATACACAAGTGACAGAATATAAATATGTTAAAGATGCTCAGTTTATATTGACCATTTGATGTATCATGGCAAATACAATCTGAGTAGAGAAACATTTCTTGGTTACAGATTTTCCTGCTTTCCACAGCTTGGAATAGTCAATAAATTAATAATTAATTTAGTACTTTAAAAAATTCTTATATTATCAAATCTATTTTACCAAGAAACCATTTTGTCTTCTGACAGGTCATTTGAGCCTGTCAGTGAATGAGAACAAGGGTTTGAATTTCATAAATGAGTCACATAAAAGAGCTGTAAATTAACTCAATACTGCAAATACAAGCAAAGGATTTTAAATTCACAAATTTTTTTTTTTATACTATTGAGATGCCTAAACAGAAATCTCATTCAGAAATATGATTGTTTGTCTCAGATGGTGAAATTAAGAACTTTAAAACTGATAGTCATCCGCCCACACATACACAAGCACACACATTGGTGACAGTGTCTAATGGGCTAATACACAGAATGATTGAATATGATCTAAGCCAAAGCAGGTTACCCAAATCTCTGGAATATTTCCATATGTCTATGGAAGAGCCTCTCCATTGACCATAAAGAGTATTCTTGCCCTTGCTCTCAGTGCAGAGCCAATGAGTCATTTCCAAGACCCAGAGAGAAGAGAGAGTGAGAACTTAATTTACAGTGAATGTCTGTCACTTTTTTTCCCAGCAACATTTTCTTGACATACATCTTTCCATTTAGGTACTGGATAAAACCTCTATAAGTATGTGCTTTTAAAACAGGCCTTCCTCTATTTTTTGTTGCTTCTTCCATTTCTTCATTTGACAAAACCCTTTTCATCCTTAAAGAATCATTTTGTCTTTGTTGAAGGCTACTTTCTCTAGCCTTTCCAGGGAGATTATGAGTCGTCTTCAGTTGTTATTGATGTTATTGTTTGCATTCCCCCTAATATGGGTGCCCCTCAGTAAAAGGATTTATTACTCTTTATCTCCGATTCATAGCACTTCATAAATGCATGTGTGTGTACACACATGCATGCAAACATAAACATGTGTGTGCACACACATATTCAAAAATTGGTGCTAAGACAATGTATATTCACATAAAATATACACATAAAATATATATACATATCTACACACGCATAAATCATTAGTTTCAGGTAAAGTAAGGACATAATGAAACATATAACCTTACAATTTTAGAATAAAACAGAGACACACACACACACACACACACACACACACACACACACACACACACACACACACACACACACACACACACACACACACACACACACACACCCCCCCCCCCCCCCCCCCCCCCCACCTATTCACCTCATAAAATGAGTTGGGAATGGTTCCTTTTTCAATTTGCTGAATAATTCATGTAAGATTGGAATCATCTGTTCCTTGAATGTTTGTTAGAACCCACCTGGAAATTCTCTTGAGCTTAAAGGTTTTTTTGGTAGGAAAAATGTTTGGGAGGGCACCTGGGTGGCTCAGTTGGTGGGGCATCTGACTCTTGATTTTGGTTCAGGTCATGATCATGGGGTTGTGAGATTGAGCCCTGAGTTGGGCTCTGTGCTTGGTGTGGAACCTGCTTAAGATTCTCTCTTTCTCTCCCTCACATCCTTCCCACCTCTCTAAATTAAAAAAAAAATTTTTTTGTTTGGGTACTGATTCCATTTTTTTATGAGACCATTTGGAATTCCTCTTTCTTTTTTAAACAGTTACAGTAGTTTGTATTTTTCCAGGAATTTGCACATTTTACCAAATGTGTTATTGAATTTGTTCATGATATTCCTTGTTACCTTTTAAATCTCTGCTTCCTCTGTATTTATACCCCATTTCTATTCCTAATATTTTGTTTGTGCCTTTTTTACTGTTTTCTTCAGTCCTGATAGTTTATTTATTACTCCTGTTAAAGAAACAACTTGTGATTTGATATTCTCAATTATTGTTTTGTCTTATATTCCATTAATCTTTGCTTTTATCTTTATTACTGCCTTTTTAATATTTTACTTTGGTTTATTCTGTTGTGGTTTTTTTCTCCAAACATTTTTGTTCATGGCTTATTTTTTCAACCATTTCTGAAACCATAATATAAGCATTCAAGATATAAATTTCCTCCAAGTATCATGTTAACTGCCTCTCACTAATTTTGAAGTGTAGCATTTTAAAAACTTAAGTATCATCTGATTTCTATTTAATTTCTTCTTTCACTCATGAGGTAAATAGAAGTGCAATTTTTAATTTTCAGGAATTTGTATTGCTATAACAATATCTGATCTAATTGTATTGTGGGCTGTGTGATACCAGTTGATACCAGTTTTTATTTTAACTTGTTGAGATTCACATTAGGTCTGGCCAACTTTTATAAATATTCCTTGTGTGCTCAAAAAGACTATGTATTCTCCAGCTGTCAGAAGCACTGTTTTATATGTATGATTAAACTTGTTGCTTATGTTGTTTCAATACTCTATATCATTACTGATTCCTTGGCTGATCTATCAATGGTGACAAAGTTGCCCACCAAGATGATAGATTTATCAATTTCTCCTCATTGTTCTATCAATTTTTACTTTAAATGTTTTGAAACTACCTTTGTTAGGTACACAGAAATTAGAATTGTTGTGTCCTCCTGGTAAATCTAAACAATATATAATAATCATCCATATCTATAGTATTCTATTACCTTAAAGTCTATTTTGTCTAGTATTAATATAGCTACATTAACTTTCTTCTGCTTATTATATCTTTATTCATTTAAAAATTTTTTCTAATTGTTTATGTTATAATGTGTTCCTTGTATATAGCACCTATACAGTTTAGATTTGTATGTTTTATCTAGTCTGATAATTTAACTTTAAACTTACAATTCCAGTCTATTTACATATATCATGATTACTCATATATTTGGATTTTACCACCTTCTATCGTGATTTGCTTTATCTTGCTCTAATTGTTTTAAATTTTCCTTTTTTCCCCATTCTTTTGGATTGAGATCCCTTCCTCATTGAATTTTTCTCCTCATTAATTTGCAATTTATATATTTTATTTTTATTCTTTTAGTTATTAACCTAAAATTTTAATATGCTTATATATCTTAACAAATTTATAATTTCAATCGGTAGCTTTATCTTCATCTCAAACAATATAAGGAATTTAGAATTTTTACATTCCACTTCCATGTCCCATGTATATGCTACTCTTGTCTAGAAATTTTGTTCAAACTTATTAAACTCCCTAAATTGGATACCATTGTTACTGTTGTATGTATTGTTCACCTTTTTAACCATTTCCTACCATTTCTTCTGGCATTCCAGAATTTCCTTTTGGAATCATTTTCCTTCTTCCCAAAGTACTTCCAAGAGTCTTTGAGAATTTCTGTAGTGAGGATCTGTTGGTAGTACATTCTTTCAGTTCTAGTTTGTCTCCCACCTCCTAAAATGTTAATTGGCTTCTCTGGGGTGGGAGAGAGGGACCAATGAAGGGAAATTTTGACAGCTCAAAACTTCTCCTTTACTGCTACAGATGGTGACAGGAGCCCCTTGTTTTTCCCAAGACAGTGACAAGGCCCTCTAGATGCTTTTATAAGCTTGGCCAAAGCCCTCTAGGGCAGGGTTTCTCAACTTTGGCACTATTGATGATTTTACATGTTTGACCAAATAGTTCTTTGTTATAGTGAGTGGGCTTTTCTGTACATCATAGAATGTTTAGCATCATTTTTGGCCTCCATCCATTAGATGGCTTTCATGTGTGATAACCAAAAATGTCTCCACATATTGGCAAATATCCTCTGGGAACCAAAATTGTCAATGGTTCAGAACTACTCCTTTAGGGCTACTTTAGGTAGGCAAGTTCAGGTGACAGGTAGCACTCTTTCCTGTCTCCTCTCAGTTGTGCCCTAAGTCAGTTGAGGATCTTCACATTTTCTTGTTTGTAACAGAGCCAACACCATCTGCATCAAAGAAATTAACACACACACACACACACACACAGTGTCCTATTTATTACACACACATATATGCACACACATACGTATATATCACATACTATATATACACACACATATACATACACACAAATATATATAGGGAAAGAGAGAGTCAGATTTTCAATGGTTTACCAAAAAGTAAGTAAACGAGAAGCAAGAGGACCAGGTGCAAAATGAACATACACATACCTTAAGTGATTGGTAAGAACTGTGAGTTCAGAGTTTGTACCTCTCTAATGATAGGGTCTCCCAGTTTCCTCTAACTTGTTGCCATGTAAGAATTTGAGCCTAGTGTTGCCAAATATTCTGATTTTTCAGAAGTCACAAGATCCTTGTGTGTGTATGTGTGTGATGTATATACATACAATTTCCTGCTTTTATTTTTTAAATTTAAATTCAATTAGCCAACATATAGTACATCATTTGTTTTTGATGTAGTGTTCAATGATTCATTAGCTGCATATAACACCCAGTGCTCATCACATCATGTGCCCATCACCCAGTTTAAATACAGATCTATGATTTATTAAAACACAGAGAAAATCCCACACTTGTGGGCTGTAGGCCTCCATACTGCAACCTCTGACTACCACCAGGCACATAACTGTTGCTCAATAAGTGTTAGTTTTCCATTCTGTCTCCTGTACTCTGGGGGCCCAAGGTCACCCACTCAGTTTGGGTCCCAGAAGCTTCCCTGGTTATCCCAGTATTCCTCATGGAGCCCAGGCAAACTTAACACAACATTCCTAGAGTCTACCTGCATTACCATGGCCTCTTTTTGTGTAGAGAAATAGTTTTTTTACTGAAGCTCAGCCAGTATTTAATTGATCGTTAGATCACTCAATACGCATACCCTTTAGATACTGCCTAAGGAAAGATTAATTTTCAGCCCCAGGAAAGATTTAAAATGGGAAATTCTGGGCCATGCTAATGTGACTAAGGCTTTACCTCAGAAGTAGCAAAGCTAGAGAATTAAAAATGAACCCCATTTTGGCAAAAGAAGCACAATGGTGCTGTTTCTAAATAGTAGAAATTTTTTAAACAAAAAGGAAGAAATCCAGTGTATTATATAAGATTGAACAATACAAATAGTAAGTTAAAGTAGAAACCTGGAGGTGGTAGTAAAGAGGAACGTGGGAAATACAAAAAAGAGTTAGGACTCCAAAATGCAGAAGGTAAGCATAGTTATGTGAGTTTGACAGAGATTAGGAAAAGAAATGAGAAAGAGGAAGAAAACATGTAGTGAGCAAACAGGAACAGTGCAAGGTGCTTTACTTATATTAGCTAATAATGCTAATGCTCCCAACCAATTGCAAGTAGCTGTTACTATTCCTTTGTTTCCAAAGGCGATCGAAAAGGTTAAGCAACTTGTTTGTGGTGGCACAGCTGGCAGGTGGCACAAAAGTATTCACATTAGAGCAAAACTTTGTTCTACAAGAGGCCTGGGGAGAGATTCCTAACCTGGAAACAGCCGCCTGTACCCTTCCTACTACCCTGAAGTTGTAGGCAAAATGTTGTATTTATGAGCTCCATCATTGTTCTAGGAAATAGTTCACAGTTCCAGGTAGACTTAAAAAAAAAAAAAGAAAGACTGAGGCCATGTACCTTAAAAATACTGGAGTTTTAGACTAAAAAATCCTCTCCACATTTCTGTAATGATACAGAAAAACATACTACAGATCTACTTGAAAATTCAAAAAAAATTCTTTCCCACTCCCAAGTACTTTCCAAAGCCTAAGTCATGACAAGTTAATAGCAAATCATTTTCTTTCCTTTGCCAAATACATGAAGCAAGAAGCCAACAAATCTGTTGATTGGGCTGGGTAGGAACAAAGAGATTTAAGCTCTTGTGTAGTCTGTGAATTCCTGAAATTGAGATCTTGAAAAATACAATTTGACTCCATTGCCTTATCTTTTAATTGCAATATCTTGTGAATGCTAACAACTGGTCTACCTAACTCAAGACAAAACACAGTGGTAGAATTTCAGAACGAGAAGTGCCTTCCCTGAGTATCTGGCCCAACCACTTCATTGAAAAAGGGTAGGTCACTTCCTAGGGCCACTGAGACCAAAACCCACTGAGACCTAACTTGTGTCCAATGCTGTTTCCACACTATGCTGTGTCCCATGTCAACACTGGAAAGATGCTTCAGTGAAATTGATTTCAGTTTCACTCATTACTGTCATCAACCATTAAGCCCCCATTATTGAAGGTGACCTGAGATACTTTGTCCCAGGTAAACTCAGAGAAGTTTAATAGTACATCTACCATGTGCCAAAACTGTTCTAATTGAAATTTAGAACTCAGCTTCATGGAAGCTGGGTTATTCAAGTGGGCCACTACCCTCTACCTCACAAGAAGCTTTTATTTTATTAAATACCTACTAAATGAAGAAAAACAAAGGAGTGGGAAGAAAGTTAAAAAAAAAATTGAAGTCATGTTGCCTGCCCACATGGAGTATAAAATTAACAATGGAAAGAACTGTATGTCAGAAGCTCTATTGCTCAACTGTATATCCATGACCTAAACAAATGGGAGTCAGGCAAAACACTACATTAGGACTTCTTTACAAATGAGTTCCAAGAAAGGAATCCCATGAAACTCTGATCTGTGTTAGAGATCGTCCATGAAGTCAGCTACTAAGTTCTGAAACAGGTGAGCCCTAAGAACAGCTATCTTGCATGTCCCACAAGGGCATTTAAAGATAATCCCTACTTCTTTCCCATTCTCCCATGCTCAGAATATGGTAGGTGACTTTGACCCTGTTGCCAGCACAGAATTTAAAAACATCTTACCCTGCATCAGAATGAACCAGAAGGCTGCTTAGTTCCAATTATTGCTCACACTCAGCCTCCACCTTCTTAGACTCTTCCATGCCCTCTATTTGGGTGCAGGCCAGTTTCCTACACCAGACTATAAGCTCGCCTGAGGGCAGGGGCTCTGTTTTACCTGTCTTGGTATCCTCAGCATCTTGTAAAATGCCTGGAACATTGGAAAGGCCCCACAACTCTTTAGCAAACTGTACTGAATTTAAATGCTGAAGGAACAAGCAGAGTAAGGGAGGAAAAACATCCAGAAGAGGTAAGGTTATTTTTCAAGTAGAAAAACTGAGATGTAGAGAGGTAAAATACCAGTCCAAAGTTGCCTAGTATTAAAATAGGTAAAATGTGCAAGTCTACAAAACTAAGTCTGTATACTTAAATGCAGAGTTTCTGATTTACATAGAAAACCACCCATCTGGTTTCAGGGTAAAAAGTCTGCTTTTTGAATTTTTAAGTAGAAACAAACTATAAATACACAACTCTTGATGAGAAAGAGAATGAGACAAAATAACTGATAAAAAGAGTACACTAGAATAATAATCAACTATGTGTCAATTTCAGCTCTTCCAATGACAGCCCAATCAATGAATCTGTCTTGACAGATAATTACTTGCTGTATCCTTAGCCCATAAAGTGATCAATAAAGTCAAATGTCCAGTTTAATATTTTACATTTAATGATTATATAATAACAGGCAGCAGAATATATGTTGAGGAAGATTAATGGAAGGATTAGACATGGTGCCAATACTTTTTTTCCTTTTAATTAGTGAAGCCCTAATGCAAAATTCAAAATACGCTGAATTGAAGCCTGCCTTTCTTAGCACTCTGCTAAGCAGCTGAAATTATGTTTAGAGATTTGGTTATTGAGTTTCTAATTATCTAGTAATTCAAGTGCTTCATGAAATGCTTTGTCTTGTCCATCCTTCTGGCTGAGGAGCTGGTTTGGTGAGCCCAAGTGACTGTGCTTTTTCAGTGGGAGACAGCATTCATCTCTCCCAAGCCCTCAGAGGAAGACAAGCCTCGTGCAAGTCCTCTGGCCTGGCTGTGCTATTGGCCAGGTAGTGATGTTCCAGGGGAATTGTGGGCTGACTGTTCTTGTGGTCAAGTTCCTCTGAGCCCTGCTTGCCCTTGCTCACTTGCCATGAACTTGGCTTCACTAAAAATTCACCACAAATCAATTTTGTCAGTTTCCATTATTTTGTTGTTCACCAAGGAGTAGCCCAGGCAGGTGTTGAATAATTCATGGTGTTGGTGGTGTTGATCCTGTTTTCTGGGTAAGAAAAATCTAAAGCCCCAGAAGGCCTCAGTCTGTGCGTCAGTCCCCAGGCACTGGAGTGCCTGCTTAGCACATGCTACTGGGCAGGGTAGGTTTAAATGCCAGTGCCACTTCTCTCTTTCTGGTTTCTGTGTGAGTCACTTACACATCAGTAGGTGTCAAGGAGGAGAGTTGCCAAGTTTGAACTTAATGTAACATATATAGACCTGGAAAGATAAGAATTACTGCCAATTACTTAATTGGCAAGTGCTGAGCATTATCAGACTCTGAGTCTCTATACGTCAGGACATAGGCGAAAAAAGGAAAAGATAAAGAAATAAGGAAATATATTTTTATGTATGATATATGCATGTGTCTATGTGAGACATAACGTTGGCTGCCAGGTAACCCAGAATAGAAAAGAATTATAACTATGGCAAAGAATTCACAAATCAATCGTGAATAAGCAAGCCATAGGCTGTGACTTACTATCTCAAAGGCAGATTTCTCTGTTTTTAGGATAAAAGACGTAGTCTGCAGTGCTCCCACAGGGCCAACATTCTACATTATTGTATCAGTTAAAGCCAAAAACCCAGGACAGAAAGGCAGGAAGCAAGGGTGGCTGGCTATACGGAATGCAGGAGCAGTAGCCCTGGGCTGATGGCACTGTGGTCCGAGTGGTGGCCTTCAGCTGGCAGCTCCAGACCCTGGCTCTTCAGGGCACCCAGAAGGGGGGCACAGTGGGCGTTCAAGTTCTCGCCCAAGAGGCTGCTACATACATACAGAATGTGCCAGTATGTTCATTTACAGTGAGACTCATAACTGCCATGAGGCCTGGGCCACTGAGGTCTACAGGCAGAGTCTCCTCCCTGTGGAAAAGCTCACCTGGTAAAAAGTAAACAGGTGGGACTACAGCAGCTGAAAAGCTTCCACACAGCAAAGGAGACTATCCACAAAATGAAAAGGTGACCTGAGGACTGGAAGAAGATATTTGCAAACCATATATAGATAAGTATCTAAATATATCTAAAATATATATGAATTCACAACTCAATAGCAACAACCTCTCTACTGTTTTCTTAAAAAACTAAAATACAGGGGCTCCTGGGTGGCTCAGTTGCTAAGTATCTGCCTTCAGCTCAGGTCATGATCCCAGGGTCCTGGGATCAAGCCCTGCATCAGGCTCCCTGCTCAGCGGGAAGCCTGCTTCTCCCTCTCCCACTCCCCCTGTTTGTGTTCCCTCTCTCGCTGTCTCTCTCTCTATCAAATAAATAAAATCTTTAAAAAACAAAAACAAAACTAAAATACATATGATCCAGCAATCCCTCTTCTGTGTATACAACCAAAGGGCATGAAATCAGGACGTCAAAGAGATATCTGCATCCTCATGTTCACTGCATCATCATTCATAATAACCAAGGTATGGAAACAACCCAAGTGTACATTGATGGATGAATGGACAAAGAAATTATGAGATGTATCTATGGATCTATAGATATAGTGGAATACTATTCAGCTTTAGTAAACAAGAAGATCCTGCCATTTGTGACAACAAGGATGAACCTAGAGGACATTATGCTAAATGAAGTAAGTCAGACACAGAAAAATACTGATCTCACTTATATGTGGAATCTTAAAAAGTCAAATACATAGAACAGAGAAGTGTAGTTATTAGGGGTGGTGAAGTAGAGAAATGGGGAGATGGTCAAAGGGTACAAAGTTGCAGTTATGTAGGATGAATACATCTAGAAATCTAATGTACAGCCTGATGACTGCAGTTAATAATACTATACTGAACACTGGATATTTGCTGCGAGAATGGATTTCAGGTGCTCTCATCACACACAAAAAATGGTAAACTATGTGAGGAGAGGATATGTTAATTAGCTTGACTATAGTAACCATTTCACTGTATGTATGGCAAATAATGTTGTACACCTAAAGTATATACAATTTTTCTTTAAAAAGATAAAGGAGGAACAGAGAGAGAAAAACAACTGCATGGTGAACATGCATTAAGAGCAAAAGGGAGTGGGATAGTTTGGAGGGGCTGGTCATCACACCTCCAGAAAAGCCTGATAACATACCCCAGTTTTAGCCAAGTGCATTCAAGTATACTTTTTCCTCCATGTCTAGATGGCTATGACTAAACACTAACAAGGCCTGGGACTTCCCCATTTTATTTTTCAATTTTTTATTGTGGTAAAATACACACAAAACTTACCATTTTAACTATTTTTAAGTGTATGGTTCAGTAGTGTTAGGTACATTAATTTTGTTGTGCAACCATCACCACCATCCATCTTCAGAATTCTTTGTAAAACTGGAACTCTGTTCTTATTAAACAATGACACACCATTCCCCTCCTGACTCCCTCCAGTCCCTGGAAATCACCATTCTACTTTCTATCTCTCTGAATTTGACTGTGCTAGATACCTCATACCAGTGGAATCGTTCAGTATTTGTCTTTTTGTGACTGGCTTATTTCACTTAGCATAATGTCCTCAGGCTGTCCATGTTTTGTAGCATATGTCAGAATTTCCTTCCTTTTCAGAGCTGAATAATATTCCATTGTTTTATATACCACATTTTGTTCACCCATTCATCTATTAATGGACACTTGGATTGCTTCCACCTTTTGACTATTTTGAATAATGCTGCAATGAACATGAGTTTACAAAATTTGAGACATCGCTTTCAATTCTTTTGGGTACATACCCAGAAGTGGAATTGCTGGATCATATGATAATTTTACTTGAAATTTTTTGAGGAACCACCATACTGTTTTTCATAGTAGCTATACTATTGTACATGTCCTACCAATGCACAAAGGTCCTGATTATTCCGTATCTTTATTTTCTTGTTTGGTTGTTTTTTGTTTTTGTTTTTTGATAGTACTCATCCTAATGGATGTGAGGTGGTATCTCATTTTAGTTTTGATTTGTATTTCTCTAATGATTAGCGATGTCAAACAGTTTTTCATGTGCTTGTTGGGCATTTGTATATCTTCTTTGGAGGAATGTCTGTTCAAGCCTTTTGCCCATTTTTGAATTGGGTTACTATTTTTTGTTAAGTTTTAGGAGTTCTCTATATATTCTAGATATTAATCCTCTCTTATCAGATATATGATTTGTAATATTTTCTCCCATTTTCTGGGTTGCCTTTTTACTCTTTTGACAGTGTCTTTTAATGCACAACATTTAAAAATTTTTATTAAGTCTAATTTGTCTATTCTTTTGTTGCCTTTGCCTTTGGTGTCATATCCAAGAAATCACTAACAAATCCAATGTTGTTCCCCTTTATTAATTGGACACTTTATTCTGAGATAATTGTAGGTTCACATGTAGTTGTAAGAAATAGTACAGAGAAATCTCATGTCTTTACCCAATGATAGCATCTTGCAAAGCTATGGAACAACACACAACCAGGATATTGACATTGATACAGTAAAAATATAGGACATTTTCATCACCAATCCTCAGGTGTCCTTTTATAGCCACATCCATTTCTTCCACTTCCCCCCACCTCTCCTTAACTCCTGGAACCCACTTATTTTTCTCCATTTCCATAATTTTGTCCTTTTAAGAATATTATATAAATGGAATCTTGCAGTGTACAACTTTTGGGATTGGCTTTTTTCACTCAGCAAAATTCTCAGAAGACCTAACCAGGTTGTCAGGTGTGTAATTCGTTGGTTCCCTTCTACTGCTGAATAGTATTCGACAGTGTGGATGTGCTAGGATTTGTTTAACTATTCATCCACTGATGGACATCTGAGTTATTTCCAGTTTTTGGCTATGATGACTATGGCTGATATAATGATGAATATGGCTTTGGTTTTTGTGAACATACATTTTTATTTTTCTGGGTTAAATGCCAGGAATATAATTGCCAAGACATATACTAGTTGCATGTTTAGCTTTTTAGAAACTGCCAAACTATTTTCCAGATGGCTGTACCATTTTACATTCCCATTAACAATGATTAGTGATGTTAAGCATCTTTTCATATGTCTGTTGACCATCTATACTTCACATAAGCTAGGTATAAGTCTTTTGTTGGATATGTGGTTTGCAAATGTTTTCTCCTTGTGTATAGTTTGTCTTTTCATTCTCTTAACAGGATCTTCCACAGAGCAAATGTTTTTTAATTCTGATGGAGTCATATTTATTATTTCCTTTTGTGGATCATGCTTTTGGTGTCAAATCTAAGAACTCTTTGCCTAACCCTAGATCCTAAAGATTTTCTACAATTTTTTTCTAAAAGTATTGTAGTTTAAAATTTTACATTAAAATCTGTGATACATTTTGAGTTAATTTTTGTATAAGGTGTGAGGCCCAGGTTGAAGTGTTTTTGTTGTTGTTGCTGTTGTTATTTTCTCGAGTACAATTTTTTGAAGAGTACCCTTCCTCCACTGGATTGCTTTTTCACCCTCGCCAAATATCAGTGCACATATTTTTGTGGGTAGGTCTATTTTACGTTCTCTCTTCTGTTCCCTTGATCTGTGTCTCTCTCTCTATATCAAAACCATGAGGCTGATTATTAGAGCTATATAATAAGTCTTATAATCCCAATAGTCCAATTCCTCACACTTTATTCTTTTTCAAAACTGTTTTAGATATTCTAGTTCGTCTTTCTAAATACATTTTAGAATAATCTTACCTATGACTAGAAAAAAACCTTGCTGGGATTTTTACTGAATTGAGTTAAACTTGTCTTTCATTTGGGAAGAATTGACATCTTTACTATGTTGAGTCTTTTAATTCATGAAAACTATATATCCCTCCATTTATTTAGATCTTTGATTTTTTTTCACCATACTCTATAGTTTTCAGCATATGAATCCAGTAAATGTTTGATTTACACCTAAGTATTTTTTTTTGACTGTCAGTGGTATTGTATATTTAATTTTGTGTCCACATATTCTTTGCTAGTACATAGAAGCACAAATTTTTGTACGCTTATTTTGTATCCTGAAACTGATTATCCTGATGATCTGATTAGCTCTTGTGGGTTGTTTTTTTGTTTGTTTTGTTTTGGTTTTGTTTTGTTTTTTTGTAGATTCCTTGAGATTTCTATGAAGAAAATCATGTGCAAATATCAAATGCCAAACCGATTAAAGTACCACTATGTCCCCATTTATAATATAATTGTCTTAAATATTTCCTTTATGTTCATTTAGAACTGAATTAGACAGTATTATAATGTTTGCTTTGGCCAGTAACCTAATTTAGAAAACTCAAGAGGAGAAGGCTGTTGTATTTAGCCCTATTTTTGCTTATCGTGGACTTCCTTCCTGATGTCCAAGATTCCTTCTTTTATCATTTCCTTTCTGTTTAGAGAACTTTCTTTAGCCATTCTTTTAAGATATAGATCTGCTAGAGGAAGATTCTCTTAATTTTCCTTCATGTGAGAATGTCTTGATTTCCCTTTAATTCCTGAAGGATATTTTACTGGGTATAGGATTCTGGTTTCTTTAAACACTTAAAAAATGCCACACCATTTCCTCTGGCCTCCATGGGTTCAAATAAGAATCTGCTATCATTCACATTGCTATTCCCTCACATAGCATTCATTACTCAACACTTTTAAGAGTTTTTTGTCTTTTTTTTTTTTTTTAAGATTTTATTTATTTGAGAGAGAGAGCAACAGAAAGAGCATGAGTGGGGTGGATGGGGTGGGGGGGAGGGACACTGGGAGAGGGAGAAGCAGACTCCCCACTAAGCAGGGAGCCTGACAACCTGGGGCTTGATCCCAGGACCCTGGGATCATGACCTGAGCCAAAGGCAGACACTTAACCAACTGAACCACCCCGGCGCCCTGAGTTTCCTTTGTCTTTAGTTTGTAGAAAGTTGATTATGATGTGTCTTTTAGATTTCTGTGGGTTTATCTTGTTTGGGAATTATTTAGCTTCTTGAATCTGTAGGTTTATGTCTTTTGACAAATTTGGGAAGTTTTCAGTCATTATTTAATTACTTTTTCAGCTCTGCTGTTTCTGCAACTTTGACGACACAAATGTTAGATCTTTTGTTATTGTTTCACATGTCCCTGAGACTCTATTCAGTTGTTTTCCATCTATTTTCTCTCTGTTGTAGAGATTGGGTAATTTCTATTGTTCTGTCTTCCAGTGCACTGAATCTTTTCTCTTTCCCCTCCATCCTGCTGTTAAGCCCATTTACTGCATTTTAAATTTGAGTTATTATACTAGTTCTTCCTACATATTCTATTGCTTTACTGAGACATTCTATTTTTTTGCTGAGACTTTTTCATTTGTTTCAAATGTGTTCATAATTGTTCATTGAAGATTTTTATTATATGTGCTTTAAAATCTTTGCCAGGTAATTCTAACGTCTCTTTAATCCTGGTGTTGGCATCCATTAATTGTCTTTTTCATTCAGTTTCATGTATTCCTGGTTCTTGATATGAGATTTTTAAATGAAACCTAGACATTTTTATTATTGTTGTGAGATTGTGGATCTTAAAACTGTTTTAGTCTCCCAACACCACTCTGACAGACTAAAAGAAGTCTAATGTACACCTATCATGTGCCAAAAATGATTCAAATTTATATTTTATTTTTATTTTTTTAAGATTTTCTTTATTTATTTGACAGAGAGAGAGGGAGAGCACAAGGAGGCAGAGAGGCAAGCAGAGGGTGAGGGAGAAGCAGGCTCCCCACAGAGGAGGGAGCCCGATGTGGGGCTCGATCCCAGGACTCTGGGATCATGACCTGAGCCGAAGGCAGACGCTTAACGACTGAGCCACCCAGGCGCCCCAAAAGTGATTCAGATTTAAAAGTTAGCTTCATGGAACCATGGGAAACTCATTATTACCAAGTAGGGGTAGAAGTCCAGGCTCCTTATTTGGCCTCCGTTAACATCTATGGCAGGGAATGGTCTTCTTAATCCTGCTGGGTGGGTGTGGGAATTCTGGCTTCTCACTAGGCCTTCATTGATACCTCTTTTGTGGCTTTCCTTTTTCTAGTCTCAACACAGACTTTTCCGCTCCTATTTCCATATTTTTGTTTCATATACGTTAACACCACTGACTAGGCTATAACTTTCTTTCACACTGAGTGTTGCCTTGGTGAGAGTTTTGGAACCTGCACAGCCTGCTTTGACTCAAAAATATTCTGGTCTCTGCATATAGGGATTCTTGACTATAACATTTGGATTTTTGGATTTTTTTAGCTCCTAACTAATAAGGCTATGTTATCCCTGGAAGTTCTTGAATAGTTTACTCTGCCCTTCTATGTGCCAAATACAGTCTTCACTCAGGATACTCTGCTGGCCTTCCCCCTTCTATCATTTTCTAAAAAGAAAACTAAGAATCACTTATCTATTTTGAAGGTGAAGGAATCATAATCATTCCATTCTCAAAGTCTCCGTGTGATGCTACATAGGAAAAGCTAGAAGTAAATATAAAATGCTTAGGGATGTAATTCCATATCAGAGATGTGAACGGAATCACTACTACAGTGTCCTCATCTGCAAGGAACATAAAACCTGGCTGTGCTGCATGTGGGGCAGTATCCTTCCAGCCATGGACGATAGTGCTGATAGTCAAGGAGAGCCTGAGCTGTCTCTGACTCATTAGTACTTAGCACATAGAAGCTCGATTAATATTGTCTACATTAACTGCTAAGTATCACAGCCTTAGAGAGGATGGGGCAGAGAGAGCAGTGGGAGTGAAATGTTGTATAATTGTTGTTATTTGTTAATTTCCTGTGTACTTCATACACTCATTCTTTTACCAAGTATTCATGGAATATCCACTGTGCACTAAACACTGTGCTGGGGTCTGGGTGTCTTTAAGTTTGGATCTCTGAGGAAACAGACTTTGAGATGGAGACTTGTGCACAGGAAATCTGGGGGGAGGGTTTCCAGGAATATCTATGAGGGAATAGGGAAAGCAGGGCTAGGCAGAAGAGCTGGACAGAATTTGAGCTATGATACAGTTGCAAATGAGGACCTGGCTGATAGCAAAGAGACTGGGGGCAGGGAAAGCCTTCAGAGTTATCCTAAACTGAGGTAGTGAGGTTAGGCCTTTGTATGTTCACAATGACCAGTTGTTGGATGAGGGTGAATGCTTTGTTCAGCTATGTGAAATTCCAGAAAAGAGACTCAGCTGTGAGCTCACAGCAGGCAGCAATCCCAGAAGCTAGAGAAATGGGAGCCTTGTCCTGAGAGGGATCTGGATGGCACACCATAGCACCCACAACATGAGGTTACAAATAGATGGATACGACAGAATTTTTGTTCTCTTGGAACTGGCAGTTGGAATAGGTGAAACAGACATGTAAACAAATAATTATGATCAGCCATGATAAGTTTAAGGAGAGCAGTAAGTTAAAAATGCCATAGGAACTCACATCAGGGAGCAACCAACTCCTCTGGGTAGGTCAGGAGAGACCTTTCTTCAGCAATGCACTTGCTTTGCTCATTCTTGTTTTGAAGAGAAAATTCCATGTCACCATGTTTCATGGAGTAGGTAATGAATTACAAAAGCTTGAATTTCCTTTGAAAGATAGGCTCTGTACTTTGCCAAGTAAAGAAAAGTAAATCATGCATTAATGGAGCCGATATTTTCAGGGAGTTAGCACCACAGGCACCCTGAGCACAGATCCAGCAAAGAAATAGGAAAGGTGAGCATGTGGGTTACGTGTAATGTGGAAAATAACCTTTTAAACTTTTATGACCCTCTCTAGGGCAAGAATGCTATTCTTTAAAAGGTTAGTCTACTACTTAAAAAAAAAAAAAAAAAAAAGGACTACTTCATGTTTCATTCCAGAATCAATTTTTCTATTAAAAATAAATTGCACTTTAAGTAACCTGTGATATGTTCAGCTAGAGCTAGTGGCTAGATGAAACTTTTATGTCTGCAGTCCTGGTGATTTGGAAGGACTGTTGAACTACTCAGAACAGAATGTGAATGTCTCTGATCTTTCAAAACTTGGATTGCCCCATCTAACCTTAATCCTAGTGGAATTTCACTGCTGTTTGATGGGTCTTAGGCCCCCAGTGGTTGCTTTGTGCCCAGTGTTTTGTGATCATTAGGAAAATCCAGAGCTCTTCTCCTTTTTATCTCCATTGACAGAGGTTCACTGCCCTTTAGGAGTTTAGACTTCAGATGGAGAGTCACAGAAACATAAAACAACTGGAGAATGATTCATAGGCAATATGTAAGCAAGTGTGGGTGTACTAAAGAGAGTCCTTGAGAAGCTTAGAAGAATATAGGAAACCAGGAAGTTCTCTTAGAGGAGGCCAGCATGAAGCCAGATTTTGAAAGAGGTGATGGACTGGTACCAAGAGGACATTGGGGCATTCAAAAGGGCAGGGGCAGCTGAACACAAGCCCAGAGGAGGAAATGACTAAGATGTCTGCAGGGTCTAGAGAAGCCAGGTCATACCTCCTTTTGGAAAACAATTTTCCTTGAGAAAGAACCAAACTTGGGGGCAATGAGAGTAGTCAGACCCAGGGAAGCTTGTTACTCAAAATAATAAAGAAACCTACATCTGTGACCTTGGATTCTGTATCTATTTGCTCACTTCCTGGAGAAGTTCTAAAGGGATCAAATGGGTGCTCTGATAAGAAGATTCTTGGCCTTAAGAGATAGCAAATTATCAGAAGGATGCTTTCTGGTTGAAAGGGACCTTAATGGCATCTGATCCAAATATCCATCTGATACTTGAGTTTCCTTAGCAATGAATGCCCCCAGTCAAGTCTTCATTTAGTTGACACCTGAACAACCCTAGTGTAACACAATTTACTATCTCTTTTTATTCTTGAATAAAGATAAAAGCCTAAAGCTATCACCTTGTGCCAGATCTGGTAGTCTGGCCAATGAAGCAACACTGAATGGACGATGGCCCTCATTCTAGGCTATAAGCCATGTGTCTTTATGTTAGGCAAACTGTCTCCGTTCTTTTGGTAGAAATATTATAGTATGAACTAAATTGAGTTTAATTTCAAATAAAGAGTCTTAAGGTTTTTTTTTGTTGGTTTTTTTTTTCCTCAGCTGATCTTCATGCATTTGGGATTTGTTTGGACTCAAATGAGGACCTTATACTTGTCTCGATCATGTTCTATCATTTTAGATTCTATTCATTTTGAAAACCTATGGAGATTTTTTTGGTTCAAATTCTTTCTTTAAATGTGTTTGCCATTTCTCCTGGCTTAATGTAATTTGCAGATTTGATGAACAGTTCCCGTGAGTTAACTGATACAACAGGGTATAGTCAAAGAAAGGACCCTCAAGGTAATAGGAAGAGAAAGAATGTTACCTTATATGTTTACCTAATCCTAAAGCTACAGGTGGGCCAAAGGCTAATCCAATAGGTATACCCCAAAGAGAGAGGTGACTGAAGGGTGTGGGAGAGTTGTGTGTGGGGGGGTGTTCTTTTGCCGTAGCTGGAACACTTCTCAGCAAGGATGTAAGCAGAAGAGGATACCTGCCACTTTCCTGGGCATTTATTATGTGCCAGAACAGAGCTAAGTACATTGTATACATTATGAGCTTAGTATTATCACCACCACTTTACATGTAAGGAAATGATGGCTTAGAGAGTTGAAATCACCTGTCATTCCACAGTGGAAGGGGTAGGGACAAAATTCAAACTCAAGTTTGTTTGACTCCAAAATATGTAGTTTTAATTGCTGAACTATTGGAAGTTACTGTCTAGTCATACAGAGACAGAACCAGAGACCCCTGGGAAGTCCCAGGGAATGTGAGGACCCTTGGTCTCTTCATTGTGCATGTTCTGAGGTGTGTGAATAAAGAAGGATCTCTCTTTGGCCTCTGTTTGGCTTGTGTTTTACTAATTAGTTTTTATAAGTAGAATTTCTCTGTTCCTCACTGTAAGTCCTAATTGTGTGATTAGAAATCACTCCAAATTAACTAATTGTGACAATACAAAGGATCATTTCACAGGAAGGGTCCTAATGGTGACCAAATTAGTGCCAAATATCCCAAGAACAGACAAGAAAGCATGAACCACAGAGAAGTTGGGTCCCTGCACTGGTTTTCCACCTAAGTGAAGGGTCTGAAACATTCCGAGTCCTGGGCATCTCCTTAGTGCCCACATTGCCTGGCTGGGATGTGGCATGTCTCAGTGCAGGTGCTCATCTCAGAAGCACTGGTGCTTCTGTCTCACCTTGACTTTCTCTTCTGGGTCTTATTAGGGGTTTTTCTGTTGAGGAGACAAATAGCATTTCTTGTTTTTCCAGATTTTAAGCTCATCTCCTTTGGTTATGTAGAGGAAAAAAAAAATCTTGATTGTATGTGGCTAACACTTGTAGAACCGCCCAGAAAAGAATGGTCTGCCTCATGTCCCTGTCCCGACACACATACCCTTGAGGCAGAGCCACCTGGCAGCTGCCCTCCCCCCTCCTCACTCTTTCATCTCCATGGTCCACCCTACAATTTCGTACCAGAGACAGACAAAGTGAAAAGATAAGAAAAGTTAGGTTTAAAATTCTGCTTCCACCCTTTACTGGTTGTGTAATCAGGAACAAAGGATTTAATCATAGCCTGTTGCCTCATCGGTTACAAAGGAACAATACCTATCTTGGTGAAACTAAATGAGGTGAAGGTAGAACTTTCCATAAGAGAAAAGGAGTGAGTTGAATTCTGAAATCAGCTGACGATTCAAAGCAGGCCAGGCTAGGGGTTGAGGAGGGAAAATGCTACTGCTGGGGCCAATGATCAAGACGGAGAGGATGGAGGAGGGCGACAGCTAACATTTCTAAACCTAGAACTGTGTGCCAGGCATTGGCCTGGCGCTTTATGCATACTGTCTTATTTAACCTTCACAAGAGTCATCTGAGATGAATATTCATTTTATATCCATCTTATAGATGAGGATATGGGAAGTTTGAAAGACATTCAGTAACGGTGACCAGGATCAATCAGCTATGCTATTGCTAAACCAGAAACCAATTCGATCCCTGGCTTTTGCTCATTCGAAGAGAATGCTCGGTCTGCTCCTCAGCTGAAATCATCAGTGAACATCAGAAACTACCCCTACCCCCGAGCCAGTGCTTGTCCTCTGGGTCCCCCAACCCCTCCGACTGATCTCTGAGCCCTTGGACCTAGAAAAGGGAATCTGTACAATTTACCACAGCTTTATTCCTCCATTTGAGAACATTATTTACGTTCCTAAAAATACTTAACACACTGAAAACGTATAATTTACAGTTAGGAGACTGAAATCCTATTCCCAGCTTCTCCATTAAATAGCAGTGTGGCCTTCGGCAAGTCAATCTTTTTAAGCCTCAGTTTCTCAGTTGTGAAATGGCAACCACATAGCTTCCAGAATCCCTTTGCAGGGTTCTTTAATTCCTTGGTGCTACTCATGTAGTCAGGAACACTTAGCCTTAGCATGTGAAAATGACACAGAAATATCTGAACCGAAGCATACCACCCAAGGAACAGATGTTGTGATTTCCATTTTTATTACAAATATAAAAAGACTTTTGCCTTGCCACTTTTGTTTTGGACATTCTGTACCCTATTTGGGTGACCATACAATTTATTATCCAAATCAGAGCACTTTGGGGAGTGAAGGCAGATGCTGTTAATAACTGCAGCCGGACAGCAGGTATAACCAGGATCATCACCCTCTCCATAAACAACCTTGCCATTCCTCCCTTTGTGGCTGCCCCGCCCCTTCCTCCACCTCTCCTCCCCCTCTCTTCCTTGGGCTGCAACAAGAGTGAAAGGCACCACAGCCAGAGGTGTGAGCTCCCTCAGCCCCTTAATGGAGTGTTAAGTTCAAAGCTGAGGTGTGAGCATTTAAATGCTAACACTTAGGCAAGTTTGTCTGCAACAGAAACACCCTGTTTAAGGCTTATTCCCCACTCTCATTTTAAAAACCATTTTGCATTGTTAATTTCCACCCCACTCAATCAGTAACTTGCTTATTATTATTTCTTTCTGCATTGCTTCATTTTATATCATTCTTTGATTTTGTAATGGGCTTGGGGAACAACAAAAGCAGCCCAGCCTTGGACTCCAACAAGGAAGGAGCAAGGCCTAGAGTAATTTCCTAGGGTCACTTTTTCCTGTGTCCTGTCTTGGTGTTTCCTGCATGCTCTAGGAAATACTAGGGGTCAGCAAATAGGTTTTGTGGTAGTCAGTGAGCAACTCAAAGTGATTCCATTTACAAATATAGTCCACGTGAACTTTTTGTTTTTGGAGGGAAAAGTTGGTGAGCTCTGTGTATCTGCACTTTATCTACTGACTGACAGTCAAATTGGCCCCCTTTCTGGCACCACCAGAATCCATAGCTTGACTCCTACTCCAAAACTATTTTTAAAAAATAGTAGATGGAGCCAATTAAATTCTTGACTTGAAAAATGCTATTATCAAATATTGTATCTAAGTGCCTCACAGTAACTATAATATACTTTTTTTCCTGTTTTTATTTTTATTTTTTCAAAGATTTATTAATTTTATTCTTTTTTCTTTTATTATGTTATGTTAGTCACCATACAATACATCATTAGTTTTTGATGTAGTGTTCCACGATCCATTGTTACCGTATAACACCCAGTGCTCCATGCAGTACGTGCCCTCCTTAATACCCATCACCAGGCTAACCCATTCCCCCCACCCCTTTCCCCTCTAAAACCCTCAGTTTGTATCTCAGAGTCCATAGTCTCTCATGGTTCATCTCTCCCTCCGATTTCCCCTCCCTCATTTTTCCCTTCCTTCTCCTAATGTCCTCCATGCTACTCCGTATGTTCCACAAATAAGTGAAAC
The DNA here is from genome assembly GCF_964656455.1 of Halichoerus grypus. NCBI lineage: Eukaryota > Metazoa > Chordata > Mammalia > Carnivora > Phocidae > Halichoerus > Halichoerus grypus. Next base: position 113,501,040 of record NC_135716.1, on the reverse strand, counting down.
CGTATGACAATTGACTTTCTCTGCTTGGCTTATTTCACTTAGCATAATCTCCTCTAGTCCCATCCATGTTGATGTAAAAGTTGGGTGTTCATCCTTTCTGATGGCTGAGTAATATTCCATTGTATATATGGACCACATCTTCTTTATCCATTCATCTGTTGAAGGGCATCTCGGCTCTTTCCACAGTTTGGCTATTGCGGACATTGCTGCTATGAACATTGGGTTCCATATGGCCCTCTTTTCACTACGTCTGTGTCTTTGGGGTAAATACCCAGGAGTGCAATTGCTGGGTCATAGGGTAGCTCTATTTTTAATTTTTTGAGGAACCTCCACACTGTTTTCCAAAGTGGCTGTACCAACTTGCATTCCCACCAACAGTGTAAGAGAGTACCCCTTTCTCCACAACCTCTCCAACATTTGTTGTTTCTTTCCCTGTCCATTTTTGCCATTCTAACTGGTGTAAGGTGGTATCTCAATGTGGTTTTGATTTGAATTTCTCTGATGGCTAGTGATGATGAACATTTTTTCATGTGTCTGTTAGCCATTTGTATGTCTTCTTCAGAGAAGTGTCTTTTCATGTCTTCTGCCCATTTTTTGACTTGATTATTTGTTTTTTGGGTGTTGAGTTTGAGAAGTTCTTTATAGATCTTGGATACCAGCCCTTTATCTGTAGTGTCATTTGCAAATACCTTCTCCCATTCTGTGGGTTGCCTCTTTGTTTTGTTGACATTTCCTTTGCTGTGCAGAAGCTTTTTATCTTGATGAAGTCCCAAAAGTTCATTTTTGCTTTTGTTCCACTAGCTTTTGGCGATGTATCTTGAAAGAAGTTGCTGTGGCTGATGTCAAAGAGGTTACTGCCTATGTTCTCCTCTAGGATTTTGATGGATTCCTGTCTCACATTGAGGTCTTTCATCCATTTTGAGTTTATCTTTATATATCAGTTAGAGAATGGTAGAGTTTCATTCTTCTGCATGTGGCTGTCCAATTTTCCCAGCACCATTTATTGAAGAGACTTTTTTCCATTGCATATTTTTTCCTGCTTTGTTGAAGATTATTTGACCATAGAGTTGAGGGTCCATATCTGGGCTCTCTATTCTGTTCCATTGGTCTATATGTCTGTTTTTGTGCCAGTACCATGCTGTCTTGGTGATCACAGCTTTGTAATATAGCTTGAAATTGGGCAATGTGATGCCCCCAGCTTTGTTTTTCCTTTTCAACATTTCCTTGGCGATTCGGGGTCTTTTCTGATTCCATACAAATTTTAGGACTGTTTGTTCCAGCACTTTGAAAATGTCATTGGAATTTTGATTGGGATGGCATTGAAGGTATAGATTGCTCTGGGTAGCATAGACATTTTAACAATGTTTATTCTTCCGATCCATGAGCATGGAATATTCTTCCATCTTTTTGTGTCTTCTTCAATTTCTTTCATGAGTGTTCTGTAGTTCCTAGAGTATAAATCCTTTACCTCTTTGGTTAGGTTTATTCCAAGCTATCTTATGGTTTTTGGTGCTATTGTAAATGGAATCGTTTCTCTAATTTCTCTTTCTACAGTTGCATTGTTAGTATATAAGAAAGCAACTGATTTCTGTGCATTGATTTTGTATCCTGCCACATTATTGAATTGCTGTATGAGTTCTAGTAATTTGGGGGTGGAGTCTTTTGGGTTTTCCACATAAAGCATCATGTCATCTGCGAAAAGAGAGAGTTTGACTTCTTCTTTGCCAATTTGAATACCTTTTATTTCTTTTTGTTGTCTGATTGCTGTTGCTAGGACTTCTAGTACTATGTTGAACAATAGTGGCGAGAGTGGCCATCTTTGACGTGTTCCTGATCTTAAGGGAAAGGCTCTCAGTTTTTCCCCATTGATGATGATATTCACTGTGGGTTTTTCATAGATGGATTTTATGAACTTGAGGAATGTTCCCTCTATCCCTATACTCTGAAGAGTTTTAATCAAGAAAGGATGCTGTATTTTGTCAAATGCTTTCTCTGCATCAATTGAGAGGACCATATGGTTCTTCTCTCTCCTCTTATTAATGTGTTCTATCACATTGATTGATTTGCGAATGTTGAACCACCCTTGCATCTATAATACACTTTTGTTGAACTGAATTACAGCTGGGTGATAGACATTGAGGAGGGTATGTGCTATGGTGAGCGCTGTGAATTGTACCTTTTAAACAATTCTATATAGAACTTGACCATTTTATTTTAGGTGAATGAAACAGATCTAAATTTTAGCAAAGGAATAAAAGATATGACTTTTTGAAATTAATAGTCTAGTGAAAACAATGCTTGGTGACTCATGTAGAAATCTTAATCCCTTTTGCATTGCTCAATTAAAATCCTCTCATTTAATCGTATTTCCTATCATTAAAATCCTCTCTACATGGTTACTGTTTTTTAAAGTATGATTTATTATCAGTGTTTGAACTGTAAAACTGCCTTTAAGATAATTAATATTTTCACAATTGTGAACAGAAGATTGTTTTTTCTATAGTTTGCAAGCTGATGGGTTTTCAAAGATTTTCTTCTACAGTTGTGGGAAATGTGTACTTTTTAAAATGCAGTTTTAGCCAACTGCCAAAGGGCCAGGTGGAACAGGAGTTGAGAAAGTGTAAAATTAATAGCTTTAAAAAAGATTACCACTCAAATCTTCTTTTTCTTCTATAACTCTCTGGGAGAGACTGTGGGTGTGGTGGGCCCAGGGTAGGTGAAGCCTGATCAATACTGTCTCGCCTGGTGTCCCTATCACAGTGCCAGCAACCCAAGTCACAGGGCTCACCCTCTGCCCCTTCTCCACCACTGCCCTCACCTCTGTGACATATGGTACTACTTCGGTCTCAGAAGAGAGATATTGAAAAAAAAAAATCACATTTTGAAAGCTTTATTTTTTAAAACACTAAACTGTGAGACTGATACAGGTAGGAAAGATGCATGAGGGTTACTCCACATGAGCAGAGATCCACTGACTGCCAGGGGACGGAGGTGGTGTGGGCAGATTAGCAATGAAACCTGATCTGTAGTGCAGGTACAGAAATAATGTCACCTCAGGAGGTTGGGAGGCCACTAGAGCCAGGCACCCGGGGCTGGCTTGCAGGGGGGTCATGAGGTCTGGTCTTTAGTTTCGTGTGTCCAAAAATTCTGAAGCATCATGGTCCCTAGAGGTAATTTGTTTCTTGGGGCTGCTCCACGATGACTGGATGCTCTAGTAGTTGCTGTCCACATCAGAATGCAAAATAAGTAGTTTATATCAAAAGAATTATAATCCTGCTGGCAGGTCTAAACAACATGCCAAATGATGACCAGAAATTTGGGGCAAGCTAGGGAAGTGAGAGCTTAATAACTAAGAATTCAGGGTTCCAATTCCATCTATGCCTAGCTGTGTGACCTTGAGAAGTGATTTGACCTCTCTGGGACAAAGTCAATCCATCTACAGAATGGTAAACGGATAGAGTGAGAATTAAATGATGTTTTTGTAAAAATGCCTAGGAAAATGGTTGCATTTTGGTAGGTACTTAATGACCTGCTGACTAAATTATTTGATTCAGTAGGAACCATTTTGGAGTTTTGTTCAGGACAGTGACTTTGGTAAGAAAGGGTTCGTTCATCCCTCTCAATTTGGCCAACACCAATACAATTCATAACCACCACAAGAACACAGGGCACTCTCAGTGTTAATTTATAAAAGGTGAGCCTGAGCTTTCTGGCTCTGGCTGCCTCTATCAGTGATGGCATTTGGACAGACAGAGAGCTAATGGTGTTGAGAGCAAATGGGGAATTGCCTGATCTTGATGTTTCCTTCCAACCTATTCTAGTTTCTTAGCAGTTATCTTCACAAATTAGACCCATGTAAGAAAGTCTTGCTTTCTTTTTCATGCTTGATTTCACACATGTTCACAAATCTGCCCCGAGAGTTAGACTTTTTATTCAGTGGCTCCAAGACCTCAGAGCTGGGCTCATTACCACAACATGCAAAGCCTGACATTATCCAGTTAGGACCAGGAGGGCTTGGGTACAAGCAAAAGTCAGTGGAGTGGATGTTCAGTAGCTGATGCCACTAATCATTCACATTCTCATTTCTTCAACAAATGTTTACTGGGCATTGACCATATACAGGCTTTGTTCTAGGAGCTGAAGACTCAGGGGTTGACAAGGGGATCTTGCATTCTGGTGGGGGAGACAGGTAAAAAGCAAGAGAGAGAGAAAACAAAAGAGAAATAAATCAGCATATAAGAGCTACACAAAGAATTAAAATGAGGTGAGTGGATGCAGAGTAATGACTTCAGACGAGGCAGTCAAGGGAGGCCTCTCTGTGAGGGGATATATAAGCTAAGCTCTGAATCAGAAGGAGGACACAGACATGCAATGAGTATGAGGGACACTGAGGCACAGGGTGCCATTAATGCAGAAGCTCTGAGGTGGGCACCAGCATGGTGCCTGTAAGGACCAGACCAAAGTCCAGGGTGGCTGGGAGGGTGTAAGAAAGGGTATAGAAGAGGCAGTCAGGGTCAGGTCAGTGAGGGCTTTGCAGCCAAAGTAAGGAGGTTGGAGTATTTGCTAAATGTGATGGGAAGCCACTGGAAGGTTTTAAGCAGAGGAATGACAATACTGGATTTATATTTAATAAGTAAGCCACTCCAGGTGCTACGTGCAAAAGGATTATAGCTAATAAGAGGAGGCAGGGAGACTACTGCAATATCCTCAGCAGGAAATGCTAGTTGCCTACATGGTGGAGGGAAGTGGTCAGTTCTGGGATCTATCTGGAGGCAGCATCCCAAGGACTTGCTAATGGGCTGGATGTGGAGAGTACGGGAAAATAGAGAAATCAAGGATGACTCCTATGTTGTTGGCCTGTGCAGCTGCATGGAAGGTGCCATTTCCTGAGATGAGGGAGACAGGAGGAGGAATGGCTTTATGGGGAGGAACAGCAAGTAACTGCTCTGAGAGCACTCTTGTAGATTATTCCTGCATCTTGGGGGTGAGTGCCACCTCTCCATGCATCCAGTGAGTATACACTCACTCCCAGGCCCACTCTGCCTTGTTTTACCTTGAAGGGAGGGTGAATAGAAGACACTCCCCAAATTCAAAAACCCTCACCTGTATTTAGTCTTTAGGCAAAAGAAGAAATGGAAGAAAAAAAATCATAAAATGATTTATTTTAAAAGCCAGTTTCCATTTTTAATGTTGAGTCAGATGCAGTTCAAGTCATGATTTAAATCAGTCAACTCTAAAATTGTACTTACATATATGTGTGTGTTTGTGTGTGTATGTATGAAAAAAATATACACACAAATATGTCAACCAACACCGTGTCACATATTTCTTTTCATTATTAATTCTCATTAATATTATCAATTGCCTTTATCTTTTGATGAATTTAGCCAAGCTATGAACAATGGAGGGCAGACTTAGAGGAGCTGAGGCCTTTTTCTTTCTTTGATTAATCTTTAAGTGGTAGGATTATAGATGATTTTTAATTTGTATTTTTCAGTATTTTAAAATAAATTTTTGGCTGCTTTTCTTTTTGTTCTCTATAGGTCTCATTCTGCTTTCTCTTTGTTCAATCATTTGTTTTTTAGATGCCACATATAAGTGAAATCTTAGATATTTGTCTTTCTCTGACCTCACTTAACATTATATTCTCTAGATACATCTGTGTTGCTGCAAATGACAAGATCTCATTCTTCTTTATGACTAAATTCCATTTTATATGTATACCACATCTTCCTTATCTTTTCATAACATTTGGGTGGCTTCCATATCTTGGCTATTGTAAATAATGCTGCAACAAACATAGGGATGCACGTAACTTTAGAATTAGTGTTTTCATTTTCTTCAGGTAAATACCCAGTAGTGGAATTATTGGATCATATGGCATTTCTAATTTTTGTAGAAACCCCCATACTGTTTTCCACAGTGGTCATACTTATTTATGTTCCCTCCCTCCCCAATAATGCATGAGGGTTCCATTTTCCCCACATTCTTGTCAACACTTGTTATTTCTTTTTTTTTGATTCTAGCCATTCTGACAGGTATACGATGAAATATCTCACTGTGGTTTTGATTTTAATTTCCTTGATGATTAGTAATGTTGAACCTCTTTTCATGTGTCTGTTGGTCATCTGTATGTCTTCTTTGGAAAAAAATGACTATTCAGGTCCTCTACCCATTATTTTGATCAGATGATGACTGATGATGATGATGATTATTATTTTGGTGCTAAACTTCGTAAGTTCTTTATATATTTTAGATATTAACCCCTTATCAGATATATCATTTGCAAATATCTTCTCCCATTCATTAAGATGCATTTGTTTGCTTTTGTTTTGCTGATGGCTTCTTTCACTGTGCAAAAGCTTTTTATTTTGGTATAGTCCCAATAGTTTCTTCTTGCTTTTGTTTCACTTGTCTTAGGAGATATATCTAGAAAAACGTTTGACATCGGCTATAGAAAGAAATTACTGACTGTGCTTTATTCCAGGAGTTTTATAGTTTCAGATCTCACATGTAGGTCTTTAATCTATTTTGAGTTCATTTTTGTGTGTGGTCTAAGAAAGTGGTCCAGTTTCATTCTTTTGCATGTAGCTTTCCAGTTCTCCCAACACCATGTATTGAGGAGACTGCCTTTTTCTCATTGTGTATTCTTGTCTCCTTTGTCATAGATTAATTGACCATAAAAGCATAGGTTTATTTTCTGGGTTCTCTATTCTGTTCTATTGATCTATGTGTCTATTTTTGTGCCAGTACCATACTGTTTTGATTATTGTAGTAGCTTTGTGTAGTATATCTTGAAATCTGGGATTATGAGGCCTCCAGCTTTGTTCTTTGCCAAGACTGCTTTGCCCATTTGGGGTCTTTTGTGGTTCCATACACATTTTAGGATTATTTGTTCTAATTTGGTGAAAAATGTTATTTTGATAGGGATTGCATTAAATATGTAGATTGCTTTGGAAAGTATGGACTTTCTCCCAATCCATGAGCATGAAATATAAATTATACAGTTATAGTTTTCAGAGTATAGGTCTCTTACCTCCTTGGTTCAGTTTATTCCCAGGTATTTTGTTCTTTCTGATGCAATTGTAGATAAAATTGTTTTCTGAATTTCTCTTTCTGCTACTTTATTAGTGTACAGAAACACAGTCAATTTCAGCGTATTAACTTTGTATCTTGCAATATTACTGACTTTAATAGTTTTTTGGTGGAGTTGTCAGGGTTTTCTATATGTAGTATAATGTCATCTGCAAATGGTGTAAGTTTTACTTCTTCCTTACCAATTTGGATGCCTTTTATTTTTCTTGTCTGATGGTGATGGCTAGGACTTCCAGTATTTTGTTGAATACAAGTGGTGACACTGGACCTGAACTTATGGGGAAAGCTCTGTTTTGCACCATTGAATATGATGTTAGCTTTGGGTTTTTCATATATGGCCTTTACTATGTTGAGGTATGTTCCCTCTAAACCTACTTTTTTGAGAGGTTTTATCATGAATGGATGTTGAATTGTCACATGCTTTTTCTCCATCTACTGTGATGATCATATGATTTTTATCCTTTGTTTTCTTAATGTGGTGTTTCATGTTGATTGATTTGTGAATATTGAACTATCCTTGTATCTCTGGGATAAATCTCACTAGATTGTGGTGAATGATCGTTTTAACATTGTTTAATGCAACTTGCTAACTATTTTCTTTTTTGTGTGTGGTATCTTAGTTTGGTTCTGGTATCAGGATAATATTGGCTTTGTAGGATGTATTTGGAGGCTTTCCTTCCTCTTCTATTTTGGAATAGTTTGAGAAGAATACATATTAACTCTTTTTCATGTGTTGGTAGATTTAACGTGTGAAGCCATCTGGTCCTGGGCTTTTCTTTCTTTTTTGGTAGTTTTTTGATTACCAATTCATTTCATTACTAATAACTGCTCTGTTTAGATTTTCTATTTCTTTCTTGCAAGATTATAGGCTTCAAGGAATTTATCTATTTATTCTACATTGTCCAATTTGTTGGCATGTGATTTTTTGTAGTACTCTCTTACATTCTTTTGTATTTCTGTGGTATCAGTTGTTACTTCTCTGTCATTTCTGATTTATTTGGGTTTTCTCTCTCTTGATGAATTTGGCTAAAAGTTTAGCACTTTTGTTTATATTTTCAAAGAACCAGCTCCTGATTTTATTATTTTAAGACTATATGCCATTTGTATCTGCTCTGATCTTATTATTTCCTTTCTTCTACTCACTTTGGGCTTTGTTCATTCTTCTTTTTCTAGTTCCTTTAGATGTAGGGTTAGATTATTTGAACTTTTCCTTATTTCCTGAAGTAGGCCTATATTGCTGTATATTTCCCTGTTATAACTGCTTTCACTATGTCCCAAAGATTTTGGACTGTTGTGTTTTCATTTTTATTTGTCTCCATTTATTTATTTCTTCTTTAGTAGCATGTTGTTTATCCTCCACACATTTGTGGGGTTTTTTTCCAATTTTTCCCTTGCAATTGACTTCTAACTCCATACTGTTGTGGTTTGAAAAGATAAAGGATAGGATTTCAATCATCTTAAATTTATTGATACTTGGTTTGTGGCCTAACATGTGATCTTTCCTGGAGAATGTTCCATGTGAAGAATGGAAAGAATGTGTATTGAAAAGAATGTGTATTCTGTTGTTTTTGGATGAAATGTTCTGTTATATATGTGTTAAGTCCATCTGGTTTAATGTGACATTCAAAGCCACTGTTTCCTTATTAATTTTCTGCCCGGATGATCTTTCTGTTGCTGTAAGTGGGGTGTTAAAGTCCCCTACTATTATTGTATTACTGTCAATTTCTGCCTGTATGTCTGCTAATATTTGCTAAATGTATTTAGGTGCTCCCATGTTGGGTGCATAGACATTTACAATTATTATATCCTTTTGTTAGATTGTTCTCTTTATCTTTATGTAATGCCCTTCTTTGCCTCTTGCTACAGTTTTTGTTTTTACATCAAAGTAGATTTTAACATCACACCCCTGATTTTCCCCCTCCCCCGTGTCCATTAGCATAGGATATCTTTTTCCATTTCTTGACTTTTAGTCTGTGTGTGTCTTTAGGTAAAAATGAGTCCCTGGGGTGCCTGGGTGGCTCAGTTGGTTGAGCATCTGACTCTTGATTTCAGCTCAGGTCATGATCTCAGGGTCATGAGATGGAGCTCTGCCTTGGGCTCTGCATTCGACAAGGAGTCTGCTTGTCTCTCTCTCTCTAAAATAAATGAAGTCTTAAAAAAAAATGAGACCCTTGTAGGCAGAATATCGCTGGGTCATGTTTTTAAATACATTTCGCCACCCACCCTGTGTCTTTCAATTAGAGTATTTAGACCATTTACATTTAATGTAATTATTGATAGGTACATACTTCTTGCCAGGTTGTTTTTGTAGTTCTTCTCTGTTGTTTTCTTCTCATTTTACCTTCTTTGTGATTGATGAATTTCTCTAGTGTTAAGTTTGGCTTTCTTTCTTTTCTGTGTATCTATTACAGGTTTTGGGTTTGTGGTTACCATGAAGTTCATATACAACATCCTAAGTATATAGCAGTCTATATTAAGGTGATGATTATTTAAGATCAAACATATTCTAAAATTTTTTACTTCCTCCTCCACTTTTTTAAAAAAAGATTTTATTTATTTATTTGAGGGAGAGCATGAGCTATGGGGAGGGGCAAAGGGAGAGGGAGAAACAGACTCCCCATTGAACAGGGAGCCAGACGTGGGGCTCTATCCCAGGACTCGAGATCATGACCTGAGCAGAAGGCAGATGATAACCAACTGAGCCACCCAGGTGCCCCCCTCCTCCACGTTTTATGTATATGTTGTCATATTTTACATCTTTTTATTCATAATTTTCTTACATCTAATTATGGCCTCCTTTTTTTCCACATAAAGAAGTCCTTTTAACATTTTTGTAAGGCTAATTTAGTGGTGATTAACTTTTGTTTGTCTGGGAAACTATTTCTTCTTAAATTCTGGATGATAAACTTGCTGGGTAGAATATTGTTTGTTATAGGTTTTTTCCTTTCAGCACTTCAAGTACATGATGCCACTCTCTTCTGGCTTAAAAAGTTTCTGCTGGAAAATCAGCTGATAGCCTTATGGGGTTGCCCTTGTATATAACTATTTTATTTTCTATTGCTAGCTTTTTAAATTCTCTCTTTGTCTTTACCTTTGACATTTTAATTATGTGTCAGGGTATGGACCTCCTTGGGTTTATCTTGTTTGGAATTCTGTGCTTCCTGAAACTGGATGTCTATTTTCTTCCCTATGTTAGAGAAGTTTTCTGCCCCTCTCTCTCTCCTCTTTCTGGGACCCCTGTAATGAGAGTGTTTGTTCATTTGATGTTGTCCAAGAGATCCTTTAACTTACCCTCACTTTTTAAAATTATTTTTTCTTTTAGCTCTTCAGCTTGGGTGCTATCCATTACCCTTTCAGATCACTGATCTGTTATTCTGCACCCACTAATCTGTTGATTCCCTCTAGTGAATTTTTCACTTTAGTTATTGTATTATTCAACTCTAATTGATTCTTTTTTATATTTCCTATGTCTTTGTTGAAGGTCTCACAGAGTTCTTCCACTCTTCTCCCCAACCGGGCAAGGACATTTACGATTTACTTTAAACTCTTTTTCAGTTATACTGCTTATCTCCATTTCATTTAGTTCTTTTTCTGAGGTTTTGTCTTATTTCTTTTAGAGTATATTCTTCAGTCTCTCCACTTTGCTTGACTGTCTGTATTTGTTTCTACGAATTAGGTGGAACAGTTATTCCTCCTAAACTTGAGGAATGTTCTTGGATGTGGTTGTCCCATGTAGACTCTGTGTGCTTGGTGACTTTCACTGGCTGGTGTTGTGGCTTGTATGGATGGAGGTTCACAGGGCACTCTGTGCTGGGGCTGCCCTGGTGGTATAGCTGGAGCTGGAGTGGGTGGGCCAGGGTAGTCTGAGGCTCTCTAAGGAGGATGTACCCTTGCAGAATAGCTGAAGTGAGTGCAAGCTGTGGGAGTCCTAGGCCTCCACATGCAGAGGGTATCTTGGCAGGATAGCTGAAATGGATTTAAGCAGGAGTGTTCCTGGGCTGTCTGCTTAGAGCATGCCATGGGAGAGTGGCTGGAGCTGAAGTGGCCAGGACAGTCTCTTGGCTCTCTGCACAAAGGGTGCCATAGTAGGACAGCTGAAATGGGTGTAGGCTAGGGTGTCCTGAGGTGCTAAGCATAAGAGGTGCCATGATAGTGTGGATGAAATCAAGGTGGGTCAGGGGTTTCCAGGGTGTTCCATGCAGAGGGCACCCTAGTGGGGTGGCTTGAGCTAAAGCAGGCATGAGCTGGGAGGTCCCAGAGTACTCTGTGACAGGAGTATCTGAGCAAGCTGTCTGGAGTCAAAGTGGTACAGGCCTGGAGTGTTCTGGGGGTGTTATGTGTAGTTGTAGTTAGTGCTGACCAGGGGTGGCTCTGTGTGCTGTGCTGGGGATCACTGAGGTGGTAGGTTGGTGAGGGCACCCAGAAGCTGCTCCTGTTCATGGCATCAAGGTAGAGGAGGAATGTAAACTGTAGCGGTCCCCAGTCCCTCCCATGCAAAGAGAGTTCCAGTAGCTCACCCACCTGTTCTCTGCTTGATAGAGTTCTAGAGCTGGCTCTTTTAAACTGTGGCTTTTTTCCGTGCCTCTGGGGCTGGTGTGGGAGGGGCTTGGGAATCACTGAGGTTGCAGGTCAGCTATGGCATCCAGACCCTGCTCCCATCTGCACCTGAGGTGGATGGGGATTGTAAACCATGGTGCTTGCCAGCTCCTCTGACCTGGAAAGAGTTCCAGCAGCTCCCCTGTTGTTTGGTGGGGTTCTAGGGCTGGGTCCTTTGCATTCTAGGTGCACTTCTAAATCAGGACTATTTTCCATGCCCAGGGCAGACAAATCTGTTCCTGGTCTCTCCCTACTGCAGTTTGCAGCATTAGGAGTGGGGGACCCTTTCATCCTCTCTTGCTGTTTTATTTTTTTGTTGTGCAGAAGCTAGTCAGCCCTCAGTTCTTTAGGAAGGTGCGTCCCTGGAGGAGGTGAGTTCAGGGTCCTCTTACATTGCCATCTTGAATGGAAACTCTCCTAAAGAACTACAGCTGTCTCTAAAACGGCAGTGATAGAACCTTGTAACTGTTAGCCACTATTACTGTTATATAGTAGTCCTGACAAATGATCATCCAGACTTTTAGTGCTGGAAAGCAACTTATAGGCCAAGGTGATTCCTTCCCAGTATTCAGCAACCCCAGAACTAAAGTGTCCTCTATGTCCTGGTAAGTGCCACTCACAGAGCCCAATTCTGTCCTCTCAATAGCAGTTTAGCATCTCTCTCATGAAATAGTTCTTTAAAACGTCCTGTAGGTTTGCTCATCACTGCAAAGCCAGCGCCTAGTCTATATCTGGCATATATTAGGTATTTGCACAGAATAATGGAGAAATGAATGACACTAGGACAAATATCCTGAAAGTTAAAACTGCTTTGGCATTAGCGGAGATATGTGATGAGTCAGGAGTAGAGCCATAATTCTATTAGATTTAAACATTGAGTAAGGACCTTTGATATTCCAGATGCTATACTAGGTATTTATTAGAGATTTAAAAAAAAGGAATATGGTCCCTCCATTAGTGATCTATTCATGGAGCTCACAAACAGGCAATTCCAGGGGAAAATGCTCCAGGGATGTCTGTCTGAGCAGATGCTCTATCTGGATGGAGAATATTAAGTCTGCTCATTATGGGATGGAGCAGGAGAAAAGAGATGTAGTAGGGATTAGAAAGGAGAGAGTCCGAGACAAAAGAAGAGGTGGGTATGTTGAAAGCTGGCTCAGCAAAGAATTCAGAGTGTATGCTCAGTTGTTGCTGAATGTGTGGCTTAGGAATCTTTGATGTGACAAGGTCTGTGACATTTGAGTTACCCTAGCCCGCTCAGAGCATGTACTGCAGATCTGTAATTATATAGTGTTTAACTTCACTGTTGAAAATTCAAATAACACTACATCTGAAACTAATGATGTACTATATGTTTAGCTAATTGAATTTAAATTAAAAAAACACGTAACTGTTGATGAACTTCACTGATTAGTATCCATCTGCATAATGGCAGCATTTTGCCTGTCCAAATATTTTTATTCTCTAAGGAGAATCCCACTGCTCATAGTCTTCTACCCTTCTCCTAGCTATAGGCCTTTTGAAGAAGCATCTCTTCACCATGGCTGCCCCAATCCTTTGGGGGTACCTCTCACCCCTGACCTCCTGGTGCACATAGCAGGCACTGCAGCCATGTGTTGCTGCCCTATGGTCCTCTCCCACTCTATCATGTGGGTACAGAATCAACCCTGTTCATGTCCAAAGTCTCACAAAGTCCATTTTGAAAAGGGCCTCTCAGCTTTGGTCTATGGACTCCCTATGGAGCATGAACTGAGAGTGGACATCACAGTGTTCTTTCTGAATCCAGCACACATACTTTTCTATCCCAAAATAACCAAAGGCATCGTATTTAGTAGTATACATTGTTCCAGCCTCCAGCTGTTCCCCAATGGGTCTTGTCTCCTAGTGTTCACTCCCTCGTGCAGTAGTCATTTCCCACATTATGCCAGGGTCAGTCTGTGTGAGGAGGCATACAGAAGACGTGAGAATATGCCCTGCCAAGATTAGCTTATAAAGGACACTGTCCCCCACTCTTTCTCTTAGATCACCTGCTCCAGGAAAAACTAGCCTTGCAAAGAGGTGGTACAGATGAGGAACTAAGGACAGTAGCCACCAGCCATGAGAGTGAGCCTTCTTACAGGCAGATCTTCCAGCCCCAATGAAACCTTTATGTGATGTAGCCCTGGCTGACAGTTCTTTTGCAGCTTGAAAGACCTGTTCAGAAAAGATCCTACTAAGCCTGATATTCAGAACTGTAAGAGAATAAATTTATCTTGTTTTAAGCTTCTACATTTTGGAGTGTTAGATAACTGATACAAAACTAGGAAAGAGGCAGTGGGGGGGCGGGGAGGGTCAACTGTAGACCCCATATACCTACTCTTCCAGGAGTTTAGCCAGGATCAGCCTGTCACAGTGATATAAAGCATTTCTGGTTGCTTACCTGATGGAAGACTGCTAATGTATCAGGGAGAAGGAAGGCAAAATGGCTGAAATACATTGTTTTTAATAAAAATGCTCTTGCTACTTAACTATGATTATGGTGATAACAAAAATGCCCTGTCCTATAATGGAGTTATTGATGCACACTTCCCACCATTTCTGAAGGTTAATACAAAAACTCATAACATGGATGGTTGCCTCCAAGGATGCTGTATAAATCCAGTGTGCTATTATTTTCCATTTTTAATGTGAATTGACAAGGGCCACTTTAGCCTGTTAGCACTTCCTTTCTGAAGAAGAACCCCGACATCTTTTAGTGCCCCCAGCAGCAAATGACTTACGCCAAAGCCTATTCTTCTTCTTTAGACAGAAACCCTACTGACACCTGTTATGTTGTCTATTAGATAAAGAAGATTTTATACAATGTGGGTGAAATGGGAGCTCTGCCACCCAGAAAGAATGCAGGCTACAGCCCTTCCTCTTGGAAGTCAGGAAAACACTTTTGAATGCCCGCTTCTCACAGAGAAAGGCATCTGTGCCAACTGAAATGCCAGGTTACCTTTTCCTTATTCTCAGCTCTGCAGACACAACTTCATTAGTACTGAGTCTATTTTACGAAGCCTTTTTATACCTGCAGGTTGTCATTCTTACTTAGTTACTAATCCTGGTCACATATTAAGGGCTTTGATTAAGCAATTTGCTTTTTTCCTTCCTCTCTTCCATCTCATTGAAAGATTACAGAGTTTGAGCATGAGGTTAAAGGATTACATTTGAATCCTGAGAGTCCCGACCCTGCTCCAGCTGCCTGTCATTTCCTGGAGTGGTTACTTATCTGTCAATATTTCTTCCCTTTTTTCCCAAGTCCCAGGCCTACTTGATCTTGTCCGTTTGGCTCGGCTGGTGGAGGAATAACAAGGGTCTTCCCATCATGCAACATTCTGGGATACATCATGACAGAGAAATCTCAAAGCCCAGGTCAATTATAACAGAAGATGTGCACCACCTCTGCCCCTGAACGTCTTCTGGGGCTGCAGTTGTTTAAAACTAAGTCACCTGAAAAATGCAAGGAAATGTGTGTCTGGTTCTTGGCTAGCTTTCTGCTTGTTTAGCAGGATACAAATAGCAGAAGACTAATACTCCGTGTGTGTGGTTTGTGGTTAGGAAGAGGGAATAAAGTTGGCAGCTACTTCATTGTGCTGTAAGTACTTTTTAATTAGAATTCATTGAATACAGATGGATTCTTCCTGTTCTTTCGCCCACTGATGTTTTTAATATTCCCACATCAGCTATTATGAGGCAGTAGCCAGCAGTGAATTACATAAAATAACCCTGTAGCTGGTAGTGACTTACAGAAAGTAACCAACTTAACCATTTGTCTTAGATGAAAAATGATCTTACACCTTTTTGTGGATTCTATTGCTGGTTTGTTGATATAGTGTTTGTTTACTCTCATTCCTGCAGGAAAAAAAATACCATAGTTCTTGTATCAAATCACTGTAACTGACTGGAACATTTTTATTTCAAATAATGTACCATCATATTTTTTTTCATGGTGACACGGATAAATTTGCAGGATTTCTCATTTTTTTCTCCCTCCTACCAATGAATAATTTGAATCCAAACGTGAATGGAATGTACAATTTCATGCTGTTATAAAAAATCATTGCTCATCACATTCTAATTGTAACTAAGTTTGAACCTGAATAGCTATTTGCAGTATTTTGATAGAAATAAGAAGTAATTTCCATTTTTTTGCTCCAGGGTCTCTCTACATGAACTGACATATGATGCATTTTTGAAGTCACACTTAATAATTCTCTTTTCCTTATAAACAACCGCACCCTTGTTGCATAGCAAACCTGAAATTAGGCTTACACAGGCCTATGTAATATACCTAAGAAACATGATTTATTCTAATGTAATAATGGCATAGATTTATAAAGCTTGACTACTCCAATGCTCCTCGTTATGGTTGTAAAATATTTGTGGCCGCTGTGGGATTTTCTAGATCATTATTTTAAAAAAGGAAAAACCCATTTTGACAGATGAACTGGGGCCATTCTGAGCAAATCACAGATACTTCATATAACAAGGCCTCCAAAGAGGGGAGCATACACTTATTACTATGGCAACCTGGATCAAAACACTATTTTAGTGGAGAGTTTCCAGTTTTACAATGCAATGATGATTGTTTATAGTACCACTGAAACCAGATTCAGCAAAGGTTTAAGAAATGAGCTGACAAGAGGAAAATCATTATAGATAAACTGGGGATACCTGAATGGGATACCATGAAATCTGCCATTATTTGATCAAATACTGAAATTTATTGCCCAGGACAATAGAAACAATGGAAGAGGATTGAGAAGATGAGGAACATCTTAAAGTTTCTTCTGGTATAATGGTTTAGACTAAGATCAGTCCTATCTTAAGTTAAAACTTTTTGAAAGCAAAAAGGCTTTTTTTTTTTTTAAGGACATATCTTTCACATCCCTTATTTTTCTATCTGCAAAATACCTACTTGTAACTTTAAAGTTGTGGGCTAACACTTCTTTTCCTAACATATTCCATTTGACAGAGTGTAACACGGCACAACTCAAGAACTATGCTCGTCACACAGGGCTGTGCGCTTGCACATGTCGACACGAAGTGACAGCTGGTTGCTGCCCTGCTCAGTTATTTTCTATAAATGGAATTTTTAACGGAAAGAGAAAAAGTGTCTGGATCAGGAGTTGTTCATTTTGCTAAGTCTATCTCAAAATATTTGAAGATACCACTGGGTGGACAAAGTACATTCAAGTGAAGAGCTGAATAATGACTTGTTTAGCAACTATTTAAATTGAGCATCTCCTGTGTGCCAATCGATGTGTGCTAGGGTGTGCATGGTGCTAGGTGTGTGGTGGTAAACTTGATGGCCTAGTGGGAGTGTGCTGGTGAGGGCTACAGAGAAATAATGAAAGATGCAGAAAGAGAAAATTACTGGATAGGAATGGAATTAGGTTCCCTTCCAATATTTATTAACCTACATAGTCTTTCAGTCTTTGAAAGGAGAAAGAAGAACCATATTTACTGAATGGCTGCTTTATGCAAAGCTTTGTGCTAGGAGTTCTATGTATAATTATCTTATTTAATATCCTGGGAAATTGCAGATACCATCGTGTTTATTTTACAGATAAGTAAACCGAGACCTGAAAGGTTTAATAAAACCTCTCAAGTGCACTGAGAAAACACATAGGGTAGCACTTATTATGTACCAGGCACTATTTTAAGCATATTACAAATTTTAACTGATTTAATCCTTACAACAGCCATGTAAAGCAGTACCACTGTTATTCCCATGTTACAGATAAGGAAGAGGTTGAATAACTTGCTTCAGGTCACACAGCTAGCAAATGGCAGAGGCAGGATGTGAACCCATGAAGTATCATGCATGGCTACCACAGCAGCAGAGGCATGTGTTGGACCTAATCAACAATCTGTAAGTAAGCAACAACGTGACTGTAATCTAAGCCAGGACCCCTGATTTACCACATGCTTACTTTGTTTTCAGCTTCTTTGCCTGCAGAGTCAGATATACACTATAGCTACCAAATATTTTAGGCATCAAACATATTTATTTGCATAACTTAATTATTCCTCTTCAAGAATAAAATGCCTCAAAATCATTTCAAAGCTTTTACTTTGCTTAACAAAGAGATCACAAAATGATGGATCTCATCAATTGCTCAGAACCAAATTATAAATAATTTCACAATGTCAGAAAGTTTTGAAAACCTTAAGTAGCCTCATACTATGTGAGGTAAATAGTCTGGCTATAAACTATGCCCACTCTTGGGGTGCCTGGGTGGCTCAATCGGTTAAGTGGCTGACTCTTGATTTCTGCTCAGGGGTCCTGGGATCGAGCCCTGGGTCAGGCTGTGTGCTCAGTGGGAGCCTGCTTGAGGATTCTGCCTCTGCCCCTCCTCACACTTGCATGCTCTGTCTCTCTAAAATAAAAAAAACTACATCCATTCTATTCAACTGAGTGTGGGTATGTTTATAAATAAGCATGATTTCAAAGCAAGAAGCATTTGTCTAGACTGCTGTGGCATTACTGGAAATGTGTAATGAAAGGCATCACTGCTGGCCACCAGCATCTGTTTTCCCCTTGCTTTGGGAGTAGTACCCTGAATTTCCTTTGGGGAAAAATCTTCATCCCCCATCCCTCACTTTTCATGTTGATGTATTGAGAATGGATTCAAGGCTCTAAGGTATCTTCTGTGGAGAGAACCTTCTTCTTTGTCTTTGGACTTGTTGATCTGGAACTACTAATTGTCAACTCGCCACCACATGGGGGTTTTGAGAATGGAGGGAGGCAGAACCAAGAATAGGGAAAAGGTCAAGTCCAGTAATATCATTTTAGCCCCAGAATAAAGTAGCATCTTATTTTAGATGTATCTCTGGACTTATCAGTTAAAGCAGCAACTACTTTTGTTTTTTTGTCTAAGCCAGGTTGAGTTTCGAATCTGTATCATTTGCAACCTACAGACTCCTAATTAATACAGGATGACAAAACTCTTCTAATAACATCACCTCAGTCCTTATCAACTTCTCTCCCATTCTTTATATCTAAGGCATCATGAAGCCTTATCTGTTTTATTTCAAATATTTCTCAAATCCTTCCACCTCTCTCCTTCACTATCATCACCATGGTCCAAGCAGCCATTACCTCTTATCTAGACCATTTTTAGTAACTTTCTGCCTGGTCTCCTGGCATCTAATCTAGCCTCTTACTATCCATTCCCCACATACTGGCTAGAGCAATCTTTAGAAAATGTAAATTTGGTTATATTATTCCCCTGTCTTACCATCCTCTCATTCTCCTAAGATCAGTAGTTGCTTCCTGGTGATCTGAGGATATACTTTATCATCCTTAATACTTGCTTTGTGATCCTGCGTGGTCTGCCTCTGTCTACTTTCTGGGCACAGTTCCAGTCTATGGGTCTCTTCTTTTCCCCACACTCCAAATTGGTTTTGATTTCAATTTTCAGCTTTAAAAATTCACCTTCAGTTGATACATGATTCTTCATATCCATGATCTCCTCTCACTTTTCAATCACGGTTCCAACTTTATTTTCTTAGATAATATTCTCCATTTTTTATTTCCTCAGTCACAACTTACCAGGTTGACCTTCTTTATATAATCCAAGTGGTAAGTTTTCTGCAGATTCCTTATCAACTTAGTGGAGTAATTGGAATGTAATTGAAAAGGATTCTTTGAAGCATGTCCCACCTCCACCTGGTAGAATGTGCTAGGAAATAGAGCAAGTATGTCTTAGCTTTCCCAGAATCTCTTCTCCAAAGCAAAAGTGCATTTCAAAGCAGTATGCAAATGATTTGGTCACTGCCTGCTGTTCAGGATTTTCTTCTTTCTAGGTAAATACCAATGATTGACTTTATACTTTATTATTTTGGGACCCTTCATCTGCTCAGTTTTTTCTTCTTCTTTAAAGCGATTCTTGGTTTTATTTTTTTATGTAGTGTTCCATGATTCATTGTTTGCATATAATACCCAGTGCTCCATGCAATACGTGCCCTCCTTAATACCCATCACTGGACTAACCCATCCCCCCCACCCCCTCCCCTCAGATTGTTTCCCAGAGTCCATAGTCTCTCATGGTTCATCTCCTCCTCTGATTTCCCCCCCTTCCCCTAATGTCCTCCATGATCCTTGGTTTTATTTACTCTTCCTTTGTTGCAGGATGCCTGCTCTTCACACTCATCTCTGTTCATGTCACTTGCTGTCTTGGATCACATCCTCTTTTGGCCATTCCTCCTCATAATGTTAATTCTACTCTGTGTGTTTGTCTTTTCTCTGGGAGTTCTCTTTCCTTCCCCCGCTTTCCCTTTTAGCTGATTTTTCGCCCTGAAAGGGAACATGTGGTCTCTCAGCAACTCTGATGAAGGCTTGGCCAAAGCATCAATTGGAGATTTTTGTGATGTTCTATTTTTATCATATTTGGCAAGACATGGGAATGATAACTTAGGTTTTCATTTCAGAATCAATACTGCTTGCAGCAAACCCCTTACCCAGGGGTATGAAATGTAGTCATGTTAATCAGTAAACAGGTGAGGACTGGTTACAAAAGTGTCTTTTTGTGCTAGAAAAAAAATGGAGAGGTCTGGATAATATATTTTAATAGGTGAATTATAAAGATCTGTCTGGACTGACTTTTGTCTCAAAGAGTTGGGAACAGGCAACATCATGCACTGGAAAGAGGACTTGCCCAATACTTGGGATATCTGGCTTTTAGTATAAAGATGGAGGTCACACAGCTAATGTTGGTGATCTATTTTCAACTGTGAAATGGGGGAATGATACTTTCTTATAAAAAAGTATATAAAACATGAAATATATTGCCTGGCATATAGTTAAGTATTCATTAAATTTAATTTTTATTTCTTCTTTTCTAATTTGCCTGACACAACTAACTTCTGTGGGCCTCAGTATTTATATGAGTCTCCACAGTTTGGTAAAATAAGTCAATGCCAATGAGAAACCTATAACAGATATGCTCACAAAAAAAGAGAAAGGAATCCAAGCATAACACTAAAGAAAGCCATCAAACCCCAAGGGAAGAGAGAGCAAAAGTAGAAGAACTATAAAAACAACTATAAGTAACAAAATGGCAGTAAGTACATGCCTATCAATAATTACTCTGAATGAAAATGGACTAAATGCTCTAATCAAAGACATAGGGTAACTGAATGAATAAAAAAGCAAGACCCATCTATTTGCTGTCTACAAAAGACTCACTTCAGACCTAAAGCCAAATGAAGATTGAAAGTGAAGGACAGAAGGGCACCTGGGTGGCTCAGTCTGCTAAATGTCTGCCTTCCGCTCAGGTCATGATCTCAGGGTCTTGGGATCAAGCCCCATGTCAGGCTCCCTGCTCAGTGAGGAGTCTGCTTCTCCCTCTGATCCTCCTCCCCTCTTGTGCTCTCTGTCTCAAAAAAATAAATACTGAAAGTGAGGGATAGAAAAACATTTATCATGCAAGTGGAAGTAAAAAAAAAAAGCTTGGGTAGCAATACTTATATCAGACAAAATAGACCTTAAAATAAAGACTGTAGCAAGAGACAAAGAAGGGCATTACATAAGATAAAGGGAAGAATCCAACAAGAGTATATAACAATTGTAAATGTCTATGCACCCAACATGGGAGTACCTAAATACATATAGCAAATATTAACAGACAGCAAGGGAGGAATTGACAGTAATATAAAAATAGTAGGGGACTTTCAATCCATTGATGTAAGTGGAGTGTTATTGTCCAGACAGAAAATCAAAAAGGTTATCGTATATTTGAATGACACATTAGGCCGGATGGACCTAACAGACATATACAGAATATTCCATCCATAAATGGCAGAAAACACATTTTTTTTTCAAGGGTACATGAAATATTCTCCAGGACAGATCACAGGTTAGGCCACAAAAGAAGTCTGATTCAGGAAGACTGAAATCCTATCATGCATCCTTCTCAACCACAATGGTATGAAACTAGCAATCAATTACAAGAACAAATCTGGAAAGAACACAAATACAGAGAGGCTAACCAACATGCTATCAAACAATGAATAGATGAACCAGGAGATCAAAGAGGAAATTTAAAAAAATACATGGAGATGGGGGTGGGTGGGGGCTAAGATGGCAGAGTAGTAGAAGGACCCTAGGCTTACCCTGTCCCTGGAACACAGCTTGATCTATATCAAATCATTCTGAATACCCAAGAAGTCAATCTGAAAACTGACAGAAAAAAACACAACTAGAGGAGGTGCAGAGACATAGTTTGGGGGAGAAAAAGGATCGTGTATACTGTGGGAGTCCTGGTCACGGAGAGAGAAGGGCCGAGGGGATTGCACAAGGAAAACACTTCCCCAAAGCCATTGCCTGGGAAAATGAGAGGGGCTGATTTTCCTAAGTTTTTACAACCAGTGGGCTCCAAGAATGGAGTTTTAGAAGTACCCAGCATGGCTGGAATAGATGCTTGAAGATGCTGCAGTGCTCCTGTAGAGAAAAGTCAGACAGGTAACCCAGGGGCAGACAGCACACTCTGAGGATCTCCAGAGATGCACTGGAAGAGACGGTTCCCCCCTGTCTGGAGTGCATCTGAGAGAGGTGGCACTGCCTCTCTGGGGACAAAGAAGCTGGTGGGCACCATTTCCCTCCCCTGCCCTCTCCTCCAGCATGGTCGCCTGAGATACTTGCTGAGGGTGGCTAACCTGGACACTGGCTTGATAGTGTGCTATGCTCCAAACCCCACGTTCCTGTGCTCTGCTGTGACTGCCCTTGTGTGTCAAACCTGCATCAATCCCAGTGTGACGAGACTCTCCCCCAGAAGACCAGCGCAAGTCCCCACCACACCAGGTCCCTAAAGTTTGGAGTTTTAAAACTCAGCCCACCTGGCTGAGATAGAGCTCAAAGTGCACTGCGTTGCTCCAGGCAGGCAAGCGACCCAGACACAGTGTGAAAACAGCAATCTGAAACACACCTAGGATACACTAAGGGAAATTATTTGCTCTTTTGGGAGGGCTTCCCTGAAAGTAGCAAGCACAAACTCCCCTCTCCAGGGACAAAGGAGCTGGCTGGCACCATTTCCCTCCCCTGCCCCTCAGCATAAACTAACTTCAATAAACAGCACAGCACCAACACTGGCTGCCTAATCTGCTTACACCAAGCCCCACCCTCCTGCACTCTGCTGGTGCTGCTTTTCTCCGGCAAGTTTGACTGAGAATAAGCACAGTGGGCCTCTCCCCCAGAGGACCAGCCCAAACCCCTGCAAGCACCACATCTACTGACCGTAGTTCTGCAAAGCTTCAGCTCTAGTGGAAATAGCATCAGGTCTCTTTTAAGAAGCAGACCAGAGCATAGCTAGTTAAAATTCGCCACACTCTGCCCAAGGTCCAAACATTCCCTACTACAGGCAAGGGGAAACTCTGCGGAGGACCAACCTGAGGGACAGAGCAGCCATCACCCTGCAGCACAGTGCACGCAGCATATACCAGAGACGTTTCCTGAAGCGCCAGGCCCTGCACTGTGTATGACCTCTTCTTCATAAAGCCATTATTCTCAGGAGCGGGAAACATAACCAGCTTTCCTAACACACAGAAGAAGACAGAGGAATTCATCCCAAAAGAAAGAACAGGAAAAGGTCATGGCCAGGGATCTAATCGAAACAGATATAATATGCCTGATCCAGAATTTAAAGCAACAATCATAAGGATACCAGGTGGGCTTGAGAAAAGCATAGAAGACATCAGGGATACCCTTACCACAGAGATAAAAGAACTTAAAACCAACCAGGCCAAAATGGAAAATACAATAACTGAGATTTGAAACCAACTGGATATAATGACCATGACGATGGAAGAAACAGAGGAATGAATAAGTGATAGAGAAGATAGAATTATGGAAAATAATGAAGCTGATAAAAAGAGGGAAAGAAAAATCTTGGATTACAGAAGTAGACTTAGGGAACCCAGTGACTCCATGAAACATAACATTACTATCATAGGAGTTCCAGAAGAAGGAGAGAGAGAAAACAGGGCAGAAGGTTTATTTGAGGAAATTATAGCTGAAAACTTCCCTAATCTGGGAAACAGACATCCAAATCCAGGAGGCACAGAGAATTCCCATCAAAATCAACCACATAGTGTAGTTAAATTTGCAAAACATAAAGAAAAAATCCTAAAAGCAGCAAGACAAAAGAAGTCCCTAATTTACAAAGGAATACAAATAGAGTTAGTAGAAGCTTCTCTCTATAGAAACTTGGCAGGCCAGAAGAGAGGGCCATGATATATTCAAAATGCTGAAAGAAAAAGACCTGCAACCAAGAATACTCTATCCTGCAAGGCTATCTTTCAGAATAGAAGCACAGATAAAGAGTTTCCCAGAAAAACAAAAACTGAAGGAGTTCGTGACCACTAAACCAGCTGTGCAAGAAATATTAAAGGGGACTCTTTGGGAAAGAAAGATCAAAAGCGACAAACACTAGAAAAGAATAGAGAAAGTCTCCAGAAACAATGACAAAACTAGTAATAAAATGGCATTAAATTCATATCAGTAATTACTCTGAATGTAAATGGACCAAATGCTCCAATCAAAAGACATAAGGTGTCAGAATGGATTAAAAAAAAAAAAAAGACCCATCTATATGCTGCCTACAAGAGACCCATTTAAACCTAAAGACACCTGCAGATTGAAAGTGAGGGGATGGAGAAATATTTACCATGCCAATGGACATCAAAAGAAAGCCAGAGGAGCAATACTTACATCAGACAAACTAGACTATAAACCAAAGACTGTAACAAGAGATGAAGAAGGGCACTATATCATAATAAAGGGGTCTATCCAAAAAGAAGATCTAACAATTGTAAATATTTATGCCCCCAACTATATAAATCAATTAATAAACAAAGAAATTCATTGATAATAATAGTGGGGGAATTTAACACCCCACTTACAGTAACGGACAGATCATCTAAGCAGAAAATCAACAAAGAAACCATGGCTTTGAAGGACACACTGGACCAGATGGACTTAACAGATATATTCAGAACATCTTATCCTAAAGCAGCAGAATTACACATTCGAGTGCACATGGAACGTTCTCCAGAATAGATCATATACTGGGTCACAAATCAGGCCTCAACAAATACAGAAAGATTGGGATCATACCGTGCATATTTTCTGACCACAACGCTATGAAACCGAAAGTCAACCATAGGAAAAAATTTGGGAAGACCACAATACATGGAGGTTAAAGAAAATCCTATTAAAGAATGAATGGGTCAACCAGGAAATTAAAGAAGAAATAAAAAAATATATGGAAACAAATGAAAATGAAAACATGACAACCTAAAACCTTTAGGGTGCAGCAAAAGCCGTCACAGGAGGGAAGTATACTACAATACAGGCCTACCTCAAGAAGCAAGAAAATTCTCAAAAACACAACCTAACCCTACACCTAAAGGAGCTAGAAAAAGAACAACAAATGAAGCCTAAAGCCAGCAAAAGAAGGGAAATAATAAAGATTAGAGCAGAAATAAATGATATAGAAACAAACAAAAAACCAGTAGAATGGATCAATGAAACCAGGAACTGGATCTTTGAAAAAATTAATAAAATTGATAAACCCTTAGCCAGACTTATCAAAAAGAAAAGAGAAAGTATCCAAATAAATTCACAAATGAGAGAGAAATAACAACCAACATCACAGAAAAAAATACATGGAGACAAATGAAAATGAAAACACACAGTCCAAAATCTTTTGCCACAGTGAAAGCAGTTTATAAGAGGAAAGTTTATAGCAATACAGGGCTACCCTCAAGAAACATCTAAAATAAACAACCTAACCTTAAACCTATAGGAGCTAGAAAAAGAACAAAGCCTAAAGCCAGTATAAAGAGAGAAATAATATAAATATTAGAGCAGAAACAAATGATATAGAGACTAAAAAAATAATAAAACAGATCAATGAAACCAGCAGCTGGTTCTTTGGTTTTGTTGTTTAAGATTTTATTTACTCATTAGAGAGAGAGAGCAAGCAGGAGGGAGGGGCAGAGGGAGAGGAAGAAACAGACTCCCTGTCAAGCAGTGAGCCCAACTCAGGGCTTGATCCCAGGACCCCAAGATCATGACCTGAACTGAAGGCAGACGCTTAACTGAGCAACCCAGGCACCCCCAGGAGCTGGTTCTTTGAAAGGATACACAAAATTGATAAGCTTTAGCCAGACAAGAAAAAGAGAAGACTGAAATAAATAAAATCAGAAATGATGGAGGAGAAATAACAATGGTCCCTACAGAAATACAAAGGATTATAAAAGAATATTACAAAAATTTTGTGCCAACAAATCAGACAACCTAGAAGAAATGGATAAATTCTTAGAAACATATGACCTCACAAAACTGAATCAGGAAGAAATAGAAAATTTGAACAATTACTAGCAATAGAATTGAATCAGTATTTAATACACACACACCCTCCCAACAAACAAAAGCCCGGGGCCAGATGGCTTCACAGGTGAATTCTACCAAACATTTAAAGATGAGTTAATGCCTGTTGTTCTCAAATTATTCCAAGAAATGGAAGAGAAAGGAAAACTTCCTAATCCATTCTATGAGGACATTACACTAATACCAAAACCAGACAAAAACACTACCAAAAACAAAACAAAACACTACAGGCCAATATCTCTGATGAACACAGATGCAAAAATCCTCAACAAAATATTACCAAACCAAATTCAACAATACATTTAAAAAAAAAATCATTCACCATGAGCATAGGATTTATTCTAGGAATGCAAGGTTGGTTCAGTATTTGCACATCAATCAACGTGATATACCACATCAATAAGAGAAAGAATAAAAACAATATAATCATGAGATGCAGAAAAAGCATTTGACAAAATACAACATCCATTCATGTTAAGAACTCAAAATAAAGTAGGTTTAGAGAGAACATACCTCAACATAATAAAAGCCATATATGAAAAACTCATCACTAACATCGTACTCAATGGTGAAAAACTGAGAGCTTTCTCCCTAAGGTCAGGAACAAGATGATGATGTCCACTCTCACCACTTTTATTCAATGTAGTACTGGAAGTCCCAGCAATCAGAAAACAAAAAGAAATAAAGGGCATGCAAATTAGTAAGGAAGAAGTAAAACTTTCACTATTTGCAAATGACATGACACCATATTTAGAAAACCCTAAAGACTCCACCAAAAAACTACTAGAACTGATAAATGAATTCAGTAAAGTTGCAGGATACAAAATCAATGTACAGAAAACTTCATTTCTGTACACTAAAAATGAAGCAGCAGAAAGGGAAATTAAGAAAAAAATCCCATTTACAATTGCACTGAAAACAATAAGATCCCTAGGAATAAACCCAACCAAAGAGGTGAAAGACCTATACTCTGAAAACAGTAAACATTGATGAAAAAAACTGAATACACAAAAAATGGAAAAACATTCCATGTTCACTGATTGGAAGAACAGATACTGTTAAAATGTCTACACTACCAAAAGCCAATCTACACATTTAATGCAATCCCTATCAAAATACCAACAGTATTTTTCTCAGAATTAGAACAAAAAAATCCTAAAATGTATATGAAACCACAAAAGATCATGAATAGCCGCAGCAATTTTGAAAAAGAAAAAGCTGGAGGTATAACAATTTCAGACTTCAATTTATACTACAAAGCTGTAGTAATCAAAACAGTATGGTATTGGCACAAAAATATACACATAGATCAACAGAATAGAAAACCCAGAAATAAACCCACAATTATATGGTTGACAAAGCAGGAAAGAATATCCAACAGGGAAAAGATGGTCTCCTCAACAAATGGTGTTGGGAAAACTGGTCAGCAATATGCACAAAAATGAAACTGGACCACTTTCTTACACCATACAAAAAATAAATTCAAAATAGGAGGTCTGAAACCATAAAAATCCTAAAGGAGAGCACAGGCAGTAATGTCTCTAACATCAGCCACAGCAACATTTTTCTAAATATGTCTCATGAGGTGAGGGAAATAAAAGCAAAAATAAACCATTGGGAGTACATTAAAATAAAAAGCTTCTTCACAGGGAAGGAAACAATCAAGAAAACTATAAGGCAACCTTATGGAATGGGAGGAGATATTTGCAAATTACAAATCTGATAAGGGTTAATATCCAAAATATATAAAGAACTTATATAACTCAACACCCAAAAAATAAATAATCTAATTGAAAAATGGGTAGAATACATGAACAGACATTTCTCCAAAGAAGACATACAGATGGCCAACAAACACATGAAAAGATGCTCAACATCACTCATCATCAAGGAAATGCAAATCAAAACTATAAAGAGATATACCACCTCATACGTGTCAGAATGGCTAAAATCAAAGACACAAGAAACAACAAGTGTTGGCAAGGATGTGGAGAAAAAGGAACCCTTGTGTACTGTTGGTGGGAATGCAAACCACTGTAACCACTGTGGAAAATAGTATGGAGGTTTCTCAAAAAGTTAAAAACAGAACTACCCTGCAAAACAGTAATCACAATACTAGGTTTAGCCCAAAAATGCAAAACACTAATTTAAAGGGATACATGCACCCCTACATTTATAGTAAGATTATTTAATAATAACCAACTAATGGAAACAGCCTAAGTGTCCATCAACAGATGAATGGATAAAGATGTGGTATATATGCAAAATGGAATATTTTTCAGCCATAAAAAAGAATGAAATCTTGCCATTTGCAATGACACAAATGGAACTAGAGAGTATTATAACTAAGCAAAATAAGTCAGAGAAAATACCATATTTCATTCATTCATAGGGGGAATCTAAGAAATAAAAGGAGAAATAAAAGAGATAAACCAAGAAACAGATTCTTAACTACAGAGGACAAACTGATGGTTACCAGAGGGGTTACCAGATGGGGGAATGGGTGAAACAGGTGATGGGGATTAAGGAGTGCACTTGTTATGATGAACACTGGGTGATGTATGGAATTGTTGAATCACTATATTGTACACCTGAAATTAATACACTATGATAATTATACTGGAATTAAAAAAGATGTGGAATATATATACAATAGACTGTCCATAGAAAAGGATGAGATCTTGCCATTTGTTACAACATGAGGGACCCAGGGAGTATAATGCTAAGTGAAATAAGTCAGAGAAAGACAAATACCATATGATTTCACACATGTGCAGAATCTAAGACAAAACAATTGAATAAACAAGGAAACAGAGACCAAAAACACCCTTGCCAGAGGGGAGGTGGGTGGGACATAGGTGAAATAAATTAAGAGACACAATCTTCCAGTTATAAAATGTGTCACAGATGAAAAGTAAAGCATAGAGGATATAGTTAATGATACTGTAATAATGTTATTTGGTGACAGATTGTGACTACACTTATCTTGCTAAGCAATGAGTAATGTATAGAACTGCTGAATCATTATTTTGTACAGCTGAAGCTAAAATAACACTGTATGTTAATTAAACTTCAATAAAATAAGTCGATGTCAATGAATTGCCTTATTTTCCCAGGCTGTTTCAAGTTGAGTTTCTGTAACTTACAACCAAAAGTGACGTACTTGCCTTTGCTTCTCTCAATATGTTGGCCTCCCTCCCTCCAAGTAGAGTGCCCTATGGGATGAGACCCATTGTCACAGGCAACTCCTACCTACCTATCTTACTCCAACTCTACCACCAGTTAAAGTTGCTCTCTTTCCTTAGTTCCCATGGGAATAATCTGGAGAAGAGCTCTTATTGGCCTATCTTGGGTCATATGCCCTTCTGTGGTCAAGGGTATAGGGTTCTAAGACTACAAACCACCCTAGAACCTTTACAGTCAGTGCAAGGAATGTTCTTTAACATAAGAGAAACTTTCCCCAAAAAAGGGCAAGGCATAATGGGCAGACAATATAATTGGTGTCTACCACACCTATGCTTGACAGTCTAATTTTGAGGTTTTTTGAAATGATACATGTGAAATACTTGGAAAATAAAGCAATTATTCTAACTTGTTACAAACTGGGACTATATAGATGACAGATACCCAAATGTATCAACATAGTATTTTCTCCTGAATGTATTTTTACAGACCAGAATATTGGCCCCTAAATAATATTTGTATTGTTCCTTTCCCACTCATTCACTTTCTCCTGCCTCACCCAGGAGGATATACAGGTGATTTCAATGACCTCGTGTTTTCAAGGCCACCAAGTAGCAGCCATTGTCCTTGAGAACAACTCAAGGAGCAATGGATGTCTGGGTTGTGTGATACACTCTTGACCCCTCACCCAGTAGTGTTTGGTTAGGCTGGAAGGGGCAAAACTCATTTTTCATTCAACAAATGTCTATGAAAAACATTTACTTAGATAAATATGGAAGTGTACAGAGTGAAAATATATAGTCCTTATCCCTTAACTGGGTCACAGTCCACTACAGAACATTAATAAGCACGCATTTCAAATTCAATGGAATTATTGTTATGTTAGAGCAGAAGTACTGTGTAAGGTTTCGAAGGAGCAGTGTCTTAGACTCTTCCAGCTGCCATAACAAATACCATAGACTAGGTGGCTGAAAAAACAGAAATTCATTTTCTCAGAGTTCTGGAGG
The DNA here is from genome assembly GCF_964656455.1 of Halichoerus grypus. Lineage (NCBI taxonomy): Eukaryota > Metazoa > Chordata > Mammalia > Carnivora > Phocidae > Halichoerus > Halichoerus grypus. Next base: position 113,470,743 of record NC_135716.1, on the reverse strand, counting down.
CTGGGAAGTCCAAGGTCAAAGTGCTGGCTGATTTGGTTCCTGATGAGGCCTCTCCTTCTAGCTTGCAAACAGCTACCATCTTCATGTGGTGGAGAGAGAGAGAGCTCTCTGGTGTCTCTTCTTTTAAGGGCACTCATCCCACCATGAGGGTGCCACCCTCATGACCTCATCTAACTCCAATTAACTCCCAAAGGCTCCATCTCCAAATACCATCACATTGAAGGTTAGGGCTTTAACATATGAACTTGAAAGGGATATAATCCAGTCTACAGCAGGCAGCAATTCCTGTTAAACATTTCTAGAGGAGAGGGTGGCTCAGGGTAACATAATAAAACCACAGGGCCAACCACTGCTAAAAGTCTTTTCAAGGTTGCTGCTTCTAGATGGGTGGATTGTACACCTGTGCATTATCCAACTCTAGGGGATGCCATTAAGGTTGATTGCTATAGATACATGTGTTTATCATGATTTTTTTTTCTTTATGGAAGTAAATTATTTTAAGGAGTATATTGTTCAAATTTGCACATTTAGCTGGTGGCAGGACTAAACATACTCATATTCAAGGCTATTAATTTTACTACTTATAATTGCCAACATTTATTGTGTGCTTATTGTGTGCCAGGGACTATATGAAATGCTTTACGTATTTTATTGCATTTGTTTCACAGAATGTGAGACAGGTATATCCCCATTTTATACATCAAGAAACTGAGGCTAACAGAACAAGGTACATAGCTGCTAAGTATTGGCTGGGCAGGAGTTTTCATGCATTGGTCCTATCTCTGACCTGGAACTGTGAGCCACTCTGCTCTACTCTGCCTGCCTTTCTTGCTGGCAGACAAAGCTTTCACCCATCCCTGAACTGGGTGTCAAGTCACAAGCACAGACTTGGGTCCCCTTTCCTGCTGCTAGACCAAATTTTCTACTGCAAAGGACAAATCTCTGGTCATGTTACTTCTGGTCTATTGTATGCTTCCCTGATGCTGAGTGTGGTTGGAGCTGTCAGCATGCCAGGAAACATTTAGCAGGGCAAAAGGAAGGGGGAAAAAAAGTACAGTGCCAGTTATTTAAAATAGGCCAATTACCTCAAACTGTAAAAACATACTCAAGTTTAAATACCTATGAATCACTTTAACAAATTTAGTAACAGAAAATTCTCACTACTTGCTCTCTTTGTGCTGTATCAAATGTAGCTTGTTTGAGAAGCTTGTGGTTGGGTAATTGTGGGTTGTATTAGCAATGCTTTCTCTCTTACCCATGTATTCGTAAGTTCTGCAAAAAGGCAAAAGCAGTTAACTTTGTGCAACCCAGATGCTGCTATCTTGTGAAGACTGAAAATAAACTTCATAATTTCCTAGTCCTCTTTTCTACATGTTTCTGAGTGGCATTTTTATTCATGAGTTTTGGTCCTGAGCGATCTATGGGAGGCTTGTAGGTACAGAAGGGAGACTGTCACTGAATCCACAGGAGCTGCAATGTCATAGGTCAGGGAGTGGCCTGACAGCAAACTACAATAACACCCAGGCAGCTAGGAGTCAGTCATGAAGATAAATGAAGGACCGCATGGCAAAAAGCATTCAGAGGTCAAGGAGAAAGTGTCCAACCCACAGCAAACAGCTCTTCTCCTGTTGTAGCCCTAGGGGAGTCAGTAAGAAGGATGGGGTGAACTTCAAAACAATTATGCTGTGCTCATTCTAGAGCTATTATTCCATTTGGGGGTTAATTGCTGTAGTGTGAACCCAGACACTATCTAATTAGGAATAAGCTTGTACTCAGGAACAATTACCCAGCTAATTGGTCTCATGCACGTATAGCTCTGAAGACCGGGTGGTAAGAAACAGTGGTGAGAGACAGAGTCCTTTCAAGTCTGGGGTGTTTCACAGAAAGAGCACAGAACGTCCAGGTTGGAAGAGACTGTAGGGATCATTTGAGTTACAGGCTCATTTTGCAAATGAGGCCCAGGCTCACAGAAGGTTGGTGGCAGAGCAGTACTACAATGTAGTTCCTTCTTGTCTCTCAGCCCACTACTGGTTGGCTGATATCCACACTATTTGATTGACAAGATCCAAATAATTGGAAACAGTGGCACCGACTGGAGGTTGGAAGCCAGGCCCCGACAAGAGGAGAGTTTGGAGGAGAAAGGAGGTGTTGCATGTCGGTGCACTGCCCACCCTGTCCACTAGATTCCAAGTTCTCTGGAAGAGGTAAATGAGAAGGGGCCCATGTCTTCCTAACACTTCCAGTTTCTCATAGTTTTTCAACAAAACTGTTCACAGTCTGAACAAACATTTACTAAGCCTCTTTTATGTGCCTGGACCATGTGCCAGGCACTAGGCTAGGTGCTAGAGATGCAAACATAAATAAGACATAGTCCTATTCTCATCTGCAAAGACAAGGGTCAGGTGGGAGGCTTCTAGTACAACTGGCTTCCATGGTATGTGGTGAAATGGACAGATTTCTTGGACTTTTTTTTCAGAGGAGAATCCCATTCCTCTGTCCATATATCCTCCACTACCCATGATCTTTAGCAAAGTCCTTTGTAGGGGGGCAAAAAGTGCTCATGAATCCACCTATAGAAGTTAGGGATAGTTTAAATGCAGAAAAATATCTTCTACCTCAGAGAAAGACAGTGCATTTTCTTATATTTTCAAAATATATTCAGTAATATCTTTCTGCAATATATGTATTTTATTTCAGCTTGCCTGAATGAAGAGCAAACAGATTCAAAGCTATGATAGATCCTTTTAAGTCCCTTGACCATTTGGGGACAAGCTATTCTTTACTGGAAATAAGACATTTTAAGGAATTCTTTGTGGGTTTTTTTTTTTTTGTGGAAACTAAATAAAGGGACTTTTCTCCTAAGAATTTTTAAACCTTACATAGCAACTGCATATGTATTAAAAGCAGTGTCAAAATTATGTGTCTGCTGGGAGATGAAGTAAGGGAAGAGGTGTGGAGGGGGTGTAAGGGTAGTGTACAATGGAGTGGAAAGTAAGAATTGATTAGCTTTATAAAAAACTACTCGCTCAGCATGATAAACAACATGCACCAAAAGGTAGCCTTCATTTGCTGGCTCCTGTATTAATGCATTGCTCCCTTATTCATTCAACAAATATTTGTTGAGTCCTTAAATGTGCCAGGTTCTTTGCTAGATGCTGAGTAAAGAGCATAAAATAAAACAAATGCAGTCCCTGGTTCACAAAATGGCTAGCGTAGTAGAGAGAAAATGTCACATATATTGGTCAACCTGGGTTAAGTTATGCTGCAGTAACAAGTAACTTCCACATCCTAGTAACTTACTACAGCAAAAGTTTTCTTCTTGTTCACATTAGGTCTGCTGCAGCTCTGCATCCTGTCTTCTTCATTTTGGACCAAGGCTGAAGGAGCAGCCCCTCTCTGAGACATACCCCCTTGCGGCAGAGGAAAAGAACCACACAATGGCTCTAGCATTTTTTCCCTCAGAGCACATTTTTTTTTTTTTTTGCCCAGAGCAAGTCACATGGCTAAACTTGATGTCAATGGAGTGGGGAAGTTTAATTCCCCTAACAGAGATGGCCTGGTAGAAAGCACAGCAAATATTTTTGAACAAGTAATATAAGTATACCAAAAATTACAAGTGAAAATTTTAATTAATGATAATAAAAGCTCTGGGGAAAAGAAGAGAGGGCTGTGATGGAGAATAACAGTGGAGAATGATTTAGACTGACGGTGGTGGTGTTGGCAGCTCTGGAAAGGCTTCTCTGAGACAGTAGCATCTCAGCTCAAACCCCAAGTTATCCAGGAGAAGGGTTGGGAGAAGACTAATAAAGGAATAGTATGTGTGAAAGTCCTGAGGCAAAGAGTTTAGCATGCTTGAAATGTTGGCGAGAGACAGCACAATGTATTGGCCAAGAGTGGACGCATTCTGGATTTCAATCCTAGGTCTATCCCTTACTAGCCATGTCTTACTGACGTCTCTGTGTCTCAGTTTTCTCATGTATAAGGACTGAGAGTGCTTGGTTCGTGATAGTTATTATTATTAATGGAAAGAAAACCCCAGTAGCTCCAATGTGGTGAGCCAAAGAGTAAAAGAAATGGGGCTGGAGGATAGCTGCATCAGTGGGGCCTTGAAAGTCTTGGTAAGATTTGGATCTTACAGCCTATGATGTACTTTAAACTAGGGAGTGACTTAGTTCAATTTATACTTTACAGAGGTTTCCTATCATCCAGGGGGGAATATTCTCCATCCAGACAACTATCCGTTGTTGGAACATAATGAAATCCTAGAGAGACGCTGAGAAGAGATGGACGGAGGGAGGCAGGGAGGGGTGGAGAGAGAAATGAGCTTCAGACTAGGAAAGATAATTAGGAGAGAGACGAGAGACGGGAGAAGAGAGCTGTCCCCTTCCCCAGTCAGCCTGATATGAGAAAGAGGTGTTTGTTTTAATAAGCAGAGTGGGGAGAAGACAGCGGGGGCAGGGGAGGGACGGGCTGTTCCTGGTAAGGTCCCAGCAGCGGAGCAGCAAGTACAATGAAAGGCAGGAGACAGGCCGAACTGCAGCCTGGCTCACAGGGGGTCCCCTGACCTGCGGAGCGGTGAGGGGAGGAGGTGGATCACCACTGCTCTGATGACACACACTTTTGGAGAGTCTTATGGAAAGTGCTTGGTCCTTTGGCTTCCTCTGAACTAACATGTCCTCACACAGCCTCCCCCAACCTGGGAGCTGTGGGAGCTGCTGGGACATGGGGGTGAAGGGTTGGACAAGGCTCCAGGTAGTCTTGCAGTGCAATGCTTTTGGGGAGATGGCATCGCTTCATCAGCTGGATGACAAAACACTGTTAATGGCACCAATAAAGAAGTGTGAATGTAATTTTCTCCTCCTTGATATTTCCACAGTATTTGGCATATTATTTAACAGATCAACTGGCCAGTCACGATCCCTTCTGAAGCCAAGTCTTTCTTTTTGTGCTGGAAGATTCCTAAAACACAGTGCAGCTCAGATAGAAGCTCATCAGTTGGAAATAGGCCATACACATCTGGAGCATGTGAGCAATACCAAATGAGAAATGATTAATCGAGTTCACTCCAAGTTCTGAATGCTTTCGAGGAGAGCAGTTACAGCCTTTGAAGTACCGGTGCTTTGGAGGAAAGAGCAGCTAGGGAGGAAGTATATAACCCTACTTCTTATGCCATATTAAAATATATATGTATATTAAATTGGAGGAAATATAAAGCTGAGAATCTATGTGATCGGAATAAAGGCAATATTTTGGAGCCCTGGAGAGAGGTCTGGCTATGATCATAGCTACCATTACTGAGAAATTACTCTGAACCAGGTGCTGTTTAGACACTGCTGTATTCACTCACTGAATGCTCCCAACTGAGCACGTGGGGTAGGTAGTATTGTCACTCTGCTTCATAGGTGACATAACTAAGTTAGGTGATTTACCTAGGGTCATACAGTTTATAAGCTTGGGCAATCTGGCTTCAACATCTGATCATGTTACCATCACACACATATCCTGTTTGATATACAAAATGATGAAGAGGGGCAACTCAGACCTGAGCACTCACATTTGAATTCCACCCCTTAAATGCAAGGGGATAGGAAAGATATACACATATAATTTTTTACATATGTGAAAATATATGTATAAAATTTTATATATAGGCATGAATACTTTCAGGAAGGAAAAACAAAAACTCTTAATCTTTGCAATGTAGTACTAGGTGAGGATTGCAGGGGTACTGGGTAGGCTTTTCACCTTATTCTGTCCAGTTATAATTTTAACCATGGCCATGTTTCACTACTGTGATTAAACATATTTCAGGATTTTTTAAATCTAAATTTTTTCTTATACATTTACTAAGCCACAAATAACTGGAGGGTTGTTGATTAATTTTCAACAGAAAAAAAAACAATCTTGAGAAGATATGCTGATACATCATTTCCATGTGTGCTCATTTTTAAACAACCAAGATGGAGCCTGTAATTCCCAAAGCAGGGTGTTACGGCTTTGAAGTTTCAGGGTCGTCTGTTCATTAATTTCTCAGGGAGCAGGAGAAAAAAGATATTCAAGCCTAAGTTCTCAAAGCTTGAGGATATTTTCCCCCCTTTGCTTTTTCCTACATTATATATCCAACCCTTTGGCTTCAGTCTTGCTTGGTACAATGTTTTCTTTTTTTATTTACCAAGATTATTTGAAGCTAGTTATTATAGGAAATAATAATTCTAATGTAAAGAATTATGTTTGACAACTTTATGAGTAATATTAAAAATAATGATACATGTATAATCAAATAAAAACAAATCCATCCATACATAACCACTTTCCAAAAATGCCAGGAAAACTGATAGGAAAATGGACTGTGTGAAAACATGTTGTCATCCATGTTGCCAAATATCATTTCATTCAGGGCACGGTGGGGGTCTCTTTTATGCCTATCTCCCTTTTACCTTTGAGATCAGTCCCCTCCCCTCCACCTGTGGTCGAGGAGACGGAGACCAGAGCAATTAGCCAGCTTAATTTGACAGTTATTTTAAAAATTGGCTCCTAAATTATGAGACAGTTCTGCCGAGGCACGTGGTTACTTCACAGGGGAATTTCCCCCAAGTGTTTACTTGTCTATGTGAATTCCTGCTGTGAAACTAGTTGCACTGTTGACTTGGGCCAGATAATAAGTCAGATTTGCTTCGTGTGAAGAAAACTGCTGCTAGATTCGGATCATCCTAAGCCAATCTAAGAGTTAAATGCACAAATTACCACCTAATTGTTCCAGTCTGAATAGAACTGACAAATTCACTCCCACGTTCCCAATGAGGAAGACAAGTCCATTGACAGTATCAAACGTTACAATGAGTTTTTGAAATCAGATAAATTTTCCATCCCTCATCTATATATTCACTCGTAGCCACCAATATATTTATTGAGCTCCTATAATGTGGCAGACCCAGTTACAAATGCCGGGGACTCAAAGACGAGTCAGACATGAAACGCCCGCAAGTCTCAGAGTCTCGGTGCTGGAAGAGTGGGGCATGGGGCATGAAGGAGGAAGAAACAAACATCCTCGGGCCAGGTGTTCTGCTAGGAGCTTTCAACACCCTCTCTCATTTAATCCTTCCCACAACTCTGCCAAGTGGGGTTTACCTCCCTGTTTTATACACTCTCAGAGAGTGTAACGTTCCCAAGAGCACACAACTGGAACAGCATTTGAACCTAGCGTTGCCTGACTCCTGCCCGCTAGCTTCTCTTTCATGGTCCCTCTAAACCGAAAAAGTCCCCTTTCCTTCTGGTAATTTCAAAACTTTGCAAGCTTATAATTTCATTTGTTTTTCACAATATCCTTGTGAGGTTGGCAGGGAAGGTATTACAATTTCCACTGTACTTCTCATGAAGCTGGGCCTTGGAGATACTGAACAATGACCTCAAGGCCTGGGACCAGTGCGAAGGGGAGATGAGACTGGAATGAGGACCTTATGCTTCCTCATCCAAGGCTTTCCTCAGCACACCAGACCTGGATATTATGCTGAGCTGAGCATAGATTTGAGTTCCAAGAAAGCAAAAATAAAAATACACAACCCAGAATTGAGAAATACCCATAGGGAGTAAGAGTTATCAGCATTCTTGTTAGCTAAAAGCCACTGTTCATAAGTGATATACTGAATTGCAGTGGCATTTCTAGTGTGCATTACACATTTATTCAGCTGAAAAGGAGGTGAGGTGGTGGATGATCGGAGGTCAGGGAGAAGGACTAAAAGCCAAAAAGCACTGGGCTGAATGCTTTATACCCCTGTGTAAATGACTTGACCTCTTTGTCCCTCTGTGTGACCTTGAACAAGTCCCTTAACTTCCTTATCCATCTCAGCTAGGAAATGTGTGTGTGTGTGTGTGTGTGTGTGTGTGTGTGTGTGTGTATCAGTGTGTGGGGAGATGTCACCATACATCAAATGCTGTGGCTGAAGTGAGCTCCTTGGGGAAAATGTATCGCCATCTCCTTGCCCCCACCAGAAAGATTTTCTCACAGTGTGGCGAAAGGTGCCACTTTTTAATAACATCATTGGAATATCAGCTTCTTGCAAGATATAGTGGGACAAACTGCGGCGTGCCATCTTGTGACATGATAAGAGAAGAGGCTCCAGTGTGAGCTCCTAGGCAAAGCCCCTTCAGGAAGGAGGGCCAAGTCCTTCTGGGGTCACGTGAGCCAGGGGAGGCAAAGTGGTGAAGTAGTGGAGACGGGAAGTTTGTCATGCTGTAGAACACATGCACAGACCTCTTGCAGTAGGAAACACTTTCACTTTCCATACCTTGGGGTAAGTTTTTTCTCTTTCTCTTTGAATTATCCCAGTGGTCATCAGAGAGGTGGGGGTGAGCACCTCTGTGAGCTGCTGGAACCAGCCAGCTCCTTTCCTAGCTCAGAGCGCTGCCACTGCAACTCAGAGAGGCATCCCCAAATGGAGGAGGGCAAGGGCTCTGTTTACTCTCCTTTCCTTGGGGCAACGGCAGCATCTGACATCTGGGTAGGTAGGTGCGCATTGTTACCCAGATGATCATGCACAGTTACAGGCTACATGCCAGCCACTCACACAGACTCAGGGACATGAGCTGGGCAGGGAGAAGGGAGAGGGTGGCACCGTCTCTGGGGCATCTGCTCCTGATGGCTCCAAAAAAAATTCCATATTCGTGTCATTAGCAAGGTATGTGGGGGCAAAAAGTATGGAACCTGATATAGAAGGCCTGTTTTTCTCTTCACACTGGACAACCAGGGTTGGTTTGTGGGCAGGTAAATGCCCCTTTCTTACTCTTGCCAGCAACCGCCTCCCCAAGGAGGCAGACTGGTTGTAAGAGGGCTTCCCTAATCGAGGAGGACTGCTCTGACATTCAGGAGCACTTTGCCCCCAAGAATCCTGGAACTCCTAACCCAGCTTAGCTCTTTGTAGGAATTCTGGCTCTACCACTGAATCTTAGGTGATTCACTTAGTTTCTGAGCCTCAGTGTCCTCACTGTGAGATAAAGATAAGAACACTTGTCCTATCCAGTTGTAGTAAAAGGATCATTTGAGAGTATATGTGTGAGAATGCCTGACAAACTCTAAAAATCAGCGTGCAAATGTAAGGGATTCTTATTATGTTTTTAATATGTGAGGAACTGGAAGGGAATGGAGGTTGTCATTAACTAGGTACTACTTCTTTCATTGGCTGAGGCCCCAAGAGGCATCTCCTGGCTTGTGCTGGAGTTCTTGGGGCCCCATACAGATTTCAGCACTACCAGAACTTCCACTTCTCTGTCTGTTGGATAGTAAGTGCCTTAGAATCACGGGTAATCCAACTTGCAAGGGACTTTAAAGGTCATCTGGAACAAGTCCTCTTTGATGCTTCACTCTTCTCTACAATTCAAAACGCATGTGTATATCCTTTACTCCCTACAGAATCTAGCAGGGAGCTCAGCAACATGCCAATCATAGAATAGCTATTTCTTGAATAATTGAATGGTTCAGTGAATTAATGAAACAAGGTAAAGAATAATGCTGGCCAGAAATTTTTTACACATACTCATAGAACATTTGACTATACAGGAAGATAGTTGTGCCAAATAAATGATAGGGCTAACCACAATAATGATGATAATCATTTTAAACATTGAGTGCCTATCATCTCCTAGGATCCATGTTAAGAACTTTACAGCAAGATCTCATTTTAATTCTTAGCAGACCCCACTGAGGTAAGCACTATTATCCTCTGCAGCATAGGGAAGTTAAAGTTTGTTCAAAATCACCCAGCTGGTAAGTAGAGAAGCCAAGATTAAAATCCAAGGCTGGCTCCTGTGCTCCTTCCAGGGGTCTTCCCTCGCTAAAACTTACTTCCTGTAATGTCCCTCTAAGACATCAGAATTCCTTTCCTTTCCTGGTTCCTTGATCATTAGAGTCAACTATAGCCTGTGCTTTGTTGCTTGGAGAGCAGAGGGAAGAGGAGAGAACATCACTTAACTTTCCATTGTATTCAGGAGAATTTGGGCTGAACTGATCCTTGGTCATGGAGTCAATTATGAATTTGACAGAAATGTCCCAATTGTCACAGCTTTGATTACACAGGCAAAACAAGGGTGATAATTCAGAAGAAGGCTGTTTTGGTTGGGAAGGAATGGGGATTGTGACCTGAAGGAGCTCATATTCTTCACTGTCACCTGTTTAGAAACCTTCCCTAACCCCCTATGTAAAATAGCACACTGTCTCCTGCGCTCTTGGATCCCCTCCCCTGCTTTATTTTTCTTCATAGCACCTATCACCACCTGAGAGGATCTTCATTCCCCTTGTGAAGATGGGTTCCATTAAAGTAGGAGCTTTGGTTTGTTCACTGCCACATACCTAATGTCTAGAACAGGGTCTGGCACATAGGAGACACTCAGCAAATGCTTGTTGAATCAATGTACTGAATTGTTTTAAAGAAATATATAAATACCTAGTATAATGATTTTGCTCTTTATGGATTGGATTGTGCAATAATTGAAACAAAGATTCTTCTGGCTCTTTGCATTTCCCTCGTGCCTGATGACTAGGGTTTCTTTTTGCACAACCTTCAAAACCAGCTTCACTCTAAGTTTTCTGACACTCTGGTTTGTCTCAACATGTGCAGTGCCCCATGATACCCACAATTTGACATTTAGATTATTTCTTGCAAATAGTTTGAAGCAGCATCACACATCATGGGGTGACATGACTTCCCCCAGAGTAGCTGGAACGTGGGAGATACAATCAGATATGCTCATTTGATCAGCTACATGTTCCCCATTTCCAGGAATTTACCATCACATGCCCTGGAACTGGTCACACAAAGGTTTACCTCCCACTCACAGGCACAAGGCCAGCCAAAGACAGGACCGGTGTTCACACATGCCTCCAATGGAAGACACTGCTTTAGGTTAAGGGTTACACATGCTTTGCTTGAGGAGCTGGAAAACAAGGATTTTATGGGCCATAGTGACATTTCCCTGTAAATGAATTGGTGATGTTAATCTAAAGGCTCATTAATGAGATACAAATATAAAATAACTGTAGCTTCTCTACCAGTTACTGTCTCATACCACTTGTACCTAATTATAGAGAGGCTTGTTAAAACAACATAAAAACCATAGAAAGCTGAAGAGTCAGATAGTCAATTAAATGAATTGCTTTAAGGCACATGGAAAATGTAATGTTTCTCCCTAAAGCTGAATGAATCCCACATTCCTGTGCTTTGGTTACTACTGACAACACTGCTTCTAAAAACGCATTTGTGCCTCTTCAGAACCAAAGGTATATACAGAATAGTTTTCTCTAAAATAAAACACACATAAAAATTAAAAATTAAATTATTAGTTTCTACATTTCTTCCATCATTCTTTTTTTTCTCCTCCAACATCAGATAGACAGGGAGCTCTTATTAATTGAAACTAATAGTGAGATTGTACCATTTGCAGAAATTAACAGACCATTTTGGATTAACCTTTTTTCATCACCCCCACCTAAAATCTATGAACTCTGTTAAGCAGGCCAAACATTACAAAAGACAAAGGCTCATGTCTTTAGTCAGGATCAAAAACTCTATCCTAAGAAGACAGGCTATTTTGTCCTAAATGAATCACTCACTACCAAGCTAGATGCTGCTGAGGATACACGGGAGGTATGACACATGGCCCTGCTTTCAGTCTATTTGAGTGACTATTAGTCACCCTTCCAGAGCTAAGCTGTGCAGTACTAACAGGACTGTTAGTTAAAGGCTCATGGAACTGTAGAACTGTGACCCAGAGGAGACTTAAAATAATAAGGACACTTAAAAAAAAAAAAGAAAGAAGTCATTGCAAATTGTAGTTCACGGTTGCCTGGTGCTTACTTAAAGATACCCATAAGCAAAAATCCTTAAAGCCTCAGCGAGGTTGTGTGGTTTTCAGCTTCCCCATCAGCTTGGATATCCATGGGTCCCACAGAGGGTTGCAGGAGAAGCAGCCACAGAAATCAACAGAAGTCTTTGCTATCACATGGCAAGTAAGTGTCGCATCTCTTGAGCATACCAGGTATCTGGGGCAGCCCCCTGACAGTGGATGAAACGATATCACATCCAGCCAGAAAACAACCCAGCAGAAACAGTGAGATGACACATAAACCCACAAGCTCGGCTTATAATGTGAAGCAACAATACATGAGCACACTGTACTTCTGCAGCCACTCTAGAGAAAGAAAGAGAGTAAAATGTGTGAGAAAGCCACAGTTAAATTACTCACTATTAGCCCCTACAGTGTGCTTCCAACCTATGTGGAGATTATCTATATCTATATCTACCTACCTATCTATATATATTCATATAGTGTGTCTACAGACACACACACGTGCACACATACACATGCACATACACGAAGGGATTGAGAATGTCACAGTTAAATTTTTTACTAGTATAATGAGGAAAGAGACCAACAGAAGGAGCTCCCTGGGCTAATTTTCTAGCCAGCAGCCACTGCAATGTTCCCACTAGGAGAGTGAGAAGGAGAGAGAGCAAAGTATAATAAATAATGACTGGCTCTGCTGGCCAGGAGAAATTATCACTATGCTTGAGGGATCTAAGCATATGCTCATCCAGAAAACAAATCAGAGGTGGAGACTGAAGAGAGGGAGAAAAGAAAACGCAGAATGGTTCAGACTTATCTTTAGGAGATATTCATTTAAATTAAAAGAAAAATTTAAAAACCAACAGCATCACCAAAAGTTACATATAGCCAACCTAAAACTGGCCAAACACCCTAGTTCCCCAAATTTAAATTGCTTTTTAACTTGTGGCTTTATATGGCTTTGTAAGAGGAAACCAAGCTATTTTACATTTCTCATAGGCATTTGCTCCAATCCATTATATTTCTTTTGTGTCCGCTTCTATGTCTTAGCACAACAAAAGACTCAGAATCCTTACTCTATGCTCACCTACAGAGATCTGTTCTGTGTAGCAGAAAAATAGGACCTAGAAAATTCAGAGAAATGCAGAGGCAAAACATTACCCAGCTCAGGAAAGTCGGTTTTGCCCAGGTTTCAGGGCTAAAATTTACTTTGATGTGTCAGAAGCAAGTAAGTCAGCATCAGACCAGGGTGGGCTTGAATGCTCATAGGATAAAAGGAAAGGCTAGGCATTATTCATCTTATATGACTTCCCTATAAAATGAAGAAAACAAAACCTATAGGTTAAAGGATTTTTTTCTACCTAATTGATAGTCTGTGCCCAGTGTGTGACCATGTGTCTTGCATATAAAGAGACGCAGACAAACGAGTAATATATTCTTCAACAGCCAGAGAAGTAATAGGGTCTGGGCTTACACTGCTGCCTGAAACAACTGAAACAAATAAAAACAAGAAAAATAAACAAGGCAATGAGATACTAGATATTACACAATGAAGGAAAGTGACACTTGAATGACATGAACCCTATGATTGGCTGAGTTTAGAATTTGGAAGGGTTTCCTGGCTATAGTGCGGGGTGGAGGGGTATCTCAGCTAGAGCATGATAGTCTTCATGAGATGAAAATACAAAGCTGGGGTTCCAGGGAGGCCAAGGCAGCCACTGCTTGCAGGGCAGAGTAGCAGAGGGAGAGCTGTGCAGAAAGAAAGCCCAGCAGATCTTTAGAGGCTCTTTCTTGAGTATTCAGCTGAGTAATAACCCATTCATGTATGTCAGGAAAATACCAAGAAAAAAAACAACAGGAAACATTATAAGGAATATTATCTGTAGTTCATACAGGTGCAGGAATAGTGCCTGTTACCAGCAACCAGAAAGGAAAACCATAATTTTTAATTTGACTGAACAATCAGAAGGGGAGTAGTGCTTTAGTAGTGGAGGAGAAGAAAATTAACTCTAGACTGATTCCACCTTAAAGACTTAAAAGTAAGAAAAAAAAGGATCAAATTGTCTGCAAGTGAGGGCGCCTGGGTGGCTCAGTCGGTTAAGCGACTGCCTTCGGCTCAGGTCATGATCTCAGGGTCCTGGGATCGAGTCCCACATCGGGCTCCCTGCTCTGCGGGGAGCCTGCTTCTCCCTCTCCCACTCCCCCTGCTTGTGTTCCCTCTCTCGCTGTGTCTCTCTGTCAAATAAATAATAAAAATAAAATCTTTAAAAAAAAAAAAAAAAAATTGTCTGCAAGTGATTTACCCATATCCTAAAAAAAGTTCAAGAACGTTATAAGAATACAAAATATACAGCAGCCAACAAGATAAAATGCACAATGTCTGACATCCAATCAAAAATTACCAGGCATGAAAAAAGCAGAAAAATAAGACCTAACAAGAAAAAGCAATGAATCAAAAATGACCAACAAATGACACAAATAAAAATATCAGTATACAAGAAATTAAAATGATTACTGTATCTCAATTCCTTATGTTCAAGAAGCTAGAGGAATGATTGAACATAATAAGTTCAGATGTGGAAGCTACAAAAAAGTCTCATATCAAACTTCTAGTAATTAAAAAAATACCATGTCTGACATGAAAAATACACTGGATGTAATTAACAATGGATTAGACATTGCATAGGATTAAGGAACTAGAATGCATAGCAACAGAAACTCCAAAATGAAACACATTTCACTTTGAAATGTGAAAAAAGACTAAAATAAGCAGAATTATCAGTGAACTGTGGCACAGTTCCCATTTTATTTGAATTTCTAAAGGGGAGGAGAGGAGGGACAGAAACTGAAGAAATTAAAGATAAAATGGCCAAAAATCTTCCAAAGTCAATGAAAACTTTAAGCCCACAGTTCCAAGAATCTCAATGAATCCAAGCAAAGAAACATAAAGGCACATCATGATCAAATTGCTTAAAACAAATGATAAAGAGTAGACCTTAAAAACAACCAAATAAAAAGACATTATGTATGGAGGAACAAAGATAATGAGGACAGAACATTTCTCATCAGAAACAAATCAAAATAGAAGACAGTACAAGTACATTTTTAAAGCAATGAAAGAAAAAATCCTCAACCTAAAAGTCTTTACTCACTAAAAATATCTTTCAAAAATAAATGTGAAAGTTGTTAGTGTTTCTGCAAATATTAATTGTACGGAAATGAATAATGAATAAACAAAGTTTGGTACAGAAAAAAATTAATGCGAAAAAAAACTTTTTAAGACATGCAAAAGCTGAAAGAATACATCACCAGTAGACATGCACTACAAAAATTGTTAAAGGAAGTCCTTCAAGCAGAACAAAAATGACACCAGATGTAAATTTCTATCTAAACAAAGTAATGATGAGCATCAGAAAAGGGACATGTGAGTAAATATAAAATCTGACTCTTAAATCTCCTTAAAATAAAATCAACTATTTAAAGCAAAAATAATGACAATCTACTGTGTGGCTTATAACATATGTAAAAGTAAAACATATAACAGCAATAGCTGAAAGGCCTGGAGAGGAGAAATGCAAGTACACTGTCATACAATTCTTAATTATATTTGAAGTGGTACAGTATCACTTGAAGATAAATTGTGAAATGTTAAAGATGTATACTCTAAATGCAAAAGCATCCTTTAAAATAATCCAACAAAGGGTTATAGTTAATTTTTCCCAAAAAAGGAAATAAAATGGAATCAGAAAAAAATTCAATTTATTCAAGAGAAAGGAGAAAAAGTGTGAAAAAACATCAAACACATGGACGAATAAATAAGAAACATAGAAAAATGGTAGTTTTAACCTAACCATATTAGTAATTCATACTAAATGTACATGATCTAAATTCCTCTATTAATGTCAGAGATTGTCAGATGGAATAAAAGAAGCAAGACCATATTGTACACTGCCTACAAGTAATCCACTTTAAATATAAAGACATAGATAGGTTAAAAGTAAAAGAATAGAGAAAGAAATAAAGCTTTAAAAAAAAAGCTAGGGTGTCTAGATTAATAGTAGACAAAGATTTCTCAGCAAAAAATATGTGTATAAAATATTTATACATATTTTATATATACATATACATATATCTGCACATATATATTTTATACATATAATACATATTTTATACATATAATACATAAATACAAATTTATATATATTTGTGTTTATATATATATGTATATATTTTTTTTATCCAGAATGAAAAGAATTTTTTTTAATAATAAAAAGAGGGTCGGGGCACCAGGTTGGCTCAGTTGGCTAAGCATTTGCCTTGTGCTCAGGTCATGATCCCAGGATCCTGGGATCAAGCCCCATGTCAGGCTTCCTGCTCAGTGGGGAGTCTGCTTGTGCTGTCTGTCGAAGGAAGGAAGGAAGGAAGGAAGGAAGGGAAAGAGAGAGAGAAAGAGAAAGAAAGAAAGAAAGAAAGTCAATAAATGAAGAGTTTATGAAATCCTAAATGTTTATGCACCTATAAAAAGGAAGGAACAACTGGTAAAACTGAAAAGAGAAACAGATAAATCCATGATTCAAGTTGTCTGTTTCAACACCCCTCTTTCGATAATTATTGAAACAAGTAGACATATCAGCAATAATGCTATGCTATCAACTAATTTGACCTAATATTTACAGCGCATTTTACTGAACAAAGTAAATACATATTCTTTTCAAATGCATTATGTAACATTTACCAAGATAGACCAGATTCTGAGCTGTAAAATGTCTTGACAAATTTAAAGGAATTCAAGCAATACAGACTATGCTTTCTGACTGAAATGAAATTAATAATCAATAACTGAAAAAATACCTGGAAAATCTTACAAATATTTGGAAATGAAATTACACAGTTCTAAATTACTCATAAGTCAAAGAAATCAAAAGGGAAATTAGGAAGTATTCTGTTTTACATGAGAATGAAAACAGAGTATTAAAATCTGTGGGATGCAGCTAAAGTGACATTTATAGCTCTAAAATGTCTATAGTAGAAAATAAGAAAGGTATCTAATAAGTGATCTCAGCTTCCACCTTAAGAAACTAAAAAGATTAGTTAAATTAATCCCTAAAGCAAGCAGAAGAAAATAATAAAAATCAGAGAAGAAATCAATGAAATAAGAAACAAATAACAATAAAAGCAAAAGTCTCCTCTTTGAGAAGATCAATAAAAGTAATTAATTTCTATTCAGACTGATCAGGGAAAAAAAGAGAAAAGACACAGATTACCAGTATGCAGAACAAGAGAGATGACACTAGTCTAGATTCTACAGATATGGAAATAGTAATATTATGAACAACATTTTACCAATATATTCTACAACTTAAAAAAAATGGGTAAATTTCCTGAAAGATACAAACTACTGAATAGGTGCAAACTACCAAGAAGAATATTCCTCCTCTATTAGCAGTGAAAAATGATCCCACAAAGAAAACACCAAGCTCAGATACTTCACTGTTGAATTCTACCAAAGAACCAAGATAGAAATAATACAAATTCTATGCAAATTCTTCCAGAAAATCATAAAGGTGTGCAACCCAACTCATTCTAAGAGGTCAGCAGATGATATCTGATATCAGTGATGATGATATCAGTATTACTCTGATATCAAAACCGGACAAAGACAGTACCCACATGACTATAGATGCAAATATTCTTAACAAGATATTGGCAATTTGAATTCAATAATACATATATGAAAGATAAAACATCATGATCAAGTGCCATTTCACTCCAGAAATGCAAGATAGGTTTTTTGTTTGTTTGTTTGTTTTTTGTAGTTTTTAATTTTATTATATCAAGATACGTTTAACATTAGGAAATTCTTCTATGGAATTTACCATATTAACAGATCAACCCAATAGATGAAGAAAAAACATTTGACAAAAATCCAACATTTATTCTGACAAAACTTTGTACACTAGGAACAGAAAGGAACTTCCTCAATCTGATAAGGGGTACCTACAGAAAAATCCTGTAGCTAACATCATAATTGATGGTGAAATAATTAATAAATGCCTTCCTCCTAAAGTCAGGAACAAGACAAGGTTGTCCACTTTCACATTTGTATTCAATATCATGTTGGAGGGATGGATGACAGAAGAAGCACAAGGAAACTTTTTAGGGGTGAAAGAAATATTACATTGATTCTAGTGACAGTATGGGTTCACAGGTATATAAACATGTCAAAACTTATCAAATTGTACGCTTTAAATAAGTGCAGCTTACTGTATGTCAATTTTATCTCAATAAACCTCAATAAATGAAGCAAGCCACATAATGACCATCATTCCTGTCATATAATCTGTTTACCATAAAGTAAAAAGCTTTGCTTTTGTAAATCAATAAAACAGTAAATTTTCACATATGCACATTTATTCTGTGGAATATTGCTGCTGTGGGATATGAAATTATTTGCTTTGGACAACTGTGGAAATACTGAATTGCACACAATTAAACATGTTTCCCTAAAACAAGACTTCTCCCTTAGTATATTTTACACAGTGAACCTCAGTAAGAGGAAAACATAGTTCACAGCATTTCTTAAACATTCTTGACCATATAATCCCTTTTTTAAGGAGTATTTGAAATAACTAGTGATCTGTAGATCCCACCTGGAGAAATACTTGGATAGACTGGTCAGTTACCATTAAGTACAAAAGACCCAATTCTGGAGAAGTCACATTTGAACTGTGGTTTCTAATGTCAAGATAATTTTATTTTAGCATCCTAGCACCAAATTCAGCCTTTCTAATGAATTGCTGCCTTGGAAACAGTCTCCAAACTTTTAAAACCTTTAAAAACCACATCCAGATTATCCTAATTACTACTTATAAAAATATTTTAGATATAGTTGGTTAAAAATCAGTCCAGCAGTAACACAACTCCCTTTCCAAAGTCTATGAGGAAATTAAATATCCCATTAATAAAAGGTATGAAGAATCTTAGCAGAGGAATGTTATAAGCAGTTTCTTCATCTTTTATTTTTAAATAAATGCTGAGGACAAGTTCTTTTAATTATTCACAAGCCATTCTCACAATAGTACAAAAATTATCTGATAAGTATCATCATCATCATCAAAATAATAATCAATAATAACTGTTATAGCATACAATGTTTTTAAAAAATCCCTTTATACACAGCACAGGGAATATAGTCAATGATGTTGTAATAGCATTGTATGGTGACAGATGGTAGCTACACTTGTGGTGAGCAGAGCATAACATATAAGTTGAATCACTATGTTGTACACCTGAAACTAATGTAACATTGGGTGTCAAATATACCCAAATAAAAAAATGTTTAATAATTTCTAATTTAATAAAACTTGCTTAATTTTTGCCAAAATATTTTATCCATGTTCAGGTGTACAGAAAACTCCTGAACGTTATTTTAATTGTATTATTTGTATGCTTAGCAAAAAAGAGCTCGAAGACAATACCAGAATGGAATTGGTTTGGCCATAACCAACAACAATCTAATCAAAGATTTAAGTACCAGGAGAAACCCTGGTCTGAAATAACCCTTTGAAGAGCCTTTTTTGCATGGCATAAAGAGTTCTTGCCAACAACTTTATCCAAATTTATCAGTTAATTTCAGACTTCTAAAGTTGATCCCTACTGGGTAGATTAAAGTTGCAAGAATTTATAATGAAAATACCTCTAGGCCTAACTCTTTATGTTCATAAACGTGTGGCCTGGGCCCTATAAATGCCAGTTTCCTGTCAAATGCATGGCATTCTCAGGATCAAAATCTATCTCTATTTAAAGCCACTCAAGTAACCTTGAATACTTGAAATATCTTCCTCTTCCCTTTAACTTTGATTTGAGTATGGTGATTACTCTGTGACCATGATATTTTAATTTGTATGACATGTACTTTAGTGTTAGGAGATATCCCTGCCTTCCCTTGTACCCCAGGTCCCCTGTTCTGGCTTCCAAAGAGAACTTCAATCAAGCATATACCACACAGTCAATGTTTTAAATAAGGCTATTCCATGTTGGCAGTCATTTTTATTGCATGGAACTTTCAGCAAGGGGATGATGAGTCTAGACTGTTAGTTTTGGCTTGTATCACTTTTTTTCTCAATTTTTGTCTGTTGGAGGGAAGGCAATGTCTATGTCTATGTTCTGAAAACCTGCCCTTTGTTTCTCTTAATGTAACAACAGGGAGAGTAGAGAGTATTTGGATACTGAATGGCTTTGCTCTAGGGCAATCACTAAGAAACATTTTTTTTTTTTAAGTTTAATCAATACGCTAAGAAATGGAAGAAAATGGAATCATATAAAATGTTCAATTAGAACCACAAAAGGCAGAAAAAGTGTGGAGTACAAAAATAGGAACAAAGAAGAAGGGCAACAAGTAGAAAACAGTAAGAAATGTGGTAGATATTAATCCATGTATATCAATAATCATCTTTAATGTCAATGGTCTAAATATACCAATTAAAATAGAGACTGTCAGAGTGAATCAAAAACAAGACCCAAATATATGTTGTCTACAAGAAAACAACTTTATTTTTTTTTAAGATTTTATTTATTTATTTGACAGAGAGAGACACAGCAAGAGAGGGAACACAAGCACGGAGAGTGGGAGAGGGAGAAGCAGGCTTCCCGCAGAGCAAGGAGCCTGATGTGGGACTCGATCCCAGGACCCTGGGATCATGACCTGAGCTGAAGGCAGACGCTTAACAACTGAGCCACCCAGGCGCCCCAAGAAAACAACTTTAAATATAAGACACATAGATTAAAAGTAAGGGAATGGGAAAAATATATTATGCTAACACTAATCAAAAGAAAGTGGAATTAGGGGGAGGAGCAAGATGGCGGAGGAGTAGGAGACCTAAATTTCGTCTGGTCCCAGGAATTCAGCTGGATAGGGATCAAACCATTCTGAACACCTATGAACTCAACAGGAGATCGAAGAAAAGAATAGCAACAACTCTCTGAACAGAAAAGCGACCACTTTCTGGAAGGTAGGACGTGCGGAGAAGTGAATCCGAGGCGATATTCGGGAGGATAGACAGTGGGGGAGGGGGCCTCCGTCGGCCACTTCTGGCAAGTGATAAAGCCGTGGAGCACAAAATCGGAACTTTGAGAAGTCTGCTCCGCTGAGGGACGTCGCTCCAGTGGCTAAGCGGGGGGTGGCACCCTTGTGGGACAGTGTGGTCTCAGGACCCTCAGGGTCACAGAAAGACCGGGGGTGCCTGAGTGCAGCAGAGCTCCCAGGTATTGGAGCAGGGAAGCTGGCTGCAGAGACGGAGCCAAGGCGCGGGCTCTCAGCTCGGGGTTGCCATAAACCGTGGTCCGCGGCACAGTCGGGCCACTGCTCCTCCAGCAGGGACCCAACAAGTGGCAGATCTGGGGAGACTCCCCTTCCTCCCCCAGGAGGAGCGGCGCGGGAGCACACTGCAGGGATCTGTTGGGTTTGGAGACTCCACACGGGGTCGGGTGCCAGAGACAGAAACGCGCGGTCACAGGCCGGGTGAGCACGGAGTGCGGCCGGAGACCGGGGAGACGGGAGTGACTGACTGCTTTTCTCTGGGGGTGCACTGAGGAGTGGGGCCTCGAGTTCTCAGCTCCTCCGGGGGAGACTGGGAGGCCGCCATTTTCACTCTCCTCCTCCAAAGCTGTACGGAAAGCTTGCAGGGAACAAAAGCTCCCAAGAGCAAACCCCAGCAGATTACTTAGCTGGGACTGGGCAAGGGCGGGGCTATTTCACCTCTGGCAAAGACATTTGGGAACCACAGCAACAGACCCCTCCCCCAGAAGATCAGCAAGAACAGCCAGACAAGACCAAGTTTACTGATCAGTGAGAACGGCAGAACTCCAGCACTAGGGGAATACTGCACATAGAATTCATGCCTTTATTCCCATGATTCTTTAGTCTTTCAAAGTTAATTTTTTTTTAATTTTTCTTTTTCCCTTTTTCAACCATCTTATCAATCCCTTTTAAAAAAAACCTTATTTTTCATTTTTAGAGTCATATTCTATATATAGCAGTTAACCTTATTTTCGGTATATATGTATATATATATATAATTAGACCCAAAGGCACCCCCAGATTGAAAGTGAGGGGGTTGAAAACAATTTACCATGCTAATGGACACCAAAAGAAAGCTGGGGTGGCAATCCTTATATCAGACAAATTACATTTTAAATCAAAGACTATAATAAGAGATGAGGAAGGACACTATATCCTACTTAAAGGGTCTATCCAACAAGAAGATCTAACAATTGTAAATATCTATGCCCCTAACACGGGAGCAGACAATTATATAAGCCAATTAAAAACAAAAGCAAAGAAACACATTGACAACAATACAATGATAGTGGGGGCTTTAACACCCCCTCACTGAAATGGACAGAACATCTAAGCAAAAGATCAACAAGGAAATAAAGACTTTAAATAACACACTGGACTTCACAGATATATTCAGAACATTCCATCCCAAAGCAACAGAATACACATTCTTCTCTAGTGCCCATGGAACATTCTCCAGAATAGATCACATCCTAGGTCACAAATCAGGTCTCAACTGGTACCAAAAGATTGGGATCATTCCCTGCCTATTTTCAGACCACAATGCTTTGAAACTAGAACTCAATCACAAGAGGAAAGTCGGAAAGAACTCAAATACATGGAGGCTAAAGAGCATTCTACTAAAGAATGAATGGGTCAACCAGGGAATTAAAGAAGAATTCAAAAAATTCATGGCAACAAATGAAAACAAAAACACAACTGTTCAAAATCTTTGGGATGCAGCAAAGGCAGTCCTAAGAGGAAACTATATAGCAATACAAGCCTTTCTCAAGAAACAAGAAAGATCTCAAATATACAACCTAACCCTACACCTAAAGGAGCTGGAGAAAGAACAGCAAATAAAGCCTAAACCCAGCAGGAGAAGAGAAATAATAAAGATCAGAGCAGAAATCAATGAAATAGAAACCAAAAGAACAGTAGAACAGATCAACGAAACTAGGAGCTGGTTCTTTGAAAGAATTAACAAGATTGATAAATCCCTGGCCAGATTATCAAAAAGAAAAGAGAAATGACCCAAATCAACAAAATCATGAATGAAAGAGGAGAGATCACAACCAACACCAAAGAAATACAAACAATTATAAGAACATATTATGAGCAACTCTATGCCAGCAAATTAGATAATCTGGAAGAAATGGATGCATTCCTAGAGATGTATCAACTACCAAAACTGAACCAGGAAGAAATAGAAAACCTGAACAGACCTATAACCACTAAGGAAATTGAAGCAGTCATCAAAAATCTCCCAACGAACAAAAGCCCAGGGCCAGATGGCTTCCCAGGGGAATCCTACCAAACATTTAAAGAAGAATTAATACCTATTCTTCTGAAACTGTTCCAAAAAATAGAAATGGAAGGAAAACTTCCAAACTCGTTTTATGAGGCCAGCATTACCTTGATCCCAAAACCAGACAAAGACCCCATCAAAAAGGAGAATTACAGACCAATATCCTTGATGAACATGGATGCAAAAACTCTCACCAAAATACTAGCCAATAGGATTCAACAGTACATTAAAAGGATTATTTACCATGACCAAGTGCGATTTATCCCTGGGCTGCAAAGTCGGTTCAACATCTGCAAATCAATCAATGTGATACAATACATTAATAAAAGAAAAAACAAGAACCATATGATCCTCTCAAGAGATGCAGAAAAAGCATTTGACAAAGTACAGCATCCTTTCTTCATCAAAACTCTTCAGAGTATAGGGATAGAGGGTACATACCTCAATATCATAAAAGCCTTCTATGAAAAACCCACAGCAAATATCATTCTCAATGGGGAAAAACTGAGAGCTTTCTCCCTAAAGTCAGGAACATGGCAGGGATGTCCACTATCACCACTGCTACTCAACATAGTATTAGAAGTCCTAGCCACAGCAATCAGACAACAAAAAGAAATAAAAGGCATCCGAATTGGCAAAGAAGAAGTCAAACTCTCACTCTTTGCAGATGATATGATACTTTATGTGGAAAACCCCAAAGACTCCATCCCCAAACTGCTAGAACTCATACAGGAATTCAGTAAAGTGGCAGGATATAAGATCAATGCACAGAAATCAGTGGTATTCCTATACACCAACAACAAGACAGAAGAAAGAAAACTTAAGGAGTCAATCCCATTTACAACTGACCCAAAACCATAAGATACCTAGGAATAAATCTAACCAAAGAGGCAAAGAATCTGTACTCAGAGAACTATAAAATACTCATGAAAGAAATTGAGGAAGACACAAAGAAATGGAAAAACCTTCCATGCTCATGGATTGGAAGAACAAATATTGTGAAGATGTCAATGCTACCTAGAGCAATCTACACATTCAATGCAATCCCCATCAAAATACCATCCACTTTCTTCAAAGAAATGGAACAAATAATCCTAAAATTTGTATGGAACCAGAAAAGACCCCGAATAGCCAGAGGAATGTTGAAAAAGAAAAGCAAAGCTGGCGGCATCACAATTCCGGACTTCCAGCTCTATTACAAAGCTGTCATCATCAAGACAGTATGGTATTGTCACAAAAACAGACACATAGATCAATGGAACAGAGAGCCCAGAAATGGACCCTCAACTCTATGGTCAACTAATCTTTGACAAAGCAGGAAAGAATGTCCAATGGAAAAAAGACAGTCTCTTCAACAAATGGTGTTGGGAAAATTGGACAGCCACATGCAGAAGAATGAAACTGGACATTTCCTTACACCACACACAAAAATAGACTCAAAATGGTTGAAAGACCTAAATGTGAGACAGGAGTCCATCAAAATCCTAAAGGAGAACACAGGCAGCAACTTCTTTGACCTCAGCCGCAGCAACTTCTTCCTAGGAACATCGCGAAAGGCAAGGGAAGCAAGGGCAAAAATGAACTATCGGGACTTCATCAGGATAAAAAGCTTTTGCACAGCAAAAGAAACAGTCAACAAAACCAAAAGACAACCGACAGAATGGAAGAAGATATTTGCAAATGACCTATCAGATAAAGGGCTAGTATCCAAAATCTATAAAGAACTTATCAAACTCAACACCCAAAGAACAAATGATCCAATCAAGAAATGGGCAGAAGACATGAACAGACGTTTTTCCAAAGAAGACATCCAAATGGCCAACAGACGAAAAAGTGCTCAACATCGCTCAGCATCAGGGAAATCCAAATCAAAACCTCAATGAGATACCATCTCACACCAATCAGAATGGCTAAAATTAACAAGTCAGGAAACGACAGATGTTGGCGGGGATGTGGAGAAAGGGGAACCCTCCTACACTGTTGGTGGGAATGCAGGCTGGTGCAGCCACTCTGGAAAGAGGTTCCTCAAAAAGTTGAAAATAGAGCTACCATATGACCCAGCAATTGCACTACTGGGTATTTACCCCAAAGATACAAATGTAGGGATCCGAAGGGGCACGTGCACCCCGATGTTTATAGCAGCAATGTCCACAATAGCCAAACTATGGAAAGAGCCAAGATGTCCATCGACAGATGAATGGATAAAGAAGATGTGGTATATATATACAATGGAATATTATGCAGCCATCAAAAGGAATGAAATCTTGCCATTTGCAATGACGTGGATGGAACTGGAGGGTATTACGCTGAGCGAAATAAGTCAATCAGAGAAAGACATATAACATATGATCTCACTGATATGAGGATTTCTTAATCTCAGGAAACAAACTGAGGGTTGCTGGAGTGGTGGGGGGTGGGAGGGATGGGGTGGCTGGGTGATAGACACTGGGGAGGGTATGGGCTATGGTGAGTGCTGTGAATTGTGTAAGACTGTTGAATCACAGACCTGTACCTCTGAAACAAATAATACATTATATGTTTAAAAAAAAAAAAAAAAAGAAAGAAAGAAGAAGATAGTAGGAAGGGAAAAATGAAGGGGGGGAATCAGAGGGGAAGACGAACCATGAGAGACTATGGACTCTGAGAAACAAACTGAGGGTTCTAGAGGGGAGGGGGGTGAGGGGATGGGTATTAAAGAGGGCACATACTGAATGGAGTACTGGGTGTTATACGCAAACAATGAATCATGCAACACTACATCAAAAACTAATGACGTAATGTATGGTGATTAACATAACATAATAAAATTAAAAAAAAGAAAGTGGAATTAGCTATATTAATGTCAATTAGGATAGACTTCAGAGTAAAGAAAGTTATCAGGGATAAAAAGAGTGATTATGTAATGATGAAAGGCTACATATTCCAAGACATACCAATCTTTAATGTGTATGAACCAAACAACAGAACATCAAAATACATGAGGCAAAACTGATAGATTTGCAAGAAGAAACAGATGAATCCACTATTACAGTTGGAGATTTGACATCCCTCCATTATAATTGGACAGATCCAGCAAGCAGAAAATTAGTAAGGACATAGTTGAATTCAACAGCAACATCAATCAACTGGATGTACTTGACATCTATAGACTACTTCATTCAACAATAGCCAATTACACATTCCTCTCAAGCTCTCATGGAAAATTCACCAAGATAGACCACATGCTGGTCCATAAAACACATCTTAACAAATTTAAAAGAACAGAAATCATACTATGTCTGCTCTAAGACCAAAATGGGATTAAACTAGAAATAAATAACAAAAAAAAGATAGCTAGAAAATCCCCAAATATTTGGAGATTAAACAATACACAGGTCAAAGAAGAAATCTCAAGTTTAAAAATATTTTGAACTAAATGAAAATGAGACTAGAATTTACCAAAATTTGTAGGATGCAGTGAAAGTAGTGCATAGAGGGAAATTTATGGCATTGAATACCTAACACTAGAAAAGAAGAAAGATCTGGAATCTAGGCTTCCACCATAGGAAAAGAGAAAAAGAAGAGAAAATTAAATGCAAAGAAAGCAGAAGAAATAATAAAAATTAGAGCAGAAATCAATGAAATTGAAAACAGGAGATCAGTAGAGAAAATCAACAAAACTAGAAGTTGGCTTTTTTAGAAGATTGATATAACTGCCAGGTTAACTAAGAAAAACAAGAGTAAAGACACAAATTACTAATATCAGGAATGAAAGAGCGGACATCACTACAGTTCCCATGGAAATTGAAAGGATATTAAAGGAATATTGTGAACAACCCTATGTCCATGAGTTTGGTAACCTAGATGAAATGGACCAATTCAATGAAAGACACAACCTGCCAAAACTCACACAAGAAGAAATAGACAATCTGAATAGACCTATATCTATTAAGGAAATTGAATCAATAATCAATAACCTTCCAAAACAGAAAGCGCCAAGTCTAGATGGGTTCACTGATGAATTCTACCAAACATTTAAGGAAGATACTCTACCAATTCTCTACAATCTCTTCCAGAAGATAGAGGCAGAGGAATACATCCTAACTCATTCTGTGAGGCCAACATTATCCTAATGTCAAAACTAGACAAAAGCATTACAAAAAAAGAAAACATCAGATCCGTATATATCATAAACATAGATGCAAAAATACTCAAATGTTACTAAATCAGATGCAACAATATAAAAGAAAGAATTATACACTACAAGCAAGTGGGATTTATCTCAGTTATTCAGAGTTAGTTCTACATTCCAAAATCAATTAATGCAATCCATCACATTAACAGGCTAATGAATAAAAATTCCATGCTGATAGCAATAGATTTAAAAAAAAAAAAAAAAAAAACCTTGACAAAATCTAGTACCCACTGATACTCTCAGAAAACTAGGAATAGAGAGGAACTTCCTCAACTTGATGAAGAACATCTACAAAAAACTTACAGCTGCAGCTAACATCACACTTAATGATGAGAAACATGAAGCTACGAGAAGGAACAAGACATAGATGCCCACTCTCGCCACTGCCTTTCAAAATTGTAGTGGAAGTCCTAGCTAATGTAATAAGATGATAACAGGCAATAGAAACTATAGGGACTGAGATGGATGAAATAAAATTGTCTTCACAGATGATGTAAGTAGTGTATGTAGAAAATCCTAAAGAATCAACAAAAATACTCCTGAAATAGTAAGTGATTATAGCAAGGTTGCAGAACGCAGGTTAATATACAAAAGCCAAAGACTTTTCTATATTCAAGAAATGAACAAGTGGAATTTGAAATTAAAAACACAATACCATTTACATTAGCACCTAAAAAATGGAAGAGGTATAAATCTAGTAAAATATGAAAAAGATCTATATGAGGAAAACTATAAAACTCTGATGAGAGCTATCAAAGAACAAAGTAAATGGAGAGATACACCATGTTCATGGATAGGAAGACTCAATATTGTCAGATATTGTCTTCTCAATTTGATCTATAGATTCACTGCAGTCCCAATCAAAATCCCAGCAGCTTATTTTGTGGATATCAACAAACTAAATCTAAAGAATAGCCAATTCAATATTGAAGGGCAAGAACAAAGAGTACTAAACTTCACTATAAAACTACATTAATCAGGATACTGTGGTCTTAGAGAAAGAATAGACAAATAGATCCATGGACTATAACAGAGAGCCCAGAAATAGACCTACATATATATATAAAATCACCTGATCTTCGATCAAGAAACAAAAGCAATACAACAGAGCAAGGATAGTCTTTTCAACAAATGGTGCTGTTACAAATGGACATCCATATGCAAAAAAAAAAAAAAAAAGGCAGCAGCTAGACACAGACCTTACACCTTTTATTTTTTTTTAAGATTTTATTTATTTATTTGAGAGAGGGAGAGAGGGAGAGCACAGAGGGAGAGTGAGGGAGAGAAGCAGACTCCCCACTGAGCAGAGAGCCTGATGTGGGACCCAATCCCAGGACCCTGAGATCATGACCTGAGCCTAAGGCAGGTGATTAACTGACTGAGCCACCCAGGTGCCCTGACCCTACACCTTTTAGAAAAATTAACTCAAAATAGATGATAGACCTAGATGTGAAATACAAAACTATAAAACTTGTAGAAGACATTATAGGAGAAAACCTAGATGACATTGGGTATGCTCATGCTGTTTTAGATACAACACTAAAAACACAATCTATGAAAGAAAGAACTGATAAGCTGGACTTCATTAAAATTAAAACTTCCACTCTGCAGAAGACAGTGTCAAGAGTTAGAAGACAAGCCACAGACTGGAAGAAAATATTTGCAAAAGACGTATCTGATAAAGGACTGATATCCAATATATACAAAAAACACTTAAAACTCAATAAGAAGAAAATGAACAACCCAATTTAAAAGGAGACCAAAAAAAAAAAAAAAAAACCTAAAGAAACATCTCACCAAGAACATGTATAAATGGCAAGTAAGCATATGAAAACATGTTCCACATATGCCATTAGGGAACTGCAAGTTAAAACAACAATGAGATACCACTACACACCTATTAGAATGGCCACAACTCAGAACACCGACAATACCAAATTCTGGTGAGGATGTGCAGCTCTCGTTATTGTTGGTGAGAGTGCAAAATGTTATAGGCACTTTGGAAGATAGTTTGGAAGGTTCTTACAAACCTAAACAGACTCTTATGATATGATTCATCAATCATACTCCTTGGTATTGACCCAAATGAACTGAAAACTTATGCCCACACAAAAACCAGCACATGGGTATTTATAACAATTTTATTTATAATTGCCAAAACTTGGAAACAATCAAGACATCCTTCAGTAGTTGAATAAATTGTGGTACATCAAAATAATGGGATGTTATTCAGCATTAAAAAGAAATAATCTAGACATGAAAAGACATTAAAGCAACTTAAATGCTTAAAAGAAGCCAATATGAAAAGGCTTTACACGGTATGATTCCAACTACTTAACACTCCAGAAAAGGCAAGACTACGGAGATGGCAATGGGATTAGTGTTTGCCAGAGGTGGGGGGAGAAGGTAGGATAAACAGGAAGAGAACAAGAGATTTTTTGGGCATGAAACTATTCTGTATGATACTATAATGCTGGTACATGGCAAAATACATCTGTCAAAACCCAAAGAGTGTATGATACCAAGAGTGAACTCTAATGTAAACTATGGACTTTGAATGAAAATGATGTGTCAGTGTTGGTTCATCAGTTGTAACAAATGTACCACTCTGGTGAGGCGTGTTGATAACAGGGTAGGCTGTGCTTGTATGGGAAAAGGAGGTACATGGGAACTCCCGTATTTTCCACTCAATTTTTCTGTGAACCCAGAACTGTACTAAAAAATATTTGTTAATTTTTAAAAATGGCCAAAGGATTTAAATAATTTCTCTAAAGATATACAAATGACCACCAAGCCCATGAAAAGATGCTCAACCTCACCAACTATTAGGCAAATGCAAATTAAAACCACAAGATACTGATACCCATTAGGATGACTGCCATCAAAAACAAAACAAAAGAAAAACACAGAAAATAACAATTGTTGGCAAGGAAATGGAGAAATTAGAACCCTTGGGCATTGCTGGTGGGACTGTAAAATAGTGCAACCACTATGGAAGATAGTGTGATGATTCCTCAAAAGAATTAAAAATGGAATTACATATGATCCAGCAATTCCACATCTGCGTACATACCCCAAAGAATAAAAAGCAGGGTCTCAAGGAGATACTTGTACACCCGTGTTCATAGCATTATTCACAACAACCAAAAGGTATAAGCAACCCAAGTGTCCACTGATGGATGAAGGGATAAACAAAATGCAGTATATACATATGATGGAATATTATCTAGTCTTAGAAAGGAAAGAAATTCTGACATATGGTACAACATCAATGAACCTTAAGGATACCTTTTACTTAGTAAAATAAGCCAGTCACGAAAAGACAAATACTGCATGATTCCACATATACAAGTTACCTACAGTAGTCAAATGCATACACAGAAAGTCCAAGGGTGGTTGTGAGGGGCTTAAAGGTAGGAAGAATGGGGAGTTGCTTTTTAACGGGTATAGAGACATAGTTCTGCAAGATGAAAGGGTTCTGGAGTTCTGGAGATTGGTTGCACAACAGTATGAATGTCCTTAACACTTCAGAAGTATACACTTAAAAATCATTATGATGACCCTTTAAAAATTAAGGCAACATATCCCCATAACTAAGAAGGTTGGCCTTTAGAGTCACTTAGACCCATGTAGTGGCTGGAGAACTTGGATAAGTCACTCATTTCTCTAAATCTGGCTCTTCATGTACAAAAGTAGATGATAATGCCTTCTCTTAGGGGTTTTGGGCACATCAAATAAAATATTTAAACATCTTAGGACAATACTTGCACATAATCAACATTCAATATATGATGGTGGTGGGATAAGCTAGGCACACAAGCTTGAGGAAGATTTAAAGCAAACAGGCCTTTCCCTTCAGGAGTCTACCCCTGCATTATCATGCAAAGCCAACATATTAACACCTTTTTACTATACTTCCTTAAGAGTTTTTAAGGCATGATGTGTTTTCTAAATTTCAAATTTAGAAACAAGGATAAAAAACAGCTTTCTCGGGTCAAGGAAAATGATCTTCGCAGAAAAGAAATCCTAACCCCAAGATTTGGGGCCAAGAGTTTCTCTTAACTTTTTCAAAGTCATTGCAACAACCTACCTGCACTCTTAAAACAGCCAGGCAGCACCTGTCTCACATGGCAGGCTGCCTTTCTTTGGTCTACTGATAGGCTCATCTGTGGACCCAGACCTATCCGGAGCGCCAGACCGACTCTGAGACAAGAACCATTTTCACAGTTCTCAATCTCTCCCCACATTAGTCTGACCACAGTCTGACTCCCTCAGACTCTCCTGCACCATGATGGCCACTGGACATGACTTACTCCCTCCAGACCTCCCTCTGTTTATGCCACCCCCTCCCCACTGCTGACAATGGACTCCACACTGCTCTCAAACACAGCCCTGCAGCAGCAGGACAGATAGGAGCCCCGGGTCGCAGCCACCACAGGACTGCTATGATCCTCCCCAGCATGCGCTAACTTGTGCACGCCCTGTTCATGGACATGGGCTTCTCTATCGGCTCCGTCCTGAGGTGCCGTGTCAGCAACTGCTCAGGTCCATCTGACCATAAATCCCAATCCTGTAGCTGGGGTCTATGGCTATATTAGCGTCCATGCCTGAAAGCAGCACAAATGTATTCTCTTATAGTTCTGGAGGTCGAAGTCCAAAATAAGTTTTATGCGTTTTAAGGTATCAGCAGGGCAGGTTTCTTCCGTGTAGACAGCAGATACTGGAAGAAGCAAGGGACTGGATTCTCCCTTAGAAACTCTGGAGGGAGGCAGTGTGGCTCTCCTGACACCTTGATTCTGGCCCAGTGATACTGATTTTGGATGTCTGGCCTCCAGAACATGGGCGAATACATTTCTGTTGTTTTAAGCCACATAGTTTGTGGTTATTTGTTACAGCAGCCACAGTAAAATCTGACATAATGTCCAGGTAGAAGGAATCCAGATGTGTAGTTCTGATATGTGAGCCATGATATTTTGGGGAGTGGGGGTGGAGGGAGGCCTGGATATTTTTAAGTGTGGTCTCCGAAGCAGCACACTGGTATCACTGGAGAGTTTATTAGCAACATAGCAGCTCAGGTCCCATTCCCAGACCTAATGAATCTGAATCCACATTTGAATAGGAATCCCAGATGCACGTGAACGTTTGAGACCCATACTCTAGAGAATTACAGAGCAACCAGACAGGAGGAACCTGGATATGTGGAAGCCCTCACAGAGCTACCCAACCCCTGGAGCATGTCCCAGCTCAGACCCCTACATAGGAGAAATGTTTCATTTAAGTCATTTTTAATTTAGACTGCTAAAATAGCTAAACCAATATCCTAACTCATACATCATCTGTATGCCAGGCAATGCACAAATGGCTCAGAGTCCTTAACATTCAAAACGTATATATAAGGCAGGCAAGTCTTTCATTTCACATGCACATGTAAAATAATATTACCTACCACAAAATGCTGCTATTTAACTAAAACCATGATTTGACTACTCAGAAGAGCTATACTGATTCTTCTCTTGGGGGATTACGGCTAATCATTTTCAGGCTTTACTCCTTTCTCTAGGCTAGCCACAGAAACCATACCTTCAAGTCATATAGTCTCTCCTTCATGTATTATAAGCTTTTCATTCTTCATACAGTATAATAGGCCAGTTAGACTTGGAGGCAACATTTTAAAATATTTCACTTGTTTGCATTGGATTAGTTAAGGGAAAAAGGCCATCTATGGGTTCTGCAAGACCACCTTTGTCATAAATGTAGTGTAAGTGTGGTACCCATATAAGTGTGGATTTGTTTATGGACTTTTATTCCACTGGTCTATTTTGCTTCAATACTACACATCTCCATACTATAATTTTAAATCTTGATACCATGATAGTTTAAGTTCCCCAACTCTGTTCTTTTCCAAGATTATCTTGACCAGAAGTTGGCAAATCAACAGTGGGACTAACAATGGGATTTTGCAAATAAAGTCTTTTTGGAAAACAGTCATTTCTTGTCATTTTCATATTGTTTATGACTGTTCCCTGGCTACAGTGGCAGGGTTGGGCCATTGTAATAGGGACATTCTGGTCCACAAAGCTTAAGATAATTACATCTGATATCTGGTCTTGATGACACGTGGATCCTTTGCATTCCCATATAAATTTTACAGTTACTTTTTTTTAAGGTGTGGAAAGAGAATTAGAGATATTGTGTAGGATTGCATTGAATGTACAGATCATTTTAGGGGAGACTTCACTTGTTGCTTTATTGACTATCCCAGTCCATGGATATGGTACATCCCTCTTTTTAAATTTAAGATCTTTTTTTCGTTTATCTTTATTTTTATTTTTTTTTATTATGTTCAGTTAGCCAACATCGTAAGTTTTTGATGTAAGATATTTGATTTCCCTTAGCAACATATTTTTCTTTACATTCTGCACATCTTTTGTTATTTGTTTTCTTGGTGTTTTACTTCCAATACTATTGTATATGCATTTAAACTTTTTCATTTTCTAACGTTTTGTTACTTGTACATAGAAATACAATTGGTTTGGGGCGCCTGGGTGGCTCAGTCGGTTAAGCGGCTGCCTTCGGCTCAGGTCATGATCCCAGGCTCCTGGGATCGAGCCCCACATCGGGCTCCCTGCTCGGCGGAGAGCCTGCTTCTCCCTCTCCCTCTGTCTGCCGCTCTGCCTACTTGTGCTCTCTCTCTGTGTTAAATAAATAAAAATCTTTATAAAAAAAAAAAAAAAAAAAAAAAAGAAATACAATTGGTTTGTATATAGACCTTGGTGAATATTTTTATCAAAACAGGTGTTGACTTTATCAAGTGTTTTGCCTGCATTTGTTGAAATAATCATATGGGTTTTCTTTATGCAGTTAATGAAGTGAACATATTAAATTTGCTAATGTTAATTCAATCTTTCATTCTTAGGATAAATCCCACTTGGTCATGATGTATCACACTTTTATATATGGCCGGATTTTATTTGCTAACATTTAGTTTGGAATTTTTTGCTTCTATGTTCATAAGAGATATTGTCCTTTATAATTCTGCTTTCTTCTAATGTCTTTGTCAGATTTTGTGTTCAGAATATATTAGCTTCATAAAATGAGCTGGGAAGTGCTCTTTCCTTTCCTCTTCTCTCCAAGACTTTGTGTAATATTAGTATATGTTTACCCCTTAGATATTTGGGGAAAATCACAAATGAAGCCATCCGGGCCTGAAATTTTCTTTGTGTGATGGTTTAATTTAAATAAATTCAATTTCTTTAATATATATATAGGACTACTCAGACTTTGTTTCTTCTTGTGGGTGTTTTGGTAAACTGTGTTTTTCAAAAATTTTATTCCTGTCATTTATATTTTCAAATGTATTGCCTTCATGTTTTCCAAATATCCTTTTATTATCTAATATCTGTAGAATTTATAGTGTTATCTCCTCTCCTTTTTCATCCCTGATGTTGGTAATCTGTGCCTTCTCTCTTATTTTCTTGAACAGCTTTTCCAGGTGCTTATAATTTTATAGTCTTTTTAAAGAACCAGCTTTTAGCTTTATGAATACTCTTTGTTAAATATTTCTTTTCCATTTAATTATTATCTGTTTTTATTTCTTCATTTCTATTTTCTTTGGGTTTAATTTTCTGTTTTCTAATTTCTTGAAATGGACACTTACATATTTTCACTGCTTTACCTGCATCCCACACAGTTTAATATACTTTTATCATTCATTTATATTATTTCCTAATTGCTATTTCTTCTTTGGGCTGGATCCTTGGGTTGTTAAAATGTGTTTTCCTTAATTTCCAAACTTTGGGGGATTTATTAGCTATCCTTTATGCTACTGATTTCTAGTTTACTGTGGTAAGAGTATATACTTTGAATGTTAATAATCCTTTGATGTTCATAAAGGCTACTTTGTGACCTACAAAATGGCAAGTTTTGGTAAATGATACATTTTCACTTGAAAAGAATATGTATTTCTCAGTTCTGGCATAATTTTCTATATATGTCAACAGAAGTTCTTGAGTTCAAATCTTTTATGTCTTAACTGATGTTTTGTCTCTTCCAATGAATACTGAAATAAGTGTGTTAAACTCTACCAATATGATTGCAGATATGTATATTTCTCCCTCCCATTCAGTTCAATGAATTTTGCTTTGTATATTTTGATGTGGTCTTATTAGGCTCATATTCATCTATAATAATTATGTATTTCTGGTAGATAAACCCAATATATCATCTATGAAATGTTCTACTTTATCTCCAGTAATGAATCTTGCCTTAAAGGGTACTTTAATATTAGTGTAACCACGGCACTTTTTTCAGTTAGTGTTTGCATGATACGTCTTTTTCTATCCTTTTGCTTTCAAACTTTTATTCTTAGATTTAATAGGTTTCTTGTAAGTTGCACATAATTATATTTATATTAACAATCATTGTTCTTTGAGTGTTTTATCTTTTACATTTAATATTTACTAATGCACTTGTTTTAAAATCCATCATCTTGGGGTGCCTGGGTGGTTCAGTCAGCTGAACGTCTGCCTTCGGCTCGGGTCATGATCCCAGGGTCCTGGGATTGAGCCCCGCATCGGGCTCCCTACCCAGTGGGTAGTCTGCTTCTCCCCCTCCCTCTCCTGCTGCTCCCCCTGCTTGTGTGCTCTTTCTCTGTCAAATGGATAAATACAATCTTAAAAAAATTTTTTTAAATAAATAAATCCATCATCTTATTCTTTGTCCTCTATTTGACCTAACCTGTACATGTTCCTTATTTCTCTTTTCTTACCTTATTTTGGATTAAAGAAGTATTTTCATTACTCATTACACCCTTTTATTACCTTGTCAGCTATAATATATTTTGTCTTTTTTACTGAAGTATAACTGACGTACAATGTTAGAGTAGTTTGAAGTGTACAACATATTGATTCAAGAATTCTATACATTACTCAATACTATGATAAATTATATTCTTTTATTATTCATTTAATGGTTACCCTAGAAATTATAAGACATCTTCACTTAGTTTTATTGATTTCTTCCACTTTTTATTTTTTTATTGCTATATATTTCAATATTTTAAACCTCACAAGACATTTTTAATATATTTATACAGACAATATCCATTTAGCCTCCTCATTGTTTGTATTTTGCACTGCTTTTCATTCCTTTCTGCATTTGGGGGCTTCTGTTTAGTGCTATACATTTCCTTTTACCAAAAGAATTCCATTAGTGTTCTTTTAATACAGATCTGCTTATAACCTGTTACTCATTTTTGTCTGAATATATATTTATGTTGCTTTCATTTTTGAAATACATGTTTTGTTAGGTACAGAATTCTAGGTAGATATTTTCTTTCAATACATCAGAAATGTCTTATTGTATTCTGGCTTCCATTTTCCTATAGAGATGTCATTTGTAAGCCTTACTATTACTCCTTGGAAGGAAATGAATCTTACTCTATGGATTTTCTCTTTATGTATTTTGTTGTTGTTGTCAGCAGTTTTACTACGGTGTGTCTAAGTATGGTTTTCTCTATATATCATGTTTGGGATTTATAGAGATTCTTGAATCTATAGCTTGGTACCTTTTACCAACTTTATAAAATTCTGGTAGTTATTTCTTTTAATACTGATTCATTCTATATTATCTCTCTTCTTCTACTGGACTTGTTATGCAACTCTACATGGTATTTTATAAAACAAATGTAACCAGGTAGGCATTATCCATGGTAACAATGCAAGCAACTTGGTCAGACAGTGCTCTCTTACACCTGGGCCATTTCATTCATTTATTTTGAAAAGAAATTTCCCAGTAAATATTTAAGTTTACAACCCTTGCTGCAATAGAATTAGAAGTAGTATACTTCCAAGTCTCTTTTTCTCTCCTCAAAAGATATATTCCCTCGCCCCACCTCTTTTTTTTTAAAAAAAAGCACAGAGGTAGAAAGAGAGGGAAATATGGTGATGAAGAATACTGGATCTGAGATTTCAAAGTCAGAACACAGTTAACCTTCTACTTAAAAATTATTAGCGATTTGTAGTTGGAAAGCTCCTATCTGAGGGAAGAGTTCCAACCTACTGCAATGTTTGGTCAAGATTTTTCAAGCTCTGTTTACTAAACAGACAGTATGGCTTACACTGAATGTTTGAATCATAAAATATTAGAAATGGAAGGAATTTAGAGGTCATCTTAGTTTGAATTCCTTGTTTTAAGTATGAATAAACTGACCCTTAACGAAAGTTAAGTGTTTTGCCCAAAGTCAGTAAGCTAGAAGTGTGACACAATAGATAAAAGCACTATGAGTGACAGAGAACTGGATTTTAAACCCAGCCCTGCAAATTATTACCTCTGAGACCTCGGCCAATTAACATCCTTCTTGGAGCATCAGTATTCTCATTTGTAAAATTGGAATAATAATGGTACTTAGGATAGCAGTAAAATTGAAAGGAGAGGTTATGTTTTTAAACAGTTAATATATTATTTGGTTTATTATAGTAACACCACTACAGATTAGTTATTATTGGCAATTATAGCTGGCCAGTGGTGAAACCAAGAGTCGAACTAAGATGATCCCTGACTCTCAATTCAAAAACTTTCCAAATACTATTAGTACTTTCTTCAGGAGGTATTCCTGAAGTTTATGTTCTGTGCGATCTCGCTTGCTTCTGTCACTTTCTGTGTCCCAACTCCTGTTTAATTATGATATAATAATGGGGTCAATGTTTGTCCCATGGCAAGTACACATTAGGTTTTAAGTGAAATGAATTCTTTTGAGACTCAATGGACAACACTTATTGCATGTAGTAAACTCCTCTCAGCAGAACACGGCAACATTTTTATGAAGAAAGTAACTAAATGAATGCCACTTAAGAAAGTAGGCCCCGGGGCGCCTGGGTGGCTCAGATGGTTAAGCATCTGCTTTCAGCTTAGGTCATGATCTCCAGGTCCTGGGATAGAGCCTCATTTTGGAGTCCCAGCTCAGTGGGGAGTCTGC
This sequence comes from Halichoerus grypus, assembly GCF_964656455.1. NCBI lineage: Eukaryota > Metazoa > Chordata > Mammalia > Carnivora > Phocidae > Halichoerus > Halichoerus grypus. The sequence goes on along the minus strand of NC_135716.1, from coordinate 113,432,393 downwards.
TTCTCCCTCTCCCTCTGCCTCTCCTGCTTGTGCTTTCTCTGTCTCTCTCTCTCTCAAATGAATAAATAAAATCTTTAAAAAAAAAAAAAAAAAAGAAAAGAAAAAAAGCAGGCCCCCAAATCTTATAAAATGTTGGAATTGTAAATTGGTACAATTTTTTGGGAGGTAAATTTTACAGCAGATACTCAATGATTTTAAAATGAGCATAAATCCAGAACACTCTAATAAGAAAATATGATATCATTTATAATATAAAATATAGAATAAAACATATATAAAATATATATAAATAATAAGAAAGTATAATTAATATATAAGAAAAAGGATGTTTACCTTAGTATTACTTACAATATTAATTTTTGGAAAAAATGTCTAACAATAGGGAATTTGTGAAATATATTTATATTGTGGATACTATGTGTCAGTTAAAAATTCTGTTGTATTACAATGTTTAATCACATAATTTATTATTTAATAAAAAGACTAAGTTACCAAAAAGTATTTACTGTATGGTTCCAACTTAGTGAACATAATCAACCTCTGTCTCCCTCTTTCTGATCTGAACTGCTTTACCACTTGTGGTATTAATAAGGCAGCGTTTATTTTTAATATTTAAATGACTTTCCAATACTAAATATTACCTAATTCTCAGAGACTCATTATCTCTCTCCAAAGCTCCCCACTCATTGACTATTGTCAAGTGTTGTTGCCTGTAAAAACACGTGGCCTACAATACCTAACAAGTTGGTTTACTACCCCCTCTCACCCATATGTATGTTCTTCCAATGCAGTTTCCTAAAAACTGTTCCTGTCTCTCCACTATTGTATGCCCAGGATGTAGCACAAAAGGAAATAAAACAGTATTTTCTAAGGTCTGAAAGTAGCAATAGAAAGGATGTTCTGTTGGTCAGTTGGGTAGCTCTTTCCTGGGCAGGCTTATACTAGGTTTTCTCCTATGCCTGTGGTTAGGGGGAAGGTAGAGAGGGGCTGAGCTGGAGACTGAATGATCTAGAACAGTCTCATTCACAAGTTCAGGGCCTGACATCTGTCAACAGGGTAACAGAGGCAACTGCATGTTGCACATCATCCAGCAGGCTAGCCAAGAAGTCTTAAATGGCAGCAAAGATCCAAGGGTAGCGAGAAAGGTAAAGCCCCAATATATAAGCAGTTTTCAAGTTTGTTTATATGAAATTTGCTATGCTATCATTGGCCAAAGCAAGCCACACAGTGAAACCCAGAGGCAGTATGAGGGGACTATCCAAGGGTTTTGATAAATCGAGGTAGGAACATATTTCTTCCTAGGAGGAAGAAAATTTGGCTTTTTGGCAAATTTTCCCACCTACTGTACCTTCACTCTTAGTTACTGCTTTTCCAGCAAAAAAACAATTAAATTATGCTTCCTGGGAGTCCTTAAATAAACAGTCACACACATATACCTCCTACGCACATGCATACACACACTCTAAGTACAGAAGCATGTACATACACAGTGGTCATCACCCTTCCTCAACACCAAGACTCACTAGAACTCAAAATACAGTTTGAAATTTCTGAGCAATCATACACATTCACCCCCAGAAAGACAATATAGCTTAGTGGTTAGCAATATGGGCTCCAGAGTCAGATGGCCTGGGTTGCGTTTTGGCTTCACCCCTTACGGGCTCTATGACCTTGAGCAAAGGAAGTAACTGCTCTGTGCCTTAATTTCCTCATTTGTGAAATGGTGATAATAAGAGTGCCTTCCTCATGGAGTTCTGAGGAATAATGAGTTTGTAGAGCACTTGCAATAGTAGGTTCTCAACAAACAAGGCTAGTATCATCAGTCTTCCAAGTGGGGACGGGGAAGGGCCACAGGGTCTCAGCAGAGCAGCTGAGAGGTGATACCAGCCTCTCCTGCTGAGGCAGATGGCTGAGAAGCTCCTGTTTTTCTCAACACTGAGTAAAGTTTCCAGTAGCCGCATTATTTTTCAGGCTTTTAGAGAACACTTACTGAGCCCTGAGCTAGAAACTCAGCCCCTGCAGTTCCTGACACTGTATCACAGACACCTAAGAGGTTTTGCAAAAGTAATGACAGAGGTTTCTCCTTCCTCCTTCCTGAAGTGCAGTTCATTTGCCTCACAAAGAGTCGCCACAGTTTCAACACCCCTTTTCAGAAGTCTCCTGTGGCAAGCAACAGGATTACTGCTTGTTTTTATTTCCCAAAACCTTATTTGCTTACTAAGTGTCATGCCTAGTTCCAACCATTTTACAAGTATTAACTCATTCAATCTTTATAATAACCCTTTGGAGTAGGTTCAATTATTATCTCCATGTTACAGCCAGGAAAACTGAGGCATAGGCAAATCAAATAGCCTGCCCAAGGTCAGCTGGTAGAGCGGCAGAGCCGGGACTCAAACCTAGGCAGTCGAAGCCGGAATCTCTGCTTTTAACTACTAACCGGTGCTGCCTTTCTCAGTGGAAGGTTATTATTTATTAAGCCATCCCTACACGTCTGTGTCAAGCAAAGGGCTTGTCATTCATTGTGTCATTTAATTCTTACAAAAAGGTATTATCCCTTTTCTCAAGATTGCTTTGGCGATTCAGGGTATCTTATAGCTCCGTACTTAGGATTATTTGCTCTATTTCTGTGAAAAACACCATTGGAATTTGATAGGGATTACACTGAATTTCCAGATTGCTTTGGGTAGTATGGACATTTTAACAATACTAATTCTTCCAATCCATGAACATGGAATAAATTTCCATTTATTTGTGTCTTCTTCCATTTCTTTTTAAAGATTTTTGTTAGAGAGAGAGAGAGAGAGACAGAAAGAGAGCATAAGCAGGGGGAGAGGCAGGCAGAGGGAGAAGCAGGCTCCCTGATGAGCAGGGAGCCCGATGTGGGACTCGATCCCAGGACCCCGGGATCATGACTTGAGCCGAAGGCAGACGCTTAACCGACTGAGCCACCCAGGCGTCCCATTCTTCCATTTCTTTCATTTGTAGTTTTCAATATACAGGTCTGTCACCTCCCTGGTTAAATTTATTCCCAGGTATTTTTATTCTTTTTGATGCAATTGTAAATGGGATTTTCTTAATTTTTTTTAATAATCTGTTTTTAGTGTAAAGAAATGTAACAGATTCATGTGTATGGATTTTGTATCCTAAAACTTTATTGAATTCGTTTATTAGTTCTAACATTTTTTCATGAAGTCTTTAGGGTTTTCTATATCATGTCATCTGCAAATAGTGGCAGTTTTATTTTTCCCTTTATTTTTTCCTTTCCAGTTTGGATGCCTTTTCTTTTTCTTGCTTAATTGCTCTTACTAGAACTTCAAATACTATGTTGAGTAAAAGTGATTAAGAGTGGTCATCCTTGTCTTGCTCCTGATCTTAGAGATTTTTGCTTTTCACCATTAAATATGATGTTAGCTGTGGCCTTATTATACATCAAGGTAGTTCCCTCTATATGCACTTTGTTGAAAGTTTTTATTGTCGATGGATGTTGAATTTTTTCAAGTGCCTTTTCTATATCTGAGATACGATTCTCATCCTCATTTTGTTAGTGTGGTGTATCACACTGATTTGCAGTTGTTAAGCCATCCTTGCATCCCTGGAATAAATCCCACTTGATCATGGTGTATGAGCCTTTCAATGTATTGTTGAAATCAGTTTGGTAACATTTTGTTGAAGACTTTTGTACCTACGCTCATCAGGGATGTTGGCCTATAATTTTGTTTTTTTGTGTGGTATCTTTTCCTGGTTTTGGTATAGGGTAATGTTGGCCTCATAAAATGTGTTTGGAAGAGTTTCCCCTTGTTCTATTTTTGGAAGAGTTTGCGAAAGATGGTATCAATTCTTTGAGTGTTTGGTATAATTCACCAGTGAAGCCATCTGGTCCTGGACCTTGTTTATTGGGAGGTTTCTGATTACAGATTCAATCTCCTTGCTAGGAATCAGTGGTTCACATTTCCTATTTCATCATGATTCAGACTTGGTGGGTTGTAGATTTCCAGGAATTTATTCATTTCTTCTAGGTTGGCCAATTTGTTGGCATATAATTGTTCACAGTAGTGTCTTATGATTCTTTGTATTTCTGCGGTATCAGCTGTAACATGTCTTTCATATCTGATTTTGTTTGAGTCCTGTCTCTTTTTTGACTTGCTAAGTCTACCTAAAGGTTTGTCTAAATATGCTTATCTTTTCAAAGAACCAGCTTTTAGTTTCACTTATCTTTTCTCTTGTTCTTTTAGTCTCTATTTCATTTATTTCCATTCTAATAAATTTCTAGATGTGGAAGCTGAAGTTGATTGAGTGTCAGTGACTTGGCCATGTTTCTGTAGGTGATTAGTAACAGAACAATGCCTATTGTTGTAAGGCACACACTATCTCACCTCCCACAAAAGTATTTGATAACTAAAAAGCATTGTGATATAGGCTCTTGCTCCACGTGTGAATCATACCACTCTCCTCCTTACTTTTTCTGGATTTGACTAAATCAAGCTGCATTTAGTTTCCAGGAAAACTCATTTAATGAAAATATTAAGGTATGAGAATAGGCAACTGATTTTATATTTACTGTAACTCCTTCATTCACTTAGGATTTGCTTAGAGCTGACTCTATGCCAGGAACTGCTTGTGTTTGATCAGATTGGTGTGCCAAAGACACAAAAACCACAGAGCTCTTTTGTTTAGTGGTGATTGCAAACATGGCTCCTAAGACACACGCCTCTGGGTACAATAGCCCTAGTTAATTCTTTCCCAACACATCTGCTTGTGTTTGTGCACTTATCCAGGGTGGTCATTGGCTTCAGACTCCTGAAGGACGCACATCAGATGGGGTGAGTGAGGTAAGTTCTCCCTGGATTTAAAAGAGCTTTGGTTGATACCTGCTAGGACGATTTACCTTGCCCACTCAGGCCACTATGCTGTAAATCCCTCTTCTGTAGCCAATTGCAAATTTCATAGGCATTTAAATGTGCTGTCCACTCCTGGAGAATAATTACAGCTATTTAATTGTATTCATAATTTAGCATACACCTGAAAAATATGCTGTGAAATATCGGGGGTATCCTTTAATACTGGTGTTCCATTTACAAACTGTCACATTTATAAAGCGTCTTTAATCTTCTAGGGTCTGCTAGAATTTTTTATTACAGTCTGCTTTGTGCTTTAAATATTAAAGATTCGGCAATACTTCAAAAGGTGATAATGCCTGATGCTCTGATGGAGCTTAAACCTCACCAGCTAAATATATTGAGGAATGTTCAGTGGCCCTGGCTTAATTAAACATGCATGTGTATTTTCAAATGCAATATTTTTCTGCTTGTTAGGTTTCTGACAAACCTCCAAACAGGTCCAGGTGGAACAAAGCATGTAAACAGGCTTGTGAATGGAGCTTAAAGCACTCAAATTAGCACCTTCCCTCAATTAATATGCAAACCTTGGAATTGCTGCATTTGATAATGCCATTGAATACTATTTGCAGCTTAACAGTGGATCTCGGTCATTTCATTTCTCTAAAACATGTCCAGTCTAATTATGTGCAAAGACATTGGTGACGGCTTTTTAGCCAATGAGATGGTATCTGTCCCTAGTAACTCACTCTTCTCTCTAGAACATAGCATACATTACAAGGCAGTGGCGGGCTTTAAATGTACCATTTGTTTTCATTATATAGCACTTAAAAGGTAGCCTTCTACTAATTCAACATGCCATGATAAGGCAGCCAGATTCTTCGTAAGCCCTGAGACCAAATTACCTATGGCGGCGGATACTTGAAAATTACTTAAGCACCTTTCACAATTAAAACAAAAAAATGCATGAATGCAAACTCTGTCTATATTATTTCAAAAAGAAATCTCCACTTGGCATTTGCCACACTTCGGGTTTCTCTGAAAAACGTGGCTCAAAGAAATGGCATTTTTGTTTTCAAACGTGTACATTTAAATTTTTGTCACCAGAAATGAAATATTAAGCTCAGATTTTCAACCCAAGACTTCCAGACAGCTTCTCATAGAGTCATATAATATTGCCTAATATTAAAATCCCCAAATAAATAACACTTTGAATAGCTGCTCATCTATTTGGAAATATTACTAAAGCTACCCAAATAGAGATTGGCAGTGGCTTGAAAAAGAGAACAAGATATTTTACAGATGAGCAGAAAGACTGGCTTTGAATGATTCAATCGGCTGTAGAATCAACATGTAACAACTGCTGGACTAGGAAAAAACACAGAGTAAAAATATACGTGGAGGCTTCCAATAAAAGTTCAATTATTATGCTGTAATAGGTAAGCTTGTGCAAAAAAAAATTTTTTAAATAAAAAAGGTCTGTAAGATCCGAGGCAATATTAGAGCAATTTTCTAGGTGAGGCAGTGCTAGTGGGATATGACAGGTGAGGTATTGTTATTATAATACCTAAGGCAAAGCAGCAAGCACACAAAATGATAGACAAACCTGAATTAATATGATATGATCGGCAAGGTGGCATTTGAATATAATCTTCCTGTATTGTAGAGAAAGCTGCATGCCTATTACACAGTGAAGGAATTGTGTGCAAGACTGTAGACAGAGGACTCGGTGGGAGGAAAGAAAATATGGGCAAGATTTCAGAAGATGTCTGTGCTTTGCTGGGTAAGGAGTACACTTGGAAATTGGATTTGTAAACAAATTAAAAGCTGAATTTCTTCTCCCCAAGCTGCCTTCGGTGGGCATTGACAATAAACACTTAACCTTGGCAATTGGAGGCCTTTGGAACGAATAATCAGGGGGAAATGGGGGATGCAGAGCACATTTTAATTTTGCCTCCTGTTTTGTTAATCCATAGTTAGTGTTTCTAGACTGGATCTGTGAGCCAAGTGGCCATTTTAGATCCCCGGATAGGAAAATGTTGCCTTCCCTAAGAATTCAGCTAGCTTCTGCTTCCTTGATCTATGATCACCTCCTCTAATTAAAAGTCTTAAGAGCATCCAAGCTCTAATCACACAAAAGAGACCACAGCCTCCTGAAAGGGTGCATTTTATTAGGCGACAGAAACTCTCGCAAATTCGAGCCTGCAGAAACTGCCTGCGTGATCTTTAATGGATTTTTAAAGATGACAAGAAAGGAAATGGGCAAGTAAAGCAACAGAAAGCAGAAATTCCCTGAAGGAGCATTCTGAAGTAAATCAGTGCAACTGAAAAAGTGAACTCCTAGGGCCTGGGGATAGCTCCCAGGTTTTTCAGCTGGACACTTATGGCCTGTCGGGTCCCTGAACACCTCTGCTCTGGGCGGACTTTGACAGAGCAAGTCACAGAAAGATGAACGACAGCACCTGAAGTGCTGTTTGCGGGGCAGAAAATTGCTCCCTTTGCACGCTGGGCTTCCTTTGCTCCCTGTCACATGACTTATTACCGCCTCCCCATATAACAGTGCCGTTTATGTATGTTAACTTGGTGAGCTGTAATGGTCTTCTTTGCCTCCTTTCTCACTGCTGCTTGAGCAATTAAAAACAAAGGAAGCAAATGAGGTCAGCACTCGTAAAACCAGAATCTATAGGTGACAGACACCCTGAGACCAAACGGCTTCGGATGCTGCTACAGGGGAAGGAAACCATGAGCAAGAAAATATCCCGGCTTCCCAGGGCTTTAACTTAGGTATTTGCTTTTTCAGGTGAGAAGCTGATTTTAGGTGGTGGTGGTGGTGGTTTTTAATCAACCTAAATAAGGCATCTTTTTGGGAGTTTGGTAATGCTGCTAATGCAATGATGTGCCCCATGCAGCCAAGAGAAATAAACGAGAGATTGTTCTCTTTAATCTTCTAGCACAAAGACCAACATTTTAACCACACAGTAGAATTTTATCTCTAGGAGCTCTTGAAATAGCAGCTCTATTGATGTTGCACAATTACAGGGAGTGTTTTGAAATATTCCATACACAGGTATACAAGGATACCTCAGCCTATGTTTCTGATCCCAGCCTTGTTACCACAGTGATTTTTGCAAAGCTAATTAGAAGTACCTTCTTGCTTCCCCGAGGCGTGATTTCAGTAGCGCCCTGGTTTGTATCCTCCCTCCCTTGGCTTCTACGGTATAGATCCTATACCTCTTGGCAGGTAAGACAGTCCCTTAAGGAGAGAAATGGCTCTCAAGACCAGAGGTGACTTATATGATGTCCTGGCTTTCCTGCTATAGTTTGCTGGTCTCCCTGAGGTTGGCAATAGCCCCAGAACCCTTCCCACCCTCGAGGCCTCTGGGGCTCACGGTAAGAGGCTCGGGGAAGGGGCTAGCATGAAGGGAGGTGGTCCAACTAGCTCCCCTCCGTCAGCTGCTGCTGTGAGGGGATTCAGCAAGAAAGACTTCGAGTTGACCTAATTATTTGAAGTAATTCTTCCTGTCTTAGAATATTACTTCATAGATCTTCAATTTGAAGATACAGATAGCAACTATTTGAAGCATGACTCCAAGTGCACAAATATCTCTAAAAAGCCTTGGAATAGAAGATCATCAGGCCCCTTTGGGGCAGAATCTAGCATAGGACCTCTACAAGGTTCGACCACGGCCAAGATGGGACAGAATTCTAACATAACACCTGGGTGTAGCTTTCTGCCTTGGGAAGGAAACTGGGCTTGCCCATTGACCACTCACACTTGAGGAGAAGTGTGAAAAACAGCCTTGTATTTCATCTATCAGGGGAGGGGTACCTATCTATTTTTATTATTAAATTTCCAGGTGTATCTCACGTAACCTATTGGCTTAGTGCTAGACAGCCTTCTGTCTTCCTATTATTTTGTTTTATAGTGATTTTGTCTCCAACTAGATAATAAGATCCTTGAGGGGAGGACTGCATATGACGCTGCTCTTGACCTCTCACATTTAACAAACTTACATTATTGGGCCCAGAGAAAGCACTTCAGAAATGACTCATGAATCTGGTAGCAATGCGGGCACCTTCATACATCATGCTCACGTTAATAAAAAAATTAAAAAAAAATAAAAATGCACAACCTCATTCTGGTGCTTAATACGTATGTTTGCAAATAGCAGAAACCTGGGAAAATTCTCATACTTTAAACGACAGATTCACAATTCAGAAAACATCTTTGTGAACTCAAGTGCTGGAGCGAGCTAATGACATAGCCAAAAATTCTAGGTGAGCATTACTTGTGTATCTTGTATTACTTGTATATCTCAGAGGCACTGCAAATTGACATTCAGCCTTTTGGTAAACTTTTACTGAGCACCTACTATATCCTGGGGACTGTCCTATGGGCTAGAGTTACAACATGAAACAAGACAGAGAAGATTCCTACTCTCACGGAGCTTACATTCTACGGTCCAAACAGTTTTGCTCTATCCCCAGCCCATAGAAGAGTTCCCGGAATATCGTGTGATACTCAGTTTACCCCACTGTCTCTCCTCTGGGTAAACCTCTTCAGTTCTTTAAAGTCCCCTCAACATCCTGACCACTCAAGCGACACTACTCTAAATACAAATGTTTGCCTTTGTCCTAGGCTGGGATGAGATGACTGGGATTTCAGGTCATGGTAACAGCTTGAAAAAAAGCACAGAAGCATGAAAGTTCATGGGTGTTAAAAGAAGGGGAAATGACCCAGTATACTCCTAAAGCAGTAAGTCCAGCTCTGGCTATGCATCACACTCATCTGGGGAACTTTTCAAAAAATATACCTGCGTTCGTGTCCTGCTCCCCCAAATTCGCACTCACTTGATCTCAGGTTGCAGGTTGCATCCGAGTTTTGGTATTTGCTAAAAGCTCCACCTGCAGGTGGGTCTGACCTGCAACCCGGACCGAGAACTACTATTCTAGGGTTGCATGGAGATGAGCCTGGGAAAGGTCTATCAGAGTCCTATTGTGAGGGCCTTGAATAGCATGCTCATGAGTTTGGAATTAATTCTGTAGTAAACGAAGAGCCTAAAAAGGCTTTAAAAACACATGGGTGACGTGATCGGATCTATCTTAGAATGAAACTACACTGACAGAAAGCAGGGTAAATGTGATGAAGAAGAGATCACAGGCAGGGAAACCTGGAGTATATTTGAAACAGACCTAGTGAGAGATAACTAAGCCTGAACAGAGGTGGTGGCACCACAGCGGAGGGGCCAGAGTGTTCTCAGACACGCTGGTTTCTAGGAACGTGCAGCACATGGTCCCAAGTGCAGGGCTCTGAGAGACAAGGAACCAAAACTGACTACAGGTTTCCAACTTGAGTGACTGGATGTTAACAAAAGGCAAGGATTCTTAGCAAACACATACAACGTAGGTTGGCTGACCACTCAGTGGGGATGTTGTAGAAGAGATTAGAGCTCTAAAGAGGAGAATGACTGGACAAAATAACCTCTAAGAACTTTCTCGAGTCTGAAATTCTACAGCTCAATTGCATAAGGTTTTTAACTCATGAAAGACAGTCTATATTTTCATCTTCACACGCTCCACAATGCCTAGCATTTTGTAGGATACAAACATAGCTCATGAATGAAGTAATACAAAATTAAAGGGACATTTTAATAGGATTCCCAGCACGCAGGAGTATTTAAGTTTCCATATGCTATCTTAAACTTATTTTACGTTAATCTGAACAATGTCTATAATTTCTATGTAACACTATTCTTTAAAGACCCAAGGCACAAACCTGAGCTCCTTTTCTCCAGCTATAAATTTGAGATAATAATAATAATAATGCCTTCTCTATGGGGCAATGTGAGTCCACTCTCACCTCCCAAAGGATATGAAAGTGAGCAAACACCCGAGAACCACATTTCACCCAAACTATTGTGGACTGTGTGGGCATGGCCACACAGAGATTCCATTCAGTCCTATGTAGCCAGATCAGCTCAGACGTTTTTGGTATTTGTTGCTCTCAATGTGCTGTCAGTAACCTAGTGGGCCAAGTTAATATTAGCTCGCACTGGGTATATGAGGGTATTTTGTTGCTGTTTGGAGAAATGACCAGTTTACTTGGCTATCTTGACAGCTCTACTGTAAAATTTGCTGGCATTAAAGGTCAAAAAGACCCAGTTTTCCTCTGGTTGCTTCTACCCAAAAGAGAATAAAACTGGGAGCTGAATCACTTCTCTGACAATAATTTATGAATCATGCATTGACTGTGTTTGAATTGAGAAAGGCTTTCATATCCTTTCCATTAGCTCAGATTAAGTTTTCATACAGATGCTGGGAAGCATGCTAGCAATATCCTTCGCTCATTTTTATGAAAATTTTATCAGTGCTTTTTTCTGTACTACACTCCAATTGGGATGTCTCAGAATCTAAAGCTCAGCTTTGGACATGAACTTCTCTCAACCTGGCTGGCTGCAGCTCTAACGGCTTCAATATTTTATGGGCTCTGGCTAACTCAGCCGTGAGATTCAAGCTGCAGAGATTTAACTCTAATGTAAAAGCATGAACGGATGAAAACCGGGATGTCATAAGTAATACATCTACAAGAGCAGGATGCAGTTACCATTTTTAAAAGGGCTTTAAAAAGAAAACAACACTCTCTGTTCTGTCTTTATGCCCCAAAATGAAAAGCCCCTGAGCTATTGTACTAACCCAGGGCCATCTTTTCTTGCCTGCTTTTTCTTCAATTGCTGCTTAATTGTTGTGGTGGGCTGGGGTTTTTCCTCCAACCCCCCACCCTCATAAGGTCCCCCATCCACATGAAAGCCCCTAATGTCTGCATTCCAGAGAAATGGGCACCGCATGGTCGAATGTGTATAGGCCAAATCCATTTCTTAGCATCTTCCTCTTTTTGTCTCAAAACTGATTTAAAACATTTGGAAAATCTGTCTATTCAGCTGAAGTGTTCTAGTGCATTCTTTCCGAGAAACAGTGGGGTCACATGTGATCCGTCTGATGGACTTTTCCGCTGCAATCTATAGCCATTTCCCCCGAGCCCCGCAGAGCCTGGCAAAGCGCAGGAGCTCCGTAATGGCTCCAATAACAATGTGTTCTTTGTGTGAAAGAATCCAGGGGGAAGAGCTAGGGTAGACTGGTCAGGAACGAAAAAACAGCATTTTTTGCACTTACTTATTTCTTCATTATATACTCTGCCATCAAACATACTTTTTAACAGTAAATACCCCTTTCCATCAAACACTGCCCAAGCATGAAAAGAACAATACAGAAAGTTTTATTTTTAGAAGATTGTGGACATTACTGCTACTTATTAACCTGCTTCAGATTAGACAGCTGATGGCAGGTCTGCATTGCATCTGTCTGAACTCGTAAAGGGAGAGATGGCTCTAAATGGAGCTTAATTCATCTATTTCAAAATGTCACCTGATACGTGCATTGGAATAAAACCATCTCTTTCTAGTTCCAAAAATGTCACAACATCAACACCCCACTAAAGTAACTACAGAATCACAGATTGGGCATTGGATCTTCAGCCACCCAAGCAAAGAGGAGACTGTGCTGGTCTTAAAAGCTTCAGGGGCCCATAATCTCTCTCAGGAGCCCTTCCAGTATTTCATCCTTTTGAAAGTTGTTGTTCTGCCCTTGTATTCAAGAGATCTCTCCTATTTCTACTGAAGACCAACTCCTCTTATATAGTTGAATCATACACAACATGGGAAATAAGTCTTTCACAGAGACCTCTTATATCCTGGAAGAAAATATGGAGTTTTCCCTTTGGTCTCACCTTCTGTAGGATACCAATTTCTTTAGCATACTATATAAGAGGCACTTATCCTTCGTGTAACCACCAACCTTAATATTAAATATTCCAGAGAAAAATGGGATGGGGGGTGACTTACTAAATTGAAAGGATTTAAATGTATGTGTATATGTGAGGGTGAAAAATGAGATCTCTCACATAGGCCAGAAGGAGAATGAACTGGTGCAGCCTCTTCAGGAGACAGTTTGGCACCAGGTATGAAGACTCTCCAAATAGTCATGCCCTTTAACCTAGTATTCCACTTCCAGCAATTCACCCTAAGAAAATAATTATGAATACAGTAGAGATTAAGCTAAGGAAAGTTGTTTGCAATGGTATTCGGAAGTAGTTAAAAGCTGAAAATTAGCTTTCTAACCACAGCAGAAGAGTAAAATAAATTACCATACAGTCATAGGATAGAGTATTTTGAAAGAATTAAAAAGAAAGTACTAGAAAGAAAAAGCATGCTACCAAACTACACACATACACACAGCCTAACACCTATTTTGTTAAAGCAAATATGACCGACGTCTGTGGTGTACTTACCACGTGTGCCAGGCACCATACTAAGCAACTTCGTGTATGTTATTTCATTTAATCTTCAAAACAAACCTATGGCTACATACTTATTATGTAAACTTAGATAGTTTAAGGCCAAGGCCAAGAAGGTAGTAAGTAAGACAGGAAACCATTTCAATTTGATGACACAGGTTGTGGTCTTAACAGTTCGACTATTTATATAAACATATAAAACACTCGAAATTAACAACTTCAAACGGTAACACTTATTATTCCTGATGTTGGGATTACTACTATTTTCTTCTTTAAATTTAATTTTCCAAGATATCTAAAATAAACACCTATCTCTCATAGTTGGATAAAAAAAAGATATAGAAATTTGGTAATTCTCTTACTGACCCTTTCTCCACTGGCACTCACACACAGATACACACAGGTGATATATAATCTGTTCTTCCTCAAGCACAAATTTTCTTCAGTCTTCAAAATTTCTGTCATCAGCATCATCTCTAGGTGTGGGCTTCTCTAAAGAGGCTCTGAAGGATACCAGTACATGTAGGAGAGTCCCAGCCCTTGCCTTTTAGACCATTTCAATTTTCCTTCTCCTGCTTCGCTGCCAATTAACAAAGCTCCATTAGAGACCATTAGCACCAAAGCAATGATGGAGTCGCTCTTTGTGCACTACAAACACTCACTCTTACAGGCTCATTCCTGTTTTCAAGCCTTATTTATAACTGCCCAGGATGTGAGTGCAACGTTCTCTCTGGAAGTGAGCTACATTTCTTCCCAGTTCTATACATCATCCATCACTGGCAGTAAGAGCTCAATGACTGGATGCTCACTGCAATTCTGGGGATGATGATGAGGAGGAGGATGATCCTAGAGGCCGGGAAAGCCATAGTTCATTCTGCCACAGCCATGCTGCCTACAGCAAAACACAGCATGGGCTATTTTACCTTGAAAGCAAGTAGAGAAATACAGTGGGAAGGTGTCACATTTATATCCCTAATCTTTTGGCAAACATTTATTGAACAAATACTATGTGTCATGTGCTACACTAGACATTAAGTCTACAAAGATAAATAAGGCCTAGTCTCTGCCCTGGTGGAGTCAACAGTCTAGCCAGGGAGAGAGACTAAAAATATAATTTGGGGCCTTACCAGGAAGGACCTTGTTAAGTAGTTTTGATCTTATCCTTTGGGTGTGGAGAGTCCTCCGAAGTTTTTAAATCAAGTCATGACAGTCTGATTTGCTTATAGAAGAAGTACTCTGATGAGAATGTGAAAAATGGAGTGGTGCCCAAGAAACCATTACAAGACTGTGAATTAGTCAAGGAAGAAGTTATGCTGGTCCACACTAGCACAATGAGGATACTGATACATTTTGGATGTTGATTTGACCAGTCTTCCTAACCAGCTGAATTGCAAATGTGCAATGAGGGAGTAAGAGAGGTCACAGTTGTCGTTGAAGTTTTTAGTTTGAATGATCAGTAGATGGTGATACCGCTCACCATGACAGGGAATATAGAGGAAAGATTCTTAAGTTGTTTTTGGAAATGCTAAGTTTGATGTTTCTAAAGGATGTTATGTCAAAGTTTTTTAGAAAGCAATTGGGAATGGAGGTGAAGAACTCATCAGAGAGGTCAGCAATGTGTTGGTTGTAATTCTGTCATACATCTATGAATTCCAGTTAGCACTGAGGGTTTTTTTCCCTTCTGAAGTGAGAGAGGAAGTCAAAGTAGGTTTTGAGCATGCAAACCCTTTAGATTCTCCATACTCCCACCCGAACATGCTGATGTAAGCTGGTATGGTTTTCTAATTGTTTACTTAATTGTCTGCAAACTCTTCAAGGGCACAGACTATATATAATGAATTTGCTCAGTGAATTAATGGTCACATGGAATGATGGCATGGGAAACATGAAGAGATTACAGAGTCTGTTTTTCCAAGAGTTGTAACTCAATAGGTAGCAAATAAAAGAAGCATGGCCTACAGACACCCTCATGGCAGTGGGAAGAGTGAACTCTTCACAGCCTCGCTGTTGTCACCGCTCCATCCTTCCCCTTCTTTCTAACTCCGCCCAGACCAATCTATTAGCAAGCCATGATGAGTTCCAGCCAGCATCTTCTCATATCTGCATTCCTACAGCAACATCCCAGTGGCACCTCTCCAGTCTTACATCCTCTAAGGCGTTGCCCACACTTCAGCTGGTATAATATTTATACACTGTCAATGTGATCATGTCAATCCCTGTTCAAAACACTTTAATGGCTCATATTGTAATAAAAAGCCAAATTCCTTAGGCTTCTAATAGGGCCAGCTGTCCAAAACCCTCCTGGTGACTTCTCCAGCCTTACCTCCCTTCTTACCCTGCCTCCTTCTTCCTTCTTCCATACTCATGCTGTCTGGTCACACTGAACTCCATCTGTCCTCAATGTGCCTTCTCTTTTATAGCCTCGGGACTTTTGCACATGCTGTTCCCACACCCTAGAGCCCTGTAACTTTCTTCTTGCCCCTCAGCCTGACTAACTCCTGTTAGCCTACGGGTCTCTGCTTAGTTTTCCCCCTCAGCCTGCAGGAAGCTTTTCCTAATAAGGCAAGTCTTAATTTCATGTTCCTGATGGGTCTATCCATGATGGCATTCTGTTTACTTTCCCACAATACTTATCCCACTGCACTGCCACAGCCTGTGGACCTTTCTTTCTCAGTGGATCGCAAACTCTTAGTCTCTGCTCTTCCCCAGCATCTAACGCAGTGCCTGGTACATAATAAGCCTTCCGCAAAAATCGGATGGATGAATAAATGTCCTGCAGAGATGGAGGAAATGCGAACATGTAGCCTGGCCAAACGGGTTTCATGCTTTCTCTGTATCCTGTCTGGGTTGAGCCTGCAAATGAGGTCAATGTTTAATCAATTGGTCCACTAAGTGCCGTTAAACTATAGCTTCTCAGGCAGAGTCAGAGATGAAAGAAAACTGAAGTTGAAACTCTCCTCAGAAAAAGAGCAAGCACTAATATTTCAAAGAGAAGATGCTTAGATGAAACATACCCATCTCCTGGTTGTAGTGGCAGGTGGGAGGTTATTAGCATCCCTGATAAGCAATGAGATGGAGCCCAAGGCACTTCCTCTATTCTCTCCTCCCTGTCTCTCTCCTCCCCGTCTCTCTCTCTTCCCTTGCCCCTTTCCCAAGCAACAATCTGAAGAGAAGGAAAGTGCAATTACACACAGTGCCTGTTTAAAATTTAAGAAGACAAAAATGAGTTGAGGGTTTATTTTTTCCTTTTTGCAGGAAACAAATTAGCCCACAGTAGACTTGTGCCTGCAAGCAGCCCATTTAATTTGGTTATTTCCTATGCCTTGAGCCTAGCTTTTTCCCACTAATTCTGCTGGCCTTTTCCATATTGGGGCTTATCTCTTTGCTGTATCCAGAATCACATGACAAGTGAGAGTCCTATCTGTATTTTATCTATTTAATCATCCCACCACCTTATTCCCGAAAGAATCTAAGGTGATGAGTCATTTTTCTAAACACAATCTCTCCCCTAAATTGATGCCCACTGGTTTCAAGCAGTGCTTACTAAAATTTCAAACCCTCACCATTAAATGTACGGTTAAAAATCAGTTCATCATGTTCATGATTCCAACGTGTTTGGGATAGTGAGGACATAAGCCCAAAATTGACCATACGGGGGGTGCCCGCTCCTGGCTGTCCGGATGCAGATGATCCCTGCACACTGTCTCTACTTCGAGCTGGCAGAGGAATTATGATCTTCACCCTGAGCACCAGGCTCGTGTGCCCTACTCCCTGCCAGAAACTGTCATCTGATGGCTTTACAGGCATCTCACATCTGAGATACCCAAAATTCACCTCCCCATCTTACTCCCAATGTAGTCCAGTGGCCAAGAGCACAGAATCTGGTGCCAGATTTCCTGAGTTCCAATCCTGACTCTACCACGTAGCAGCTGCACCTGGGCTGGCTTAAATGACTGAAGCCCTCTGTGCCTCCGTTTCCTCATCTATACAATGCGGATAATAACAGTGCCAACACCACAGGGCTGTTACTAGAGATCAAGTGCTTAGCACGGAGAGTAGCACAGCATGTTCAGCATCCACAGGTGCTGATGTTGTCCTGTCCGTTGCCTCCTCCTCCCTCCCCTATTTGGTGAATAGCACTGGCACCTGCCAAGTCTCCAGAAAGTCAAAGTCAACCTGGCTCTTCCTAGTCCCTCACTTCACCCATAATTAGTCTCCCAAGCCTTGCTCACTTTACTTTCCTAAAAATCTCCTGAGTCTACCTCCTTGTCTCCACCTACAGGGACCATGTTTTGATTCAAGCTTCCTTTTTTTCTGACCTGGATGAATGTGGTTGACCTCTAAAATGTCTCAGCTCCTCCAGTCTTGCCCCCTCCA
The DNA here is from genome assembly GCF_964656455.1 of Halichoerus grypus. Lineage (NCBI taxonomy): Eukaryota > Metazoa > Chordata > Mammalia > Carnivora > Phocidae > Halichoerus > Halichoerus grypus. The sequence goes on along the minus strand of NC_135716.1, from coordinate 113,414,831 downwards.
TACGAACCACTGTGTCGCTTCCCTGTGAAGACACACCTTCCTCAACTTATTACTCCAGTGCCTATAACATCAGTCCCCGATTCCCCAGCCTCCCTCCCCCCCCTGTCTCCAGCCACAAGGAACTAAGGGTGGATGCCAAACGCAGTGTGCGCTCTTGCCTCTGGTCTTTGCACAAGTCACTCTCTCTTGCCTCTCGATTCATTCTCTGCTTTCTTCACCTCAGTTCACTGTGCTTCTTCCAAGGCCCTGCTATTCTCTAAACTCAGCAGTGCCTTTTGTATGCCTTCTCATGGCCCTCACCACACTATATTGCCTTTGTCTGTTCACTTGGATATCTCCTCCACCCCACTATTCCCTTGGCGAAGAGTTGACTTGGTATGGTCAAGAAGAACTCTGAAATAATTTTGCCAGGTTTGAATCCTGGCTCCTGGCACTTGCTAGCTCTGTGACTCTAAGCAAGTTATCTCATCTCTGTACCTCCATTTTCTTATCTATAAGGACAATGCAAAGTCTGACCTCATAGGATCATTGTGAGCATTAAATGAATTACTTGGAACCATTCCTGGTGCAAAGTAAGATGTAAATAAAAGGAGGCTATTATTATTAACCCTGTCCTATTTTGAATTGGGACCTCAAACAGTACCTAGCAAAAAGTCAGCAACATAAAGAGGTTTTAAGATAAAAAGACTCAACACCCCACCTCTAGACTAGTTTCATTGCTCATCACTGGGGAGCAGATATTTACAAGCACTGAGACCTCCCTGCTCCCACTACCCTACCAGTGCAGCCTCCTCAGGGAGGTCCTCAGGGCCCCTAGACCCTGGGTGGCTTGGTGCAGAAGGAAGAATGTGTATTTTGGAGCCAGAAGTCCTGAGTCTGCCACCATAAAACCTGTTATACTCTAGACAAATTACTTAATTTCGGTTTCCTCATCTATGAAATGAAAAATCATACCTACTTTGCAATGAAATGTATAAAGCAATTGGCTTTGTGCTGGCATGTAGTAAATAGTGACTATTAAAGTTAAAAAAAAGATTTTTTTTCTCATCATTATTGCAAAACCATTCTAACTAATCAAAACCCACAAAACTCTTATAAAGTTGTTAAAAGTGATTATTGGCATAATGTGAATAGGGAAGGAAATGGTCATTCAAGAGAATTCCAGGTATGTTTTGGAGATGAGGAATTTATGTGAAATAAATCCTTTCTGATAATTTTCTGATTCCCTGAAAGTGAGATCCTGGCAAGTACAATCTTGTACAAGAAGTGTCATGTGGAAGAGCGTTGGTTATTTAAAACCTGTTCTGTTGTCTATCTTTGATCCATACTGGGCCTTTCCCATACAATAAATGAGCATATATATGACCACGATTCCTACACAGACCTTTACTCCCTGTCCCAGACTGGCGAAAGGGCTGGTCCCCTGCTAGACCCCTAATGCCTAATAAATATTTACTCAGTTATTCAATGAATAAATGAGCTCTTCTTAGCTCAGTGACCAGAGTTGCTTCGTCTCAGCCAAAGGCCACAGCTCTGCTCACCTACAATTCCTAGGAATTGCTTGTTATTCACTGCTGACCAAATAGGTCACTCACCAGGAGGGAATATTTTACATGTGTGAGCCACACAGCTCAAGTGAGGACTCCACATCATTCTTCTAGAGCATTAATCATCTGGCTGCAAGAGAGAAAGTTTGCCTCTTTCTCTTTCAGTTTAAAAAAACAAAAAAACAAAAACAAACTATAAACAAAAAGCAGTGACTCCAGAAATAACTTAATAAAGAAGATTCTCTTTCTCCCCCAACCCCCTCATCAAGAAATAAAAATCCTAAGTAACAAAACACAAACAATCATTACTGAGCATTTTCAGAGCACAATTTAGAGAACTCCTGGTAAGAATTCCAGAAGACAGGGCTACTCTATTCTGAGCAAGTTCTGCTCTCCCTGAGTCTCCTCGTGGTTCTACTGAGCCTCAACATGGCCGTCCCTCCAGATGGCTTCACTCACATAACCAATCATGAGTTCTGAGCATCATGACTATATTCCTCCTGGGCTTCATCTCACTTCACAGTTATTCTGTGGAGCACCTTTTTTTTTTCCTTTTTTTAAAATTATTTTGTCATAGCAGGCCAAACCTGGTATAAAATCAAATACTTAAGACATGGTTGTTTTGGCCTTTGAGTGAGGCAGTTCAGTACAGAACATAAAGTCTTGCCTGAGGAGTCAGGAGTCCTGGGTTCTAGTCTACTAGCTAGTTGTACGACTTTAGGAAGATCATTTAGCTCTCTGGGCCTTGGTGGTTTTACCCATAAAATAAGGTAAATTGATCCAGAAAATCTCCAATTTTCCTTTCAGGATGGAAATGTATTTAATGCATATTTAGCACATCAACTTTATCATATATTACTGCTTTTGAGTAACTAACATAATACATCCTAACAGTTCCATTGTGGAAACTAAATTAAAGGACATTATTTTAGCTTAAAAATCCTCTTCTATATGACTTTTCCAAATTATTATATAGAGTAAACCAAAAGTCCCTGTTCATCTATATTTAAAATGGCCACAAATTTGTATGTACCTTAACAAATAAGACAAGAATTGTAAATGACATCTACAAGCAACCGGGGTATATTTTCAACACTTATTGTGACATAATGAATAAGAACTGTGCTAATACCTGTGTGTGGAGAGTCACTGATAACATATTTGCATAATGCATGCACAATGACAGTGAGCAGATTCAACACATAATAGTAAAACATTTGTTATTTAGAATCTCCCAGAAATTAATACAAGAAACCAACCAATCATGAATGTAAAAGCACTTTGTCTTTGCAAATATGATTTTACTCACAGTTGAAATAAAGCAAAACAAAAGATGTTAAGAAACAGAGTCCCCCACATTTCCTCTTGGCTCTACTGCCTTACAAACATTTACTCACCTTTCCTCCAGTCTCAATGGAGGTAAGAGTCATTCTCTCAAAAGTCAGTTTCTCTCCCCATACTGATAATAGTTTTGCTCTGTGATGGTTATGTGCCTAACTCCAGAAGTCATCACACTTTGTCTCATTCACATATCCTCAATCTCTCCCTTTCTTCCAGTCCCTCTCCCTCTTTTCCACTAACACATACAGTTATCCTGCACAATTAGAATAATTTGCCTTGCCATAATGCAATCTATTTAAACTCCTTCTATTTAGAGGAAGAAAAGCTTCCAAATCTATTCTCTGAGGCCAGCATTACTCTCATACCCAAACCAGACAAAACATTACAAAAAAAGAAAAAGAAAACTACAGTCCTATATCCCTGATGAACACAGCTGCAAAAGTCCTCAACAAAATATCAGCAAACCACATTCAATAATACATTAAAAGGATCATTCACCATGATCAAGTGGGATTTATTCCAGGGATGCAAGGATGGTTCAATATTTGTGAATCCATAAAAGTGATATATTAACAAACTGAAGGATAAAACATACAATCATCTCAATAAATGCAGAAAAAGTATTTGACAAAATTCAACATCTTTTATGATAAAAACTCTCAATAAAGTGGGTTTAGAGGGAATATACCTCAACATTATAAAAGCCATATATTAAAAACTCACAGCTAACATTATACTCAATGGTGAAAAACTGAGAGCTTTTCCTCTAAGATCAGGAACAAGACAAGGATGTCCACTCTCACCACTTTTATTCAACACAGTACTGGAAGTTCTAGCCACAGCTAGGAGACAAGAAAAATAAAAGCATCCAAATCGGTAAGGAAAAAGTAAAACTGTCACTATTTGCAGATGACATGATACTTGACACAGAAAACCCTAAAGACTCCACCAAAAAGCAACTAAAAGTAATAAACAGATTCAGAAAGTTGCAGGATACAAAGTAATGCACAGAAATCAGTTATGTTTCTATAAGTTAATAACAAAGTAGTAGAAAGAGAAATGTAAAAAACAATTCCATTTACTATTGCAGCAAAAATAATAAAATATCCAGTTATAAACTTAACCAGGTAGATAAGAGACCCAATACACTCAAAACTATAAAACACTGATGAAAAAAACTGAAGATGACCAACTGGAAAGATATTCCATGCTTGAGATTAGAAGAAGTAATATTGTTAAAATATCCATACTACCCAAAGCAATCTACAGATTCAGTGCAATCCCTATCAAAATATGAAAAGCGTTTTTCATAAAACTAGAACAAAAAATCCTAAAATTTGTATGGAACCATAAAAGACCCCGAATAGCCAAAGCAATCTTGAGAATAAAGAACAAAGCTGGAGGTATCACAATCCTAGATTTTAAGATATACTACAAAGCTACAGTAATCAAAACAGTATGGTACTGGCACAAAAACTGACACATAGATCAATGGAACAGAATAGAGAGCCCAGAAATAAACCCACACTTATATGGTCAATTAATCTATGACAAAGGAGACAAAAACATACAATGGGAGAAAAGATGGTCTCCTCAATAAATGGTGTTGGGAAAACTGGACAGCTACATGCAGAAGCATGAAACTGGACCACTTTCTTACACCATACACAAACATGAACTCAAATGGTTTAAAGACTTAAATATAGGACATGAAAGCATAAAATTCCTAGAAGAAAATACAAGCAGTAATTTCACTGATACTGGCCTCAGCAACATTTTTCTAGATAGGTCTTCTATAGCAAGGGAGATAAAAGCAAAAACAAAAAAATCCTATTGGGACTACATCAAAATAAAAAGCTTTTGTACAGCAAACCGTCAACAAAACTAAAAGGCAACTTACTGAATGGGGGATGATATTTGCAAATGATATATGTGATAAGGGGTTAATATCCAAAATATACAAGGAACTTAATACAACTCAACACCAAAAAAGTCCAAATAATCTGATTTAAAAATGGGCAGAGGATCTGAATAGACATTTTTCCAAAGAAGGCATACAGATGGCCAACAGACACATGGAAAGATGCTCAACATCACTCATCATCAGGGAAATGCAAATCAAAACCACAATGAGGTATCACCTCACACCTATCAGAATGGCTAAAATCAAAAAGACAAGAGATAACAAGTGTTGGCCAGGATGTGGAGAAAAAGGAACCTTGTGCACTGTTGATGGGAATGTGAATTGGTACAGCCACTGAGGAAATGAGACTGGAGGTTTCTCAAAACATTAAAAAATAGAAATACCCTATGATCCAATAATGTTACTACTGGGTATTTACCTAAAGAAAATAAAAACACTAATTTGAAAATATATATATACCCTTATGTTTACTGCAGTGTTATTTAGAGTAGCCAAGGTAGGAAAGCAACCTAAGTGTCCATCAATAGAAGAATAGATAGACACATTGTGTGGATAAACACACACAATGGAATATTACTCAGCCATAAAAAAAGATGAGATCTTGCCATTTGCAACAACGTGGGTAGACTTAGAGGTATTATGCTAAGCGAAATAAGTCAGAGAAAGACAAATACCATATGATTTCACTTCTATGTGGAATCTAAAAACAAAAAACAAAAAACAAACAAACAAAAAGCAGAAACAGAGCCATAAATATGGGGAAGAAACTGATGGTTGCCAGAGGGGAAAGAGGTGGAGAGTTGGGCAAGATGGGTTGGGGGGGTTAGATACAAGCTTCCAGGTATGGAGTGAATAAGTCATGGGAATAAAAAGCACAGCATAGAGAATGCAGTCAATGGTACTTAATAGCATTGTATGGTGAAAGATGGTAGCTACACTTGTGATGAGCATAGCTTAACATATATAAGCTTGTCAATTGCTATGTTGTACAACTGAAACTAATATAATACTGCATGTCAATACTCCAATTTTTAAAAAAATACTTCTATTGAATACGTATCTTCATATTGTATCCAGATTTGCGATCTCCATTATCTCTCCACTGTTCAATTTCTTAGCCTCTTAAAAGTCATTCCTTTCCGGGTTACCGAAACAGCTCTAGAGTGCCCTCAAAACCACTTCCTCTTTCCTTCAATCCAGATTCTGCAAAATGGTGCCAGTGAATGACCAGCTGGCCAGGCTTGAGACTTTGGGGTCATCTTAGGCCTCTCGGAATTCTAGCTTCAAATATTTCAGTGTCTGTTCAATATGGCCACTTGGATATTATACCAGTCACAGTTCCTACAGGCAACAGATGGCACACTGAAGGGGTACCTGAAGAAAGTTTCAACTCTTTACAGAGGAGTGGGCAGGGTCAGGGAAACCAGCAAGAGATGACGAAACCCTCGGGGAACTAGCAAGAGCAAGGAGCCATCATTACCTCTAAGTTTAAAGAGTATTATAAGCTGAATTGTGTCCCCCCTCAAAAAATTCATGTTGAAGTCCTAACCCCCCATACCTCAGAATGTGATGTTTACAGGTAAGCATTTACGCAATTGATTAAGTTAAAAAGAGGTCATTAGCTGGGCCCTAATCCAAATGTCTACTGTCCTTATAAGAGAAAGTTTGGGTGTAGACGCATTGAGAGGAAAGAGGACATGAAGACAGGGGGAAAATGGCGACGTACAAGTCAAGGACAGGGACTGGAACAGATCCTTCCCTCACTGCCATCAGAAGGGAGGAATCCTGCCGACACATTGATTTCGAACTTGTAGCCTCCAGAAGTGTAAGAAAATACATTTCTGTTGTTTAAGCCATTCGGTCTGCGGCACATACTTTGTTATGGTATCCCCGGCAAGCTAATACAAAGAGGAAAGAGAAGGGAGCTGCTGGAAGCACCTGACAAAAACTATCGCTGTGCAAGCAAGGCCATGTGACAGGAGCTATGGCCTCAGGTAGAGGAGTGCAGTCACTGACATGCCACACCACAGCAGGGAGAGAGCTGGGGGAAACATTCCCGACCGCTCTTCGCTGCCCCCTGATCTGTCCGTCTCCCAATGGCCTGACCAGGACCTCGAGGGCAAGGGAGCTTGGGTGACAAAGTCTGTAGTGGGCAGCTACCCAGGACACAAAACAAAGTGCAAGTGATTCTCGAGGTGCAAATGGAGAACATTCAGCAAATATGTGAGATGCTGTTCTCAAATGTCCCACCCCTAGAAGAGACTAGCTTTCCCACCACCAAACCTGCTTTTCCCCTAGTTGTCCATCTCAGTAAGCATAATTCCGTTCTTCTAGATGCTCAGGCCAAAAATCCTGATGCCATCCCTGATTCCATTGACAAATTCTATTTGAGCTACCTCAGAAATTTTCAGAATCTAACCACCTCTTATCATCCCCACGCAGATGCTTATCTCAGCACCACCTGTGGTTCACAAACTTGTCTGTGGCTAACCCTTTACCAGCCCCCCAGCCAGGTTCGATCTTTTCCAAAGCTGTGGTTGAGTGGGGTCCCATTTCCATTGTGCATCATCACTAGAAGAAATCTCCCAGACCCAGCACCTCTCCAAGTGTTAGGAAAGCCATCACAGGGTAAAGTTACTACCTCTGCTTCACCTCCGGAACATAAAGCCCTCACCCTCTCCTCTCTGAAAGCTCCAGCCTGCTCACTTGATGGGCTTCCAACTTCAAAGCACAGGGTCTCCCCTGGTGTCTCCCAGGCAAATTCTCCATGACACAAAAATACATGAAAAAACGTGAGTTGGTTTCCCTCGCACCACCACCAAATTAAAACATAGCCTTATAGTTTTTTCTGGGTATATAAACCATTTAGAAAATGATAAGCAAACAAACAAATAAATAAGATCCTTTAAGTTGCACCACTGTGAGATATGCACTATTAATGTTTATGTGACTATGATTTCATACAGGTTTTTAGAGAGAGACACACATGTGTATATATGTATACATACATAAGTTTATATAAATGGGTTCATATTATACATGTCTTTTAAAAATTCTAAATGCCTTTTCTCTGATCTTCAGTCTTTCTGTTTACTCACCTCTTTCTTTCCTTTCTCCTGACCACTATACCTCATCTCACCCCTCATCAAGGAACCAAAGTTAACATTTTGGTAGATAGTCTTCCATACTTCTTTCCATGCTTATAAATCACGTGTGAATATTTTTTTTTAATATTTATTTATTCGACAGAGAGAGACACAGTGAGAGAGGGAACACAAGCAAGGGGAGTGAGAGAGGGAGAAGCAGGCTTCCCGCTGAGCAGGGAGCCTGATGCGGGGCTCGATCCCAGGACCCTGGGATCATGACCTGAGCCGAAGGCAGACACTTAACAACTGAGCCACCCAGGTACTCCTCACGTGAATATTTAAATACCTATATTGAACTTTGGGGTAATTTATAGTAAAAAACAAAAAACTTAGTTTCTATAATATTTCCTTATTTACATCTCCTAAGAAAACTCTTCTAAGTTACCTAGTATAGATATGACTCATTTTTTTCAATAGCTACATAGTGATATTGATGTACCACAATTTATTCAACCAAACTGCTATTAATAAACTTCCGAGGTGTTTCTGATTTAGTCATTAAAAATGATGTTGTAATGTTCTTTTTCAAACTGGCATATTTATTTCTAAAGGAAAAATTTCCCCTAGGTGAACAGATATTAAAATATACATGTGTTTTTAAGTTATTCTAGATATTGCTACAATATAAAGCTCTAAGATTATAGTGCTTCAATTTCAATGTATAATAGTAATGCTACTTTCTAAAGTAGCATTAAAATTGAAAAAGTAGGAAAATGGACAAATTAAAAATTCACTGAAGGGTAATTGCAAATAGCTGATAAATACAGCGCCTCACTGATCATCGGAGAAATGCAAATTAAAGAAACATAGATCATTTCCCAGTCATCAGAATGGGAAGAATGACTACGATGACTACGACAAAGGAGATGAAGAAGACAAAGACGAGAGTAAAAATAATACTAGTACTAAAATACAGATGGTGTATGTGAGGTAAAAAGACAGAAGGGCAGGAGTACCTGGGTGGCTCAGTGAGTTAAGCCTCTTGGTTTCGGCTCAGGTCATTATCTTCAGGGTCCTGGCCTATGGCGGGCTCCTCGCTCAGCAGGGAGTGGGCTTAGGACTTTCTCTCCCTCTCCCTCTGCCCCCCTCCCTGCTCGTGGGTGTTCGCACACGTTCTCTCTCTCTCTCTCAAATAAATAAATCTTAAAAAAAAAAAAAAAAAGACGAAAGGGCATTCTTTTAACGTTAGGGCCACTACCGATTTTCTGTTCTGTTTGCTCCAAATATTTTTTAACTTCTTTCGCATCTTTTGACTTTTTGTAGCAATTTTGGGCCAAGTTTAAAAATGCAAGTTTTACAGAGTCATGTGTTTTTCCTTTAGGGCCTCCAGTGTTCTGTTTTGCTTCAAAAGATATTGCTTACCCTATCCTCTCCTAATTTTTCTTCTAAAATTTGTACTGCCTTTTATTTTATATTTAAATTTGTAATATCTTTGGGATTTATTTTTATATGTGATGAGACATAAGAGCATAATTTTAATCTTCTTCCAGATGGAAAGCAAGTTATGTCAACATTGTTTATTAAATTATTTTTTTCTAACCTGAAACTGAAATATCACCTTTGGCATATGTTAACTTCCCATAGTCACTGGAATTTATTTCTTGACTCTCTGCTCAATTCCATTGGTCTTCTGCATCAATACCACATTGCTTTAATGAGAGTGGTACCATAGCATGACTTACTCTCTAGTAAAACATCACTGCTTTCATTTTTCATAATTTTGTTATTTCCAGACATTTAATCTTGCATGTGTTGTTTTTCTAAAATTACTCTTTTTGAGGTAATTGTATATTCACATTCAATTCCAAAAAATAATAGAGAAATCCCATGATTCTCCCAATAGCAACATACTGAGAAATTATAATACAGTATCACAATCATGATATTGACATTGATAGAGCCAAGATATGGAACATTTCTGCGGCCACAAGGATCCTTTGTGTTGCCCTTTTATAGCCACGCCCACTACTGTTCCCACTTACTCCTTCGTATCTGGCAGCCACTTATCTGTTCTCCATTTCTATAATTTTGTAGTTTCAAGAATGTTATATAAATGGAATCATGTAGGTGATAACTTTTTTGGATTGACTTTTTCACTCAGCATAATGCCCCTGAGATTCATCTAGGCTGTTGCCTGCATCAGTGGTTCACTTCCTTTTATTGCTGGGTCATGTTCCATGGTAATACACCACAGTTTGTTTAACCATTCACTCACTGAAGAACATCTGCATCATTTCCAATTTACAAATTAAGTTGATGTGGATGTTCACATGCAGGTTTCTGTGTGAACATAAGTTTTCACTTTTCTAGAATAAATGACCAAGAGTATAATTGCTAAGTTGAGGTTATCTGCTAGTTACATGTTTAGCTTTATAAGAAATGGCCAAACTGTTGTCAAGAGTGACTACCATTTTACATGCCCACCAGCAATGTAGGAGTGATCCTGTTTCTCCCATGCTCACCAGCATTTGATGTTGTCACTATTTGTTATCGTAACTACTTGGATAGGTGTGTAGTGATACCTCATTATGGTTTTCATTTGCATTTCCCTAATGGCTAATGATATTTACCATCTTTTCATGTGCTTATTTTCCATCTGTATATCTCCTTCAGTGAAATGGCTGTGCATATGTTTTGCTCATTCTCTAACTGGATTTTTTTTACTGTTAAGTTTTGAGAGGTCTTTATATATTCAAGATACTGTTTCTGGGTCAGATATGTGGTTTGCAAATATTTTCCCCCCTGGTGTGAAGCTTATTTTTTCATCCTCTTAAAAGAGTTGCTCAGAAATCTTTTTTTAATTTTGAATAAGTAATATTTATCAATTTTTTCTTTTACGGATCATGATTTTGGTATCAAATATATGAACTCTGACTAGCCTTGGATCCTGAAGTTTTCTCTTATTATCCTCTTAAAAGTTTTATTTTTCCATTTTACATTTAAGTCTGCAATCCACCTTGAGTTAAATTTTGTATAAAGTATGAAACTTAAGTTGAGGTTCACTTTTTTTTGCCTGTGGATATCCAATTGCTCCAGCACCACTGTTGAAATATCTATTTTCCTCCATTGAAATGCTTTTGCACTTCTGTCAAAAATCAACTAGGCATATTAGTGTGAGGATATTTCTGGTTCCTTTACTCTATGTCCATTGATCGCTGTGTCTAGCCCTTTGCCAGTATCACACACTCTTGATAACTGTAGTTATTTAATATTCTTGAAATCATGGAAGTTGATTTCCCCCACTTTTCTTTTTCAAAATTATTTTACCTATTCTGATTTCTTTTTCTTTCCACATATATTTTAGAATAGTACTGCTTATATCTAGAAAAAATATTAAATTATTTTTATCAATTTGGAGAGAACTGACATCTTTACTATGTTGGATTTTCCAATCCATGAAAATATCTCTCCACATATTTGGATCTTCTTTGATGCTTTTCATCATTATTTCATAGTTCTCATCACACAAGTCCTATATATTTTTTGTTAGGTTTACAGCCAAATATTTAAAGTTCCTGAGCAGCTCTAAATGATATATTTTCAAAGTGTGTCCCATGTGTTCATTGTTAGTATACTGAAATACAGTTCACTTTTGTACTTTTTTATCTTCTATCTTGTAACCTTGCTGAATTTACTTTTTGGTTCTACAGGGTTGTTCTGTTTTTAGAGATTCCTTGGAATTTTCTATGAAAATGATGTCATCTGCAAATAGAAACAGTTTTATTTCTTACTTTCTGATACATATCTTTTATTTCTTTATCTTGCCTTACTCTCACAGCTAGAACTTCTAGTACTATGGACGAGAAGATTAAGAGTGGACATTCTCCCCAGTTTTAGAGGGAAAGCATTCAGTCTTTTATCACTAAGTATAATGTTAGCTGTAGGGTTTTCCAAAGATTGGCAGATTGATTTTTTCAACATTGGTTGAAAATTGTTTGATTTTTCAAATATTGAACCAGTTTTGTATTTCTGGAATAAACTCTCCTTGGTCATGATGTATACTTCATTTTATATAATGCCGAACTCTGCTTATTTTTGTTCAAGATTTTATGTCTGTATTCATGAGAGATATTAGTCTGTGGTTTCCCCTTTTCATACTGTCTCTGTTTTTTATATGAAGGTTAATATTAGCTTTAAAAATGAATTGGAAAGTATTCCCTCTTCTGTTTTTTGGTTTTTTTGGGGGTTTTTTTGGAAGAGACTATTGAGTTGCATTATTTCTTCTCTAAACATTTGGGCCTAGAGAGGTCTTTTTGGGAATTTTTAAAGTGTGAATTCAATTTCTTTAATAGTACTATTCAAATGATCTAGTCCATACTGAGTGAATTGTGGTGGTTTATGTTTTCCAAGGTATCAGCCTATTTCATCAAGGTTGTAAGTTATTCTTAGTGTCCCCTTGTTATTGTTTTGGTGTTCGCAGGCTTTATTATAGATGGTCCTGGTCTCATTCTTGATTTTGGTAATTTGTATCTTCTCTCCCTTTATTTTTGGTCTTAGCTTTGCTAGTCGTTCTTCAATCTGATTCTTTTTCAAAGAACCAATATTTTGTTTCACTGTTTTTTTCCTATTGCTTCTCTGTTTTCAATTTCATTGATTTTTGCTCTTATTTTCTTCTTTTCCTCATTTTCCATTTATTTTGTTCTTCTCTTTCTAGTTTCTTAAGGTGAAAGCTTAGTTATTGAGACTTCCCTTCTTTTCTGATATAAGCATTCAGTGCTACAAATATAGTTCCCTCTCAGCACTACATTAGCTGTATCCCACAAATTTTATATGTTGTATTTTCATTTTCATTAGTTCAGTGTATTTTTTATTTCCTTTTAGATATCCTGTTGATCCATGGATTATTGGGAGGTGTGTTGTTTATTTTCCAAGAATTCAGAGATTTCCTTGTTATCATTCTGTTAATGATCTCTAATTTGATTTCACTGTGGTTAAAGAACATAATCTGTATGATTATAATTCTTTTAAAATTGATCAGGTTTGTTTTATGGTCTAGTATATGGTCTCCCTTGGTATATGTTCTGTGAGCACTGAAATAGAATGTGTATTTTTCTATTTTGGGATGGAGTTCCATACATATTGTTAGATCTCACTGTCTGATGGTGTTGACTTCTGTATCACTGGCTTTCTGTCTAGTTATTCTATCAATTGATGGGAAGGGGTGTTGAACTCTCAATTATAAGTTTTAATTTGTTTCTTCTTACAGTGTATATCTATTTTATTTCACATATTTTTAAGGGCTTGTTTTGGTGCATACACATTTAGAATTCCATGTCTTATTGACGTATTAGCCCTTTTATCATTATGCAATATCCCTGACTTTGGTACTTTTCTTTGCTCTAAAGTCTGTTTTATCTGACGTTAATGTAACTACTCCTGCTTTCATTTTATTAATATTGCATACTTTATCTTTTTTCTAATCTTTACTTTCAACCTATCTATATCATTATATTTGAAGTGAGCTTGTTGTAGTCATATATTTTTAGGTAATATTTTTTAATCCACTCTGCCAACCTTTGTCTTTTAACTGGTTCATTTATACCATTTACATTTAATGTAATTATTGATGTATTAGGACTTAAGTCTCATTTTTTCCTTTCTTTTATTGTTTTGTTTCCTTTTTCTTGCTTTCCTTTGTGATACATGAACATTTTTTAGAATTCCAGTTTTATTAATAGTGTTTTTGAGTGTATCTTTTTGTACAGTTTTTTTTTTTAATGGTGCTTTAGGTATTACACTGTATATACATAACTTATCACAGTCTACTTGGGTCTACACTTTACAAGTTCAAGTGAAATGTAGGAACCTACCTCCTTTTATATTCTTTTACCTTCTCCCATTTATAATATAATTGTCCTAAGTATTTCCTCTTCATACATTTAGAACCATTCATCACTGTATTATAATTTTTAACAGTCAAATATAATTTAGTAGGCTAAAAAGGAAAAGGAATATATACCATATTTGCCTGTATTTTTACTTTTTGTTGTTATATTTTCCTTCCTGGTATTCTAAGATTTCTTCTTTAATTATTTCTTTTCTGTTTAGAGAACCTTTAGCCATCTTTTGGTTTTTATGCTATGAGACTCCGGATCCTATTTGTGCCTTCTTTTTTTGCTGCTACTTCTCATTTTTTCTATCTATCTAACTTATTGATTTTATTTCATTGAAGAACTCTAACTAATACAGCAGTTATTATCTAAACATTTTCTATCTTCATAGTCTGTTCCTTTTCTGGTTCTCTGCCAAAGAGAATAGGCTTCTTTGCTTACTTGTCTACAATAACATGGATGGAGGTGAAAGTCCTACACTCTGAAAACTATAAAACACAGATAAAATTGAAGACAACATAAATGAATGGAAAGATATTCCCTGCTCATGGATAGGAAGAATTAATATTGTTATAATGTCCATACTACCCAAAGCAATCTACAGATTCAATGCAATCCCTATCAAAATACCAACAGCATTTTTCACAGAACTAGAACAAACAACCCTAAAATTTATGAAACCATGAAACACCCTGAATAGCCTAAGCAATCTTGGGAAAGAAAAGCAAAGCTGGAAGCATCACAATCTCAGATTTTAAGATATACTACAAAGCTACAGTAATCAAAACAGTAAGGTATTGGCACAAAATTAGACAAACAGATCAATGGAACAAAATAGAGAACCCATAAAGAAACCCACAATTATAAGGTCAATTAATCTATGCCAAAGGAGGCAAGAACATACAATGAGGAAAAGATATTCTCCTCAATAAATGGTGCTGGGAAAGCTGGACAGCAACATGCAAATGAATCACACTGGACTACTCTCTAACACCATACCCACAAATAAATTCAAAACAAATTAAAGACCTAATGTGAGATGTGAAACCATAAAACTCCTAGAAGATAATATATAGTAATTTCTCTGACATCAGCCATAGCAACATTTTTCTAGATATGTCTTCTGAGGTGAGGGAAACAAAAGCAAAAATAAACTATTGGGACTAGATCAAAATAAAAATGAATGGGAGAAGATATCTGCAAATGACATATCCAATAAGTGATTAATATCCAAAATATATAGAGAACCTATACAACTCAACCCCAAAAAAATAAGTCTTATTTTAAAAATGGGCAGAAGACATGAATAGACATTTTCCCAAAGATATACAGATGGGCAACAGACATGAAGAGATGCTCAATACCACTAATCATCAAGGAAATGCAAATGAAAACCACAATGAGATATCACCTTACACCTGTCAGGATAGCTAAAATCACAAAGATAACAAGTGTTGGAGAGGATGTGGAGAAAAATGAACCTTCATGCACTATTGGTGGAAATGTAAATTGCTACAGCCACTGTGGAAGAGTAGATTTGTCAAAAAATTAAAAATAGAAATACCCTATGATTCAATAATGCCACTACTGGGTATTTACCTGAAGAAAATAAAAACAGTAATTCAAAAAGATATGTTTATTGCAGCATTATTTACAATAGCCAAGATATGGAAATAACCTGAATGTCCATCAATAGATGAATGGGTAAGAAAGATGTGAGATGTGTGTGTCTTTTTTTTTAAGATTCCACTTATTAGTGAAATCATATGGTATTTGTCTCTCTATATACACACATACATACATACACACACGCACACATGTACACAATGGAATATCATCCAGGCACAAAAAGGATGAGACTATGCCATTTGAAACAACGTGACAGACCTAGAGGGTATTATGCTAGGTGAAATAAGTCAGACAGAGAGAGAAAAATACCATATGATTTCACTCATAAATGGAATAAAAAAAAAATCACAAACAGACAAAAAGCAGAATCAGACCTATAAATACAGAGAACAAATTAATACTTGCCAGAGGAGATGTGGGTGGGGAGTTGAGCAAAATGGGTGAAGGGGAGTGGGAGATATGGGTTTCCAGTTATGGAATGAGTAAGTCACAGGAATAAAAGGCACAGCAGAAGGAGTGTAGTCAATGGTATTGTAATAATGACGTATGGAGACAGACAGTAGCTACACTTGTGGTGAGCACAGCATAATGTATAAACTTGCCCAATCACTAAGTTGTACATCCAAAGCTAATGTAACATTGTAGGTCAACTCTACTTAAAATTTTTTTTAATTAAAAACATGTACTGAGGCAATCATTTGGAGGAAAAAAATTCCTGGAAGGCTTTACCCAACTGAGTTTTACACAAGGAATTCTATCCATATGCAGACTAAAAAATCACAATGAAAGCAATAGAAGGAGAAACAAACATGGAAATTGTCTACAGACATATGACAATCAACTAGCTACTTATGCAGACGGCTTGGTAGTGTAGCTGCCTCTGCTCAACTTCCAAGCAATGTCCCCAGGGGTCCCAAGTGGCACAAATGGGTAAAAAATGTTGACTAGAAAGGAGCAGAGTAATTTGGGGACAATTGCTACAATATGGAAATCAGTTCATAGACTTGACCTCATTTTTGTAAGTATTTCTATAATATTTCACTCTCTCACTTCTTAAAGGCAGGGTTCTAGCTTACTCTAACATTTTCTGTGTCTTTCAGTGAAGTGATCAGAGACGTATGGTTTGGATTCCTGAGCAAAGACCCTTCTACAGAGGCCTTGCATGGAGCACCTAGTTTGACTTTCTTCCAGAGACAGAAAATGAAACCCTCATGTATCTATTCCCTAGAATGTAAAAACCATTGCTTCACTGCTAGTCCTGTCACTTGGAAAGTGTTAATTGGTTGAAGTAAGATCTTGGCCTTCGTTAATATTGTGTCCCTGTTCTTTTCTGCCACAGAGAAAGCACTGTTATAATTGAAAGGCAGCTCCACAGCTTCCCAGGTAGGGATGAGAGAAGTATTGCTAATTTCCTCAGTGTCACACCTGCTTTGTTCTTCATTAGACAACGGGGAAAGTCAAAGCTTCCAGGAAGGCTGCAGGGGGAAAGAAGTGTTCCTGGTCCCAGCTGTTGCCTAGGAACCCAGGCAATCCCAGAGGGGAAAGGACAGTCCTTACCAAAAACCTTCACCATAAAGTCTAATCATTCCCTCCTTGCAATAAGAAACTGTTATTCCAAATTTCTCCACTCGTTCATTCACTCATAAAAAATATTACTGAGCATCCAAAATGTGACAGGCACTGCTCTAGATACTGGGGACATGTCCACGAACAAGAAAGGCAGAGCTCCCCTCTTCAGGTAACTTACACACCAGTGAAGACAAATATATGATGCATTTTGACTTATTAATAAGAAGTATGAAAAAATGCAATGCAGGGGAGGTGATAATGATGGGGCAGGAGTGCTTTTTTTTTTTTTTAATTTAAATTCAATTAAAAGTGCTATCTTAGACAGAGTGGCCATCTTGAAGGGATAGCATTTGAGCAGAGACCTGAACAAAGTGGAGAGCAAGCAATACAAAGTTTTAGGGGCAGAGATTTCATGAGGAAGTACCAAGGCCTGGAGGCAGGATGTTGCTGGGTTTGTTTGAAAATCACCAAGGCCAGTGCACTATCCCCGTTACATCAGGCAAGAGGAGCCCCTGCCCTCAGCCTCTGCTTCAGAAAGCCTCAAATATCTACACACACACACACACACACACACACACACACACACACACACACACACACACACACAATGACCAACACATGGATGCCTCTATCACACAGAAGCTGGTGATCCGTTCTGGTTGCAGCACAACACGTAATTTTTAAACAGTGGCCCTCATGACTCACTCTGTCCAGGTTCCAGAGAACTGTTCTCCATATCCCTTGTCCTCTATCCTCAATACAAAAGGCAGCTGTCTGCCTGCAAAGATTTGAGGTTTGCTGAGCCGCCAAACAGATTCAGAATGCAGTGAGTGAGGGCTTGAGACATGGGAGCAATTTGGCGTAAAAAAAGACAAATTAATTAACTTGTCAAATCCTTTTTCTCAGAAAACATGAATACAATTGATTCTTGCATAATGAAGGTTATTTCTCAGTGGCACCAAGCATCCATTTTCTTGCTTCTCTCCCCAGTCTATTTCCTGGTTCTAAAAGTATCCACAAATTAGGGTGGTATTTGCCAGTTACATATGGAAACTGAGGAACATTTCACAATATTAAACAGTACGTATTACTCCTAGGTCTGTATATATTTAGGTCCAGATGTAAGAGGCATGAAGCATAATACTGAGACAACTAGATAAACATTAAATTCTAGAATTGTGTATATTTTATATTACAAAAATACTGAAGAATATTTAAGCTTTCAAAAATTAAATTTCAGCTTTGCTAATTTCATTTAAAATCTTAATAGTCATTATAATTTGTATTTGCCTTTTAATCTTAAAAGATAATTTAACATTTTAGAAGAAAACTAGCCTTTGAAAACATGGGCACTATTTTCATCTTTTAATTTTATTTGTATTAAACACCTAGATATATGCAATGATAATTAAATTCATATGGCTGATATTTTACAGACTTCCAGTCATATAAATCCTTAAACCATAGCTTCACACATAATTTTTTCACTTTTGTCAGTAGAAAGGTATTTTTCCAAAATGGAAGAATAGAATATATTTTGTTTAATGGTTTACCAGCTTGGCTTATAGTTTTTAATATTTAGGGTATATGGAATGTGGTCCTTAACTTTTACCACTTGTCTGGGTCCCACAAATGTTAGGGAGCCTGACTGGTTCACACAGGATTGAGTAAGCCATGGTAAGAAGTTGGGATTTGATTCCAACTTTGATGGGAAGCCCCTAGATGGTAGCCAACTGGAAGCTCATCCCTAATACCAATTCAACATTGATATTTTCGGAGACCAAGTTATCAATGAAAGATTTTTCTACCCCCTACCCCTATTGACTACAACCCTAGAATTGTATGCATCCCAGGGATTGCAGAACCATCTCAGGCCGTACCACCACATTCAGGGAGAGGTCTGGTACATCCAACACATGAGGAATAGCTTAAGTACAACAGAGCCTTTTTTTTTTTTTGCTAAGGAAGGCAATTCTCTGGGCCACAATTTGCTTTTGGGAGGCCTTGACTTTGTTCATGCAAACAAAGGACAGAACAGAATGATTTTGTAGGATGAATGTATGCTACGTTCAGACATTATATTCTCTATAATCAGACTACTCAGTATATCCTGGCTCCTCCACTGCCTAGCAGTATCATCTCAGGCTATTTACTTGGCTCTTCTCTACTCCTAAGGAATTTAATGATAATATTTGCCTCATAGCATTGTTGTAAAGATCAAATGATATAAACTACATGAAAAATTTAGAATAGGGCCCAACATTTATTAAGCACTTAAATGTATTAGTTATTTATCATTATTTTCATCTTCTTCGCTATCAACTGATAAGACTGAAAAGATCAGATTTCAATTCTGTGAATTTCTTTTAAATGGTGCAATTCACAAAGAAGTGGGCTTTCCACAATTGGCAGTCTTCAGGCAGGGCTGCATAATTATCTTTGCAGGGGACCACAGAAGTAAGCAGCAAGCCTAAGAGGGGAATTAAATTTCCTGAGTTCTCTTCTAGTGTCAAGATTCCATGATTCTTAGTACGAATTCAGCTTTTTATGGGTGTTACAGCCTTACAGAGTTTATAATCTCATTGGAGAGATTCAAATGACTCACATAAAGCAGATAAGAAGTAAGGAAAAGGTGATCCTAATGAGAGGCACTGAGGGTGAATGGTTCAATGGTCTGTGTAGGAAGGAGACAGGAAGACCTCCTGGACCAGGTAGAATTTTCCCTCAACTCCTAACAGGGAGATACATTGGTTGGGTAGAGAAGGAGGAGGAGGGTGATTGAGGAATGCCTATGTCATGGCCCCCAACCTTCCCTATCAAGTCAGAGCTTCACATGTTCCCCTCTCCCTGACTTTGCTGTTCATGCTGCCTTCAGAGACCCTCCATCCGACAGCTGCAGCAGACAGAGGTCTGGGCTTTGAGGAACATCAGCAGATGCTTGCTAGACAGCAGAGGTGGGGTGAGTTTGCCCTCCTCCATACTGGGGTTTAGTCTGCTTCTCATTCCCCTTATCCCGCTCTGGTTCCATTACTGACAATGCTGCAGAGAACCTTGCTACTCAGTGTCATCCAAAGAGCAGCCACTTTGGCTTTTTAGAAATGGAGCATCTTTATCTTAAACCTACTTGAATCATCATCTGCATTTTACAGGAGCCCCAGGTGAGTTACATGCACACAGAAGTGTGAAAAGCATGATTACAACAGTGGTTTTCAAATCAGGGAGAGCTGAGACAGATTCTACCTGAGGGAGTTGACACCCAGGTCTCCCCTCAGGCAGACTGAATCAGAATCTCTAGAGATGGGTTCTTGGTATCCACGTTTTTTAAATGTGTGGTTTTAAAAATTAGGACCAAACGTGATAATCAGGCTTGGAAACCACTGCTTTAGGAGAAAATCTAGATGTAGGTCTAGGACTCACAGAACCACCAACTAGCAGCAAAATGTACCAACTATGGGGGAAAAAAAATGTGTTGAGCCACAAATGATTATGGAGACCTTCAGAAGACACCCAAACTCCCTGAAGCCCTGGGGAATGCTCTTTGTAGGACTTGGCAAAATATTTTTCTCTATAAAGTGGGGATATTAAAGTATCTATCTATCTCAAGAAGTTACTGAACACTCACACCCTTTCTCTTCCAAAGAAACAAAGTTCTTTAAATTCTTGCTAATGTTGATAAACTGGGTACAGTTGTTGTCCTTTACCTGGAATGTTCTTCCCACAGATACCCACATGGCTCACTGTGGTACTCCTCTGCTGTCTGCTCAAACGTCATCTCATCCTGGTTAGGCTTTCCAACTTTCTCACGTAAAATAGCACAACTTGCCACCATCATCACCACTTTTTATCCTTTTACTCCTCTTTTTATTCTTCCTCATAGCATTTATCCTTATCTGACATTTCAGATATTTAATAACCGTCTGTCTCCTCCAACTAAATTTTAAGATCCACAATAAACAGACTTTGTGTCTTTCCCTTCACCATCATATCCCCATTGCTAGAACAGTGCCAAGCAAGCATACAGTTGGCACCAGTAAATATTTATGAGGTGACTGAATTAATAAATGCACTTTGATGCTAATATCCCTTGACTCTTCAAGTGTTCCTGATTAAAAGCTATTGAGTCTTTTCAATACCCTACCCATATTGTCTTCTAGTATGAAGTCTTCCTGACAGACTTCCACCCCAGAGAGAACTAATGATCCTCTCCTTTGTCTTACATATTCTTTCCTCCTATATACATTCTTTCTCCTATATATTCTTTCCTCAGTAAATCTTTCTCAAATTCTCTATAGACTGTGAGCTCTTCAAGAGTGGGAGCCATTTTTTTTTTTAACCATTTTAAGTAATCCCTATCCCCAACGTGGGGCTCAAACTCAGGGCTCTGAGATCGAAAGTCACATGCTCTACCAACTGTGCCAGCCAGGCACCCCACAGGAGCCATTTCTAACTCATCTTTGTACCACTGGTCCTAGTGTTTGTTGAATGAAAAATGAGTGAATTTTTCCACCATGAAAGAGGAGCTCATATACATATTCAACAAAATGGTTTCTCTGATTCCAGAGTTGTTGCTGAGGAAGAAGGCGGGAAAAAACCCAAACAGAAGAAAACAGATCTTAAAAAGCTGTTGGCTTCCATTCCTGCATTCACAATCCTCTATCACATCTCTCTATCAAGATCAAAATGAAAGCCCATTGCCCTAATCGTGAAGATTGATGCCAGTAAGCTTAGAGCAGGGCAGAGGAGACCTGACACTGCCGAGGGGACAGCCAAGTCCAGATCATAGAGAAGCCAGCGGGATGGTTTCCAAAGCATTAGTACAGCCTCTGAGTCTCCAGTATAAGGGGCCAACTGCATCAATCTTTCAGCAGATCTACTGCTCCATCTGCTAGGAGAAGCATGCAAAGTCCATTTATTTCCAAGTGCCCGAGCTGCTGTACTAAATAACAAAGAAAAGAAAAAGAAAGGAGAACAAAGAACAGACTCTCTTTGCCTGCCATGCTCCTCACCCTGACACCCTTTGCTGTCTTACCTGGGACTCTGTCAGGCCCACGAAGCCTGCTTTCTGGAGGGTGGCAAGTTTGGGCAAGACAGAACACTCTACCCTCACCTTAAACATGCCTGACTATCAGTTCAAAGCCTTCTATGTCAACACTTAGAAGGACTGATGAAAATCTACTTATGCTGTTTTAAATTTGACTTTATCAAATCTTATTTTTAAAAAAACTAGAATTTTCTTTCCTTTTTAAGAAAAAAGTGCTTTAAGTATCTTGGAAAAGTACATTCTTAATAAGAGGTTTATATTTAAATAAATTGTTTCTGTCTCACATAAGATGAAACTAGTTTCCTTGGGTTTTTTCATATAGTCAATATTCACTGAATACTGGGTGCAGGATACCACTTTAAGCATAACATGGGGTTTCTTTTAGGTGTGTGGGGGGGGCATTCTAAGGCAGGGAAGTAAGGGTCTGCCAATACCACTGTCCTGGATAACCTACTGCTGACAAAAATTAAAGAAAGAAACGCACATCGTTTCATCATTAATTCCAAGATGCACCCAATTACTGGGCTTCTGCTATTTATATACTTGCCACATATAAACATTTTCTATCTGGTCATCACTAAACATTTCCCAAGTGCAAGTCACAAACCAGCCTCGAGTCAGAGTAGGGAGATACACCCTCTGCCCCGATTGCTTGCGAATGAGCTGATGAACATTCAGTTGCTGCTCCCCATTTAATTAATTCTGATGGGCTATTGATGTACCACAACTGTTTGTCCTAATAATGAGCTCCAAAATTAGAACGGCTGCAACCCACTTAGACAGCTGCCACAGAAAATAAGCATTTGAAAATGCTCTTGGTCAAGGCAATGGGGTAGAAATGGCTGTAGTTCAACAGCCAATGCACATGACTATGTCACAGGAGTTTTATTTTTCCATTTCAAGCATAGTTAACATACCAGCAGTGATGACCACAAGAACCGTTACTAGCTGTAGAATTAGACTGCTACTTCCTATCAGTATAGCAAGGATAAACATGCAGCCTGAAGTGTGCTAATCGTGGAGTCGATATAGCAACAGGCATTAAACAATTTAGGTCAGTTCCTTGCAATGTTTAATTAGACTAATATATCTGTTTGCAATTAATAGCAGATGTGACAAGCTAATGTGTCCATGTACAGACAAATTAACCTCTGCCCATCAGCTGCTAGGATCTGTGAGAAAGCTGCCATGTTTTGCTTCTATCTATCGAAGTCTAAATAAAACTGCAGGATAATTATAAACATAGATGTTAATAGAATATACACTTCACGCAAAGCACTGTCCACCGGAAACCCTTTTTCAGGCAGGCTTTTAACTACAACAGGAATGAACACCTGTGTTACCCTTTACATTTTATAAAATAGGAGTATGTTTTTATTTACCTGCTAATAGAAATGATTCTATAATTTTTCAACTGTTGTAAAAGAGGCCTGTCTGCTCCTAATGCAGTTAAGGCTTATGTCACTAAAATTGGGTGTATTCTCCTCAAAATAGAGATTTCCACATTATAGCTGGAAGTAATGCCTACTTCCCTATTTTGAGTAATTGCCATGGTTCTGAAGGGAGATCTTAGGGAATAAGACAAATTTTCACAGGGCAAGACTTCTGAAAGACAGGAATTCTGGGTATCGGTTTTGTTTCGTGGGGAAGAAGGCTGGGGGCAGGACTCGGCCTGTCATTGCAACTTCTCCCAGTCTGCCTCCAGAAAAGCCATGGGCCTACCGAGAACCCATCGCGGAATCCAAGGCATCTAGCTTTCTGGGTAAGAGAAGAATTAGGTCCTGATTCTTGGTCCCTGAATGGTTGGCAAAGAACCCAAAATGGTTGAAGGGCTTGCAAATTACCATCACTCAGGGGCCTCTAGGCTGGAGTGGTAGAGGCTCTTAAAGATGTAACTTCAAAAGTCCAATTTCCCCTCCTATCCTGTGAGCTGAAGCCAGCTTCCAAAATCCTCCTAGCCTCTCTTCCTGCTCCTGTTTGCTCTCACTGTGCCAGTGATCCTCAAATTTAGTAGGAGACTGGGGATAGCATGGGAAATGCCGTTACATGTCCACAGAATCCAATGACATACTCCCAACTCCACTGTACAGTGTTACGTGGACAAGTCTTGAAACACAACCACAAAGAGGTAGTTACTTACAAAGTGATTTTGGTGTTAGGAACCCCCACAAGTCACAACTCCTGCCAAGGAAAAAAGCCCAGCTTGAGACATCAACAACTTCAGAGGGATATGGGAAATGGGTAAATGCAAAAAGGATAAAGCCCCTGGGATTATTTAGTCTCAAGAAGTGAAAGAAATTGGTCACTTACTGTCTCTTTAAATATAGAAAGGATTATTATTCAGAAGCTGTATCCAGATGTACGAACACTTCTCTACTGAGGATAGAACAGGAAACAATGGGCTTTAGCTAGAGAAAGAAAGGATATATATGTATAAAGAGGGGCTTCCTGACATGTGTGGTTATAAAGCATTGTAATGGTATACTAGAGAGGCTGTCAGATCTACCTCCCCACAGAATTTTAAGAACACGACAGACACCTCTTGGTAAAAATGGTTTAGATAAAACCTCCCTGGAGGTTGGAGGATGGATCAGATGACTTCTCAGGGGCCCTTTCAGCCCTATGTGTTTATCATTTTAAAACTGGACTACAACACTTTTTCAGATAAGCCTTATCTGGTAAACTAGAAGCTATATCATTTCTTCTCCCCACCCCCCAAGCCCTGTCGAATCTGATTTTCTCTGTTTATACCTTGCTTTGCTGATGCCTACTTGACACTTGCTCTTTGGATATTGTGTTCGCTGTTGTGGCATGCTATCAGGACGACAGACACTAACAAAGATGGATGGGACATTTTCAAGGACAGAGAAAAGATCGTTTCTGAGCACAGTGTGCAAAGGAAGTGTAGGCTCCCTGCACTTGGAAACAATCTCTAACAAAACAAACCCTATTTTAATAATTTTTTTACAGTGACTTAAATCTCACTTGATACCAAAATATTTTGCTTACATGGGGGAAACCTTCTGTCCTACACATGTGGTTGGATTTTCCTCAGACCTGGTGTTCCTTTGAAGTCACAAATGCCATTTACTTAGAGCATCATTCTGAGTGGCTTGTGCTGGAGGAGACCCGGGTGGCCGTCATAGTCCTCTACAGCACAAGGCAAACGAGAGCACGTGAATGATGCTTCACAATGTGAAGGGCTCTTCTGAAACCCTGCACTTTTCCAGTTCCAGATGGTTGCCTGTCTTCTATAATTCAGAGTTTAACAAATGTATGTTGGCTTCCCACGACATACCCTAACAAGAGAAGGTTGAAAATTAAGAGTCTGAGATTTACAAGGCCAAGAAATTAGTTTAGGTCACCTGAGATTTACTCAGTTAAAGTCATTTGAAAAATAATTCTGTATCTAAACTGACTGCCAGCAGGAGAAACTCCACTATTTTAAGTAGAACAAAACCATCAGCTTTAACTAAAATCATCCACAAGCCAGATGCAGAGTATCTCCATGGATAGCAATGCCGGCACAAATAAATAAACCAATTCATTAAGAAGTCACACTTTTACTTTTGTAGTTGGTCAAAATCTTTGATCTATACATTCATGCATACAGGAAATGTCACTATTTTTATTATTTTGACTAAATTTATTTGGAGGCCCCATTTGGCACGGCGTGAGAAACAAAATCTCAGGCTGTTCCAAGTCTCCCCTGGATCTCCCCGGGAGGTGAGAAGTTCCAAGATACTTGTGGGATATCAAAGCGTTAGCTGAAAGCCTCTGGTCCCCAGTAGCATCGGTATCCATGCTGACACCCACCAACACGTCTACTGTCCTGTCTGGTCTTTGGTCACTAGTCTTTGCACATCACGAATGCATTCTCCTTGTCCCTGCTGCAAAACTTCAGGTGTCCGCTGTCTCCCAACTACTCTCCTCCACTCAGTGAGTGGGGGACATTACTACACTGCTCCTATTTTGGCCGGGGACTCAGAATTGTTTCTGGTCCCTTTATGTAGACGGGACCAGCTACCTAATTTGTGGGGCCCAGTGCAAAATGAAAATGCTGGGCCCCTCGTTCAAAAATTATTAAGAATTTTAAGACAGCAGTAGGAGAGCATTAAACCAAGGGCGAGGCCATATGTGACGACACAGGTCACTCAAGAAGCCGGCCATGTGTGCAGACACCCTACTCCTTTGGCCACACACCATGCTGGATATTAGGGCCATCTGTTCTCAGTAATTCAAACCTTCCTGGAGATTCTGCCTTCACCAGCACTTGCTACAGGGTAGAAGTGGTTGGTGCACAGGATGCACGGCTCCTTCTCTCAGCCGCCTTCTTTCTCTTCCCCATCTTTCCCTCCGCACAAACCGTCCTGTGGACACCATCAGGTCTGGGTATGTGACAGCCTTGGCTCTTCTCCATCCTTCTGAACCTATTTTTTATGGTGGGTGGGGGATCTGATCTGCTTATGGCCTGAAATCTTTAGAGCTTAGACTTTGGAAACTAAACCAAATCATACGCTATCTTAACTCAAAGACCTTTTCTTTAATATTATTTCTACCATTTGCTATAGAACCTGTTTTGAAACACAAAAGCTCTGTTTTTTCATTCCCTTTTATTTCTACTGTGATAGCCCTTACTGGAGTGAATAACCATCCAGATACTCCAGTTGCTGATGGAATGAGGACAGAGCCAATAGGTAACAGAAATGGGTGGAAAAGCAACTACGGGTCCTCAGTTTACTAATAAGGGAAGTTAAATACATTGACCAAGGTCACCCAACTAAACAGCAGAGCTGGGATTTCAGCTTTGTGGTTTGGCTCCCAGAGTCTGATACTTGATCATAATGCTATACTGCCTCTTATAGTAAGCACGAATGCATCGCAGCTTCAGTATTTATGATGATAAAGTAGCAACAATTGGTTCCTTACATCTCCCAGAAAGAAAAGCATACACAGACCAACAAAACAGACATATTTAAGGCACAAAAAAGGAAATTTTGTTTAGTTTGACATTTAGCAGTTTGTCACCAATCTTTATGTTAAATGTTACAACATTAATAGAAAGTAGTTATGAACAGGACCTAAGATGGTTGTCTCATTTCTTCTTTAACAGGGGTAGGCAGGCCCCAGGTAATACAGATGGTAGAGATAGGCCAGTACATTCCAATAAGGTCCTGCACCCCCCTCTTTCTTTTTAGTTACTCAGCTACATTTATATAGGTGTAGCAGTCATCTTCAGGCTTTGTGGTCTTTCAAAGCCACCAAGCTTGAGGTACACTCTTCCAATAGGAAGGTGACATTCAAAGAGTGACTTCTGAATGTTAGCCTCTGCTGAGGCCACCTCAGGGTCATCGTGAAAGAACATGAGCTGCCCTGGCTTAATCACTTCCTACTGTGTGACTGTGAAGGAGACACTTAACTTTTCTGAGCCTCAGTGGCTAGTAGCTACCACATAAGACACTGAATACAAGCACCTGTGTCAATGTCAGAACTTGTAGGTATTCAAAACCTAAGAGTTGCCTTTCTTCTTCCCACTTCTTAGATTCAGAGAGTAACCCAACCAATGAACACTTTGGCTAACACTCAGACATTGCTTTTTCCGTATCAAACACTATGCAAAGCACTCGACATCTGTTCACTCATTTAATCCTCACAAAAATCTCATGAAGTAGGGACTATTAGCTACCTCACTGTACAGATGGAAAAACTGAAGCACAAAAGGTTAAGTAACCTGCCCGACATCACACACTTACAAAAGAACCCATGCAGCCTGGTTCCAGAATCTACTCTACTCTAATAAATCATTTTGTTTGACATGAGGCCTTTCATTTTTAGATGTTTTATTATCCTTATCCTTAAAGCACTGTACACTACTAGATAAAAATACAGAGAATGTTTTAGTAATCTTGGGGTAAGTTGTCCTTCCTAAGCAAGATGAAGAAGCTATAACCCACAAAGTAAAAGACAGACTAACTACATAATAATTTCAAACTTCTAGGATTTCCTTAACAACGTTATAAGGCAAATGACCAACTGGGAGATAACGCTTGCATCATATATAATGGACAAAGAGTTAAAATCTGTAACATATAAATACTTCCATAAATTGATTAAAAAATCAAGACAATTCAATGGAAAAATTGGTGAATAATATAAAAAGGCAAGCCACAAAAACACAAATGACCAGTGTATATGAAAATATGTTCAATCCCATTAATCAAGAAATAATAATTAAAATAATGATACCACTTTTTGTCCATTGGATTGCCAAAAAGAGGAAAAAAAAATATGTGAAGTAGCAAATATGTAGGCAAACAAATATTTTCATATGATATTATAGAAGTATAAATTGAAATAGCATTTTTGGAAACATGGAAGTACCTACCAAAATTTAAAATACATATACTCTTTCTCTGATTGACTTATTTCACTTCGCGTAATACTCTAGCTCCATCCACATCATTGCATATGGCAAGATTTCATTCTTTTTTATGGCTGAGTAATATTCCGTTGTGTATATATACCACCTCTTCTTTATTCATTTATCTGTAGATGGACATTTGGGCTCTTTCCATAATTTGGCTATTATTGATAATGCTTCTATAAACATCGGGGTTCATGTATCCCTTTGAGTTAGTATTTTTTGTATCCTTTGGGTAAGTATCTAGTAGCTCAAGAGAAAAACAAATACCATATGATTTCACTCATATGTGGAATTGAAGAAACAAATGAAAATGGGGGAAAAGAAAAAAAAGGGGGAGGTAGGTGGGGATAGGTTAAAATGGGTGATGGGGATTGAGGAAGGCACTTGTGATGAGCAGCAGGTGTTTTACATAAGTGATGAATCACTAAATTCTATACCTGAAACTAGTATTACACTGTATGTTAACTGGAATTCAAATAAAAACTTGAAAATTTATATACTCTTTGACTTAGCAATCTACCCCCAGGAGTGTAACCTATGGACTATTGTGCATGCATCCAAAGTCATATGTACAGGATATGCACTGTAACATTATTGGTAACAGTAAAGAAAATGTAAACCAAAATTCAACAAAAGGGACTGACAAAGATACCTCTCTGCAATTAAATAATACAAAGGAAATGGAACCTTAGGCACTGACATGGAAATATCTCCACGAATGTTGTTAAGGAAAAAGAGCTTTCTGTGGAGTGAAATGAATAGTGTAATTCCCATTTATAAAAACCAAAATTGAGCACACACGTGCACACACATGCACAATATATGAAATTACAATAGCTATCATATTACAAATATATCTGATATAAATTTACAGTGATGGGTCCAAAAGGATGCACACTAAGCTGTTAACAGTAGTTATTACAAAATAAATTATGCTCATGTGTCTCTCACAGGATGAGCACATGGATGTGAATTTACCCAATTCCTTCTCCATAAAGGAACTCCGCTTTCAGCACTGTGCTGGCTAGTACCAGCACTTTGGATTTTCACTCTGTAACATTTATATTGTCTGAATTTTTTATAATAAACATATATTCATTTATTATTTATACAATTTCAATATTTTTAAGGAATCAAATACAAAGAAAATAAAAAACAAAAATATTGGGGGAAAAAATGTGCTGTAGTGGCAAAAAAAAATGCCTGCCAAAAATATCAAGTCCTAATCCCTAGAACCTGTACCTTTTACTTTATTTGGAAAAAGGGTCTTTGTCGATGGGATTTAGGGCTTGGGCATGAGGAGATTATCATGAAATCACATGCATCCTTTTAAGAAGGAGATAGAGATTTAACTGCACAGAAAGAGGAAGGTGAGAGAGAGAGAGACTTGAAGATGCTGGTGTTGAAGGATGGAGTGATGCAGCCACCAGCCAAGGAATGCTGGCAGCCACCAAAAGCTGGAAGAGGCAAGAAAGACACTATCCCCTACAGCGCCCAAGGAGCCCAGTCCTGCCAACACCTTGATGTTTGGCCCAGTGGTACTAATTTCAGACTTCTGGCCTCCAGATCTGTGACATAATTTCTGTTGTTTTAATCCACCCAATTTGTGGTGTTTTGTAAAAGTAGCCACAGGAAACTAATATATGTACATTCTAGAAAATTTAGAAAAATGCATCAACATACATAGAACAAAAAAATCACTTATAATCCCACTGCCCAGGAGTAACTTAACATTTTTTTGTGCTTCTTTCTAATCTTCCACTTTAAAATGTGAATATATACATAATCGCTTTTGTATATTTTCAATTTTATTTTAGTATAATTGATGTACAATATATCACATAAATTTTAAGTATATAGTTTAATGAGTTTTAGCATGTATATGCACCACGAAACCACCACCACAATCAATACACAAATATTTCCATCATCCCCAGAAGTTTCCCATGCACCTTTGTAGCCCGTCCCTCCTTAGACCTCCATCATCTGCTTTCTAAAACTATAAATTACATTGAATTTTCTAGAATTCTATGTACGTACTCTGCTTTTATCTGCCTTATCTCACTTGGCATGATTTAGGCTTATCTATGTTGTTGCATGTACCAAAAACTTACGCCATTTTACTACTGAGAAATAGTCTATTAAATGGATGTACCACAATTTGCTAATCTATTCACCTGTTGATGGACATTTGGACTTCCAGATTTTGGTTATTACAGATAAAGCTGCTGTGTGTTTGCATATAAGTCTTTGTGATAATATATGATTTTACTTATCTTTGGGTAAAAACCTAGTGGTGGAATTTCTGGGTCATATGGTCAGTGTGTGCTTAATTTAAGTACCAAAGGGATTTCCAAAGCACTTGTACCATTTTACATTCCCACAAACAGTTCCAGTCCATAAGCAGGTGTATGGTCAATATTTTTAATGTTAACTCAGTCTAATAAATGTGAATTCACATCTCATCATGGTTTTGATTTGGATTTCTCTAGCAACTAATAATATGGAACATGTTTTTATGTGTTTGCTGGCCATTTTTATATCTTCTCTGAAATGTCTATTTAAATATCTTGCCCAGTTTTGATTGCAGTGTTGTCTTGTTATTGAGCTGTAAGAGTTTTTTATGTACTCTAGATGAAATTATTTGCCTGATGTATGTGCCTGATGTATTTCTCCCACTCGTGGCTCACTTTGTTTTCTAAAAGGTATCTTCTGAAAAGTAGAGGTTTTAAATTTTGATTTATCAATTGTTTTCTTCCACAGTTTATGTGTTAATAAAACTTCCCTGCCCCAAGTTTGCAAAGATGTTCTCCTCTATTTTTGTTTTTTCTGGAAATATTATAGTTTTAGATTTTAGATTCAGTTCTATGATCTATTGTAAGGTAATTTTTGTGTGTGGTGTGAGGTAAGGGTCAGTGTTAATTTTTTTTCCAGATCGGTATCCATTTGATCCATTAACATTTGCCCAAAACCTTTCCTTTCCCCCACTAAATTGTTTTGTCAAAAAAAAAAAAAAATCAATTCACCATTTATATGTGGGTCTATTTCTAAACCCTACTCTGTTCCAATGATCTATACATCTTTTTGCTAATATCAATTTTATCCTAGTAAATGTAGCTTTATAATAAGTCTTAAAATCAGAAAGGGTAAGTTCTCTTTGTTCTTTTTGAAAATTATTTTGGTTTTTCTAGGTCCTTTATGTCTCCGTATACCTTTTAGAATCAGCTTGTCGATTTCTACCAAAAAACCTGCTAAAATTTTTTTAAAAGGTATTTGAGAGAGAAAGAGAGTGAGAGAGGGAGAGGATGTGTACACGTGCAGTGTGGGGGAGGGGCAGAAGGAGAAGGAGAATCTCAAGCAGACTCCCTGTTGAGCACGGAGCCTGACTCAGGGCTCCATCTCACGACCCTGGGATCATGACCTAAGCCGAAATCAAGAGTCCGGCGCTTAACTGACTGAGCCACCCAGGCAACCCGCTGTTAAAATTTTAATTGGAGTTGTATTGTATGTGTAGATCAATCTGGGGAGAACCGCCATCTCAACAGCAAGTCTTCCGATCCACTTATGACAAAACCTTTTAAATACTACTACTTATATATGTAACTCAAGTTTTCCCAAACCTAAAGTATACAACGTGTGTATGCATATTCATCTACTCATTCATTCATTTACTCACTCAACAAAAGTTCCAAGTGCTTACGAGGCTCCCTCTCTTGTAGGTGCTTGAGATACAGAACTTAACAGAGACATAAATTCTTTGCTTTCCTGGAGCTTAAAGGGTTACCTTAGAACATATCACCCTAATTCCTTTCCTTTTACCTGCTGAGGAAGGACTCTGGCCTTCATGTAGTTCTGGGAGCCCTCAGGGAGTATCCTATGTGAGATCAGAAACAAGGTGTATTGGCCACATAAGAACATCCTCAAGGTACCACTGTCCGATACTACTACTCTCCACCGTGCACTCCTTGTTCCACTCCAGCCCAGGGACTAGTCAAGACCTCCTTTGCTCAAGAAGAGAGTGGGACAGAGCTAAGCGTTTTTACATCCCTGTCTGAAATAGATATTAACTTCATCCCCAGGTGACAGACAAGAAAACTAAGGCCCAGCAATGGTTAAGTGGCTTGATTACAGTCACAGAGCCAGTAAGTGGCAGAACCTAGATGCAAACTCAGATCCAACTGGTGGGGGTTCAGTTGATCCTTCCACTATGTATTGATGCCTCTCAACCTCGTGGATACAAATGGTCAGATATGAGAGAAAATGTACATTCATATCAGTTAAGCAGGCTGTCTCCTGCCTGCTGTGAAAAAAGCCAGTAGGTGCCTTGACCTTGCTCCCCAGAGTCCTTTTGGCAGGCGAGAATTCTACCACTGAACCACCAATGCCCCCCCAGAGTCCTTTTGGGACTCTCACACACAACTGGTCCTTTAACAGCAAGATTCTTAATCAAGATCCTTTAGATGGCCTTCAGGGGGAATCAGGGAACCCTCTGAAAGAATATGCCAAGGTTTCTGTGTCTGTTTATACATACATTTTTTGGTAGAAAAATTTGCAATTTCCATCTCTTTCCTAAAGTGGTCCTGTCCTCTCCCAAACTGTTACGAACCACCACACTACAAAGCCTATCTACCCTTAGGCCCCCTGCCTGGGACATGCAATCTCATTAATCACCAACTATTTACTTAGCACAAACAGGGAAAGCCAGGGCCAGCACTTAGTACTAACTAAAGAAGCAACAGAAAATGCTAAGTGGTAAATGCCTGCTGGAGGGAGGGAGGGAGAGAGGGGGAAGGAGAGAGGGAGAAAGACAGAGATGGGGGCGGGAGAGGGAGGGAGAGAGACAGAGAGAGAGAGAGAGAGAGAGAGAGACAGCATGCACTACAGTTGTTGAGGAGAGAGGGGGAACATCGTGGAGTCCTCAGGGAAGACTTTAAAGAAAAAGCAAGTCAGGAACTGAAGGTTGAAGGATGAATGTTTCCAGGATTTGCTCTCAGGTGTAAACAAGAATGAAACTCTTTGCTCCTGGGGCCAGATTCAGTATCAGTAGGTAACCAGGCAGCTGTGGCCACCAGATTACCATTAAATGCAACTTGGTTGTTATTGTCCTATTGGGTCATCAGCATTCCGCTAGTAGCATAGCATAAAGGGGAAAAGGAAAACTACATTGAAGAGAAGATAAAAAGAACGCAGCAAGCAGAAAATAAAATGCCTTCAGTCTATTTTGCAGACTCAAACCCACTAATCGATCTTTCGGACTCCAAGTTGAGCTACCACAGGACATAATATACACGCAGATCAGTAATAGCACACACCATTTTGACATAATCTGGCCATGGAAAAGAAAGTCCTTTTAAAGAAGTCATTAAATCATTTGGCTAAAGGAACTGCCCACCAGTCCACATCTCTGCTGTGCAATCTGAGTCAGCCTCTGGTCTCTCCAATCTGAATTCCATGCTGTACACATGCAAGACACATTGTTTCACTCCAGCATCATGCAGACACACTTGATATTTAAAGCAGGTTATCTATTTTTAGTTGGTTGCTGAACATCTGTCGGCCTCTCTCCTTAATAGACTGCTCAGTAGACAAGAAGGAGAAAAGCAGTATAAAATCATTTTGTTGTGCAATACCATGATTAGTTTTCTCAAGTTGACAGCCAGCCTTAACAAGATTCTCCTCTTCAGGAAAGGTTCTTTTGATGGATGGTGTCCCTGTGGCTCTAAACTGAATAGCAGAAGCAAGAAGGAGGTGAATTCTATAGTTGGAGAGAGTGTCTTTCCTGCTAACTCAGGTGTAATTGATAAAACCCCATCCCTCACATAGCCCCAAAGTGCAAGTCCAAGAAAAAGGACAGGTTTTGGGTTTTTTTTTTTTTTTTGCTTTGCTGTAACAGAATTATCCCCAGTTCTGCCTCTTCTGAATCTGAACTTGGTTACAAATAATAACCTGGGGCCGGCAGCCAAGTTTAATATTTCACTGTACATTTTGGAAAAAAAATTCTCCAAATCTCAATTAAAAAACAAAAACAAAATGGCATATTGTCTATGAAAACAAAGGAATGCAGCACTAGGAGAGACACCCAGAGATTCAGGAAGGTAGATGGTCAATGAATTCTAAAAATCTTACTACCTAACAAACAGTCACAGGAAAGGTCTTGATTTTGCTCATTCATGGATCTGGAAAAGAATTGAGCCAGGATAAAACTCAAATTTCTCTATAAAATATGCCCTGCTTTTACATTTTCCCTTTGTAAACAGGCCCTTTAGGCTTTGAGTTATCTGGCTAGGATCAGTAACATCACTTTTTTGAACTGTTAAAGGTGGACTGAGTGGATGTGGCTTTGAGAGAAAATACGGGAGAGAGTGGGAAAGTCCACCTAAGATGTCAGCCTGACAGGATTTGATTTAGGATTTTAAGGACATGACTGACCCACAGGGAGGAAGCCAAGCCTTGAAAGGAGAAGAAAAAAACCCTCTTCATTTCCACTCATGTATTTACATTATATATTTAAATATATTCACATATTTCCATATTTTATATGGAAGTTTTATATTTATTTATATCCACTGAATCTCCATTGTGGGATCTACAGTTATACATGTGAAATGGTCCGGCAACCGTCTTGAGAGGTCTCATGGGGACTGGGACATAGTAGCTTCAGGAAACAAATGTTTCCTATAATCTTCTATTTACAAATTAGCATGAGAGGCCCCTGGGTGGCTCAGTTGGTTGAACATCCAACTCTTGATTTTGGCTCAGGTCATGATCTCAGGGTTGAGAGATCGAGCCCCAGGTTGGGCTCTGCACTGGGCGTGGAGGCTGCTTGAGCTTCTCTCTTGCCCTCTCCTGCTGAACCCCCCTCCCTCTATGAATAAAAAAAAAAAAAAAAGAGCATGAAAAACATAGCTTCAACAAAACCAATCATAGCAAGATTTTAAAATCCTAAAATCTGAAACAAAAATAAGCCACCCTTACATTTCTTAATAATGGCAGCACATTTAGTTACAAGGCATAATTGATCATAGGGAATAAACAGCTACTAAAAGGCATTTGTGATTAGGTGATCTCACATATGGATGTCTCATACCATGGTTTCAGGGAGGGAAGAAGTTAATGAGATGGTTGCACACATCTCATTACTTACCGTTTCATGGAGCATTTACAGAATCCCTGCTATGTGCCAAGGAGTATTCATTGGAATGTAAAGATGGGGATGCGGGCAACTCTAGCTTTATCATTATAGGTCATCTTCAGTTCACGGAGTATGGAGTATCTTGTCCCAGAGAGTGAAGCAAGCCCTTCCTTGTCTAACCTCCAAAGCTCATAATCGGGGCATGTCTACAGGTGAGATGCGAAACACTAAAAGCAAGCACACCTGATCTTCACCAAAAATTATTTTAAGTGAATAATAAGTTTAGAGTAGCAAGTGTTGTCACTAATATACAACAGAATACTGTTAGAATCAATTGTGCCTACTCTGACATCCTACGTGCAGTATCTATTTAGACTATTTTTCCATTTTAATCCGCTTGTGCTTTGTTTTTACACTTTGACACACACCTTAATGATAAATACCATTTTTTTTTTTGCCACCTACAGGGCTCTCAACTGGATACATAAATATCTTGTCTCATTTAATCTCACAAGAACCACTTATGGTAAGTACAATCATAACCATCTGCATAAAAAAAGAGGACAGTCATGTGGCAAAGGTCACATGACCAGTGAGTAGCAGAGCTGGGACTCAAACACTGTTCTAAGTGACTCCAAAACTCTGGCCCTTTCTTTCCATGCTGTACTTGTGTGTCTCCTCTTAACTCTGTCTTTCCAAAAGTTCTGGATAGCTGAGGCGCTGGTACTCACTTCTGCCAATTCCTGTCATTACCTCCCCCTCGGTCCTTTCAGATGGTTTTTCCCTGCCACTGGCCATCCCCGACCATGATGCTATTTTTAGGTTAATCCAGAGTCTACAGAAATAGAGTAGTTACTGGGGTTAATGAGGGAAAGATGCTTAATGTGTTGAAAATGCAGATTTTTTATAAAGTTCATTTACATTTGTAGTGAGAAAAAAAGCAACAAATTTTAAATTGCGTGTGACTTTTTCACTGGCTCTTAGTCTGAACTTCCAAGAGAGCTTTATAATTATAAATGTTATAGCCTAACAAAAACATAATAAACAGAATCTCCACTTAATAAATTATTTATGTGCTAGCTGACATAAAGTCTCTGTCAGTTAGATAACTGAAAAGAGAAAAGACAAATTGTTTGGGAAGCATACCTGCATATGTCCTGACTAGAAGGGATTTTTTTTTAAGTGACTGATTTTGAATTCTGTAACAGCCCATTGTGGTGCACACTTAGTTATTACTAATACAACTGGTTATCAATTTTAACTTTAAAAAAATAACTGCATACCTCTGTGACATAACTGTTTAGTGCACTCAGCTATTAACGCAAAGATTGGTGGGAAGAGCCCAAGGTAAGGTGTAATTTTAACCATTCAAGGGCATAGGATTTTCCTGCTGTTTATCACCTATAGATTTCCTGACGCAAAATTTACCCTTCAGTATTTTGGGTCCTATCCACCTCACCTCTGATACCTGTCAAGGGGCACCCCACCTCCCCAATCCAATTCTCACAGAGTATCTGCTGGGATATCAGATTTATAACAGGAATTCCTGAAACAGAGATGTAAGAACCCAGGTACTGGGGGGATAAAATGTTTAATGATGAGATACCACTATCCATCCACCTATGAAAATGTGCAGCAACAAGAACTGCCATACTTTGCTGGTGGGAATGCATAACAGTCCAGCCTACTGTAGAAAAGAGTTTGGCTTTTTTTTTTTTTTTTTTTTAATGAAACTAAACATACTCTTAGCATACAACCCAGCAATCATGCTCCTTGGTATTTACCCAAAGGAGTTAAAAACTTACGTCCACATAAAAGCCTGCATACACGTGTTTACAGCTTTATTCATCATTGCCAAAATTTGATGCAACCAACATGTTTTCCAGAGATTAATGGATAGGCTGCAGTACATCCAAATAATGGATCATTAGTCAGCCCTAACAAGAACTGAGCTATCAAGCCTTGAAAAGACAAGGAGGGATCTTAAGTGCATATTACTAAGTGAAAGAAGCCAATCTGAAAAGGCTACATACTGTATGATTCCAAGTACATGACATTCTGGAAAAGGTAAAACTATGGAGACAGTAAAAAGATCAGAGGCTGGATGGGGAGGATGAATTGGTGGAGCACAGAGGATTTTTAGGACAGTTTAAATACTCTATATGATACTACATGGTGGTGTATGTCATTATCCATTTGTCCAAACCCACAGATTGTACAACACCAAGAGTGAATCCTAATGTAAACTACGGACTCTGGGTGATCATGATGTGTCAACATGGGTTCATCTATTACAATGAATGCACCACTCTGGTGGGGGATGCTGATCGTGGGGGAGTCTATGCATGTGTGGGGACAGGGACTATATGGGAAATCTCTACCCTCCTCTCAGTTTTGCTATGAACCTAAAGCTGCGCTAAACAATAAAGTCCTTTAAAATAGAAAATCATATATATATATGTATACAGGTGTGTATATATATATATATATATATACACCTGTTATAGACAACTATTGAGAAAAATGTCTTATTTAGATGAAAAGCAACAAAATTAAGTGCATCAAATGTGATCAGTTATCTCTCAGTGGGTGTAAATAACAAACCAACTTAAAGATAGTTAAGCTTTGATAAATACCTTTTTTTTTCTTATGATAAAAAGACAGTTAAGTTGAAATGTCATCATCACTGTAATGTATTCGACCCAAAGTGCTATTGGAGGGTGGGGGCCAGAGAGTGAAGTTCTTTAAAGAGAAAAAACTTTTGTGTTTGGTACTGAGCACTCATGAAGAGTTGAAAGTACCACAACTGTGTTACCTCCATGTTTATAGAACCGATGAACATGAACTTCTGTATGGTTCAATTTCCTATACAAAGGCTGAATTACAAAACAGAGACTAATGAAAAGAAATCCATTGATATTCACTTGAAATCAAATACATACAAAAGATAGAATAAAATGCTATCCTGTTAATGCTTGCTATTTTACTTCAGTAAAAAAAAAAAAAAAAAAAGGCTTTAAAATTTTTCTTTTTATGCCCCTCAACTTTCACATCTTGCACTGAAAGAGTTTTTTCATTTTCTCTATGATGATATAATCAAAGGAGAAATGTATGAGAAGCCTGATAATTTCAGAGTCTTCATTTCAAACCATTAAAGCTGAATTGCATCATTTCCTTTCTAAAGATTGAAGCTCTCCAAAAATGAATAGATGAAAGGTCACAGCTTTCTAGAATACTTGTTCATCCACTTATACAAATAACATATAATAACATGCATTCTAAGACTAGTTATTTTTCCTTTAGTATCTCAAAACAGTATGAATTGATACAGCCGAGATCAGCTCTTAAGCCCCTCCACTGCTTGCCCATCGAAATAGCAGGTCAGCACCAGAGGTTTATGGAGCTGCATTACTGAGCCACGGCATGACCAAACAATGATCATCATATGAAATTAGATTCTCCATCAAAAACAAAATTTTTTTGTGGCTGAAATTATGATTCTGGGTGCAGGCCTCCAGCTCGAGCATCAACATTGATGCAAAATTGATGAAACTTCCAAGTGAAATTGCATTGTTTGATCTTCACAGCCCTGGAATAACATAGCCTAAAGCTACAGTTTCTATAAACTTACTTTGCACAAACGACTTAGCCAGTACGGATGTATTGACATAGAGTGCCCATGAATGACATTAGGGCTACTTAGAAAAGAGACAAAATAACAGCAAAAAGAATGCAGCAATTGGTTCTGAAAATTACCTTTTTCCAGTGAACCTCTCCCTCTCTGAAAAATTACCTTTTTCTGCTGAATCTCACTCAAAAATTACCTTTTCCAACTGAAGCTCTCTCAAAGTGCCTTGATGTTAAGCAATGTTATAGTTTTAAGTTGAAAATGTCACAAGGCCATGGAAAGAAATTGATAGAAAATTTCAGGGTTCCTTGTTGATATTTGAAGCAGCCTGTGGATTTTTGTTCTTTAACACAGATCTGCTCTGCTGTGTTACTACTTTGATTTTTGTATTGCCAAAAAACAGCATGTTTCTAGGCTTAATGGCTTCACAGACAAAAGTATGAAGGTGATTTAGTTATTGCTGCCGAGGTTCTGTTACCAGTAGGAAATTGGTAAACAGATGTTTTCAAAATCCTCTCCATTCACTGTGGAACTTTTTAAAAAGTGCAGTAAATAAAATTTTGAATTTCTTTTATCTTTTAAAAGAAACCATAATTCTAGTTACTGCAAAATCCTTTTAGAAATTATGCACTTGAGCTGAGTTTTTTCATTTTCCTGACAGAAGGAATTTTTATTTCTCCAATCAAAAGATGTAGGAGAGGCATCATGTGTTTTCAAAGAAGGATGATTGGAATGGACATCTAAGGACCTGGGTTCTAGCTCTCAGTCTACCTCTCGCAGCAGCGTGACCTTGGGCGAGTCCTTGTGGAATAAGGAAATGGACAGGATAATGTCAGAGGTCCTTCCTGCTCTAACATCTTTTCCTCTTAGTCCAGATTTAAAGACAAAACATGTAACAATGGCTACTGTCTGTTATTACAGGTGCTGCTAAAAAAGAAGTTGTAGAAATTTTTCTGCTTGTCGGTTGTGGGTGTGGCTGTATATAAGCCCTTAAAAAACAAAGAAATGCTGCCCAGTCCAGGCTGCTGTGGATGTGATCTCTTCTAAACACAAAGGGATGACCTGGGAGAGGTTGAGCCAGTTACAACACATGGATACTGAGTCATTGAGCCCTCCCTGCCACAGAGATGAATATTCTCCTTCTTACTCACCTTTTCTTCTTTCTCCTCTTCCTTTACCAATCCCTCTGCCCCTCTGCTTCTTCCCCACCCTCAGTTCTTCTGCTCTGCCCCCTACCTTCTCTTTCCCTCTCCTCACTCACCAGCCTTTTAACTTCTCCTTAGTACCTGCCAGAAGGACCTTCCTGGTAGAACTCAAGATTATATATGATATGGACTGCTATAGTAGACCAACCTTTAATTTAAAAAAAAAATCATGAAAAAAAGAGAGGCAAGACTCTTAACTACAGAGGACAAATGGAGTTACCAGAATGGAGGTGGCTGGGGGGGTGGGGGTGGGAATGGGTTAAATAGGTGATAGGGATTGAGGAGTGCACTTATGATGAGTACTTGGTGTTGTATGGAATTGTTGAACCACTATATTGTACGCTTGAAACTAATATTACACTGTATGTTAACTGGAATTTAAATAAAAACTTGAAAAAAATCATGAAATAATTAGAATTAGAGGTATACCAAATGACCATTTTGGCTAAGTGCTTAATATTCGATATTAGCTAAAATTAATATTCTGCCAAAACTGGGGTTAAATAAATTTTGGAATGCGATAATAAGTCTGAGTATTTACACTTAAAAATTAATTAGAATCAGAATTTTATTAACATTTTTAATAGTCAAATCTTAAAAGTTTTGACACTATAAAGTAGGAATAATAAATTCTTCCTTTGCTCATTGCCAAATTGCCTTTATAGTCTTTATCCTGCATATTGTGGTACTAAGTAGATTCCGCCTTCAAGTGGCATATTTAATATTTGATTAACTGTTTTGCACAAAACAAAATATTTTTAGAAACACTTTCAAGTAGCATTTTCTAGAAGAAACTGTACCTATGTTTCATAACTTGGGAAAATCTTTAAAAATCTTTCATTTTCAATTATAGAATATGGTTGGCAGTCAGAAGTAATGAATAAAGATTTTTATTTAAATTTTTAGACTCCATAGATTTAAAATTATAAGTAATTGTCTTACTAAGGCAGTTTACAAAGCCTGTTGTTTTGAAGTTTAATTAGTGAGAATAAAGTGTTTTAGTGACCTCTTTTTTCTCTGATGTTTTCCCCTTTTTTTTCACATACTTCGTATTTTTTATTCTATCGTGGATGTTTTTGTATGTAATTTTGGACTTTTCCTTCATAAAATTTTAAGTTTGATAGTTTGACATTGAAATTCTGCTTTTGAATTCATTCCCCCAAGAGGTGGTGAATTTCAAAACATTACTTTTTCTTTAAAAAAAATCATAGACTAAATAAAAGTAAATATCTAAAATTTAAATACAGCTCTTGGTGGGATGTGGGAATACAACTTCTATGAAGGGAATTTGGAATATCTAACAGTCCTACAAACACATTTACCCTTTGTTCCAACAAGCCCGCTTCTGGGAATTTACCCTTAAGATATACCTCCAACAAAATAAAAATAAATAGACACAAGTTTATTCACTGCAAGCATTATTTGCAAGTGCAAAATATAAATATTGGAAATTTCTAAACATAAGATACTGGGTGAGTAAACTATACTACATATGAACGGTGGAGGACTATGCAGCTGTAAAAAAGAATGATGAAGAGCTCTAGGCACTGATAGGGAGTGATTTGCAAAAGACATTTTTAAATGAAGAAAGCTTATATATACACTACCTTTTGTGTAAAGAAAAGAAAGATGGGAAAAATGCATTCTCTGCTTATCTTTGGGGAAAAAAAGAAGGGTAAACTAGAAAGCAATTAAATTTTTTACCTACAAGGGGTAAGGAATGAAATGGGGTGAAAGGATACAGGAGGGAGTAACATTTCTCTGAGTAAACTTTTTTGCAAAGTCTGCCTTTTGGAAGCATGTTTATATTCTACCTGTTCAACAAAGTCAAAGGGAATCAATAAGAATGGGAGCAAAGGAGACTCTGATAAAAACCAGGTGAAAAAAATGAATTCAATTGTATTTCAAAGGAATGCCATAATTACACCGAAGGTGAAAGGGGAAGGAGGGAAGAAAGGTGGGAAGGAGGGAAGGAACTCATCTAAGTAACTTATGGACATAGATTTTGACTATATACCCTTCGTGTTGGAGAAGTAGGTACATCTTGGGCTGGGGAGTGAGGGGGTAGAGAATTGCAAATAAATCATGAACTCTCTTTAATAGGTTTATTATAATAGTGTAAGTGAAGCAATTCTTTTTTTTTTTTTTTTTTTAAGGTTTTATATATTTATTTAGAGAGAGAGAGTGAGCAAGCAGGAGGAGGGGCAGAAGGACAGGGAGAGAGAATCTCAAGAAGGCTCCATGCTGAGCACAGAGCCCGATGCAGGATTCACCTCACCACCCTGAGATCATGACCTGAGCCGAAGTCAAGAGTCAGACACTTAATGACTGAGCCACCCAGGCGCCCCTAGATGAAGCAATTCTGAAACTATTTTAGGTATGTCACAGGATTGAGAAAATGCATAAATGTGCTGTTGGTAACCAGTATTCTCACTGTAGAAGGAACACACAAACATAGAATGAGGGAAGGCAAGAATGAACCCTGTGGGAATGGTTTGGAATCAGTGTCATGATTTCTAAAATATATGTGTACATATGCATATAAATGGGTGACATATATGCACCTATATTTTATATGTATATTTTATGTATGTATATGTGTATTATTTTCTGCCTTTGCCCATTGAATCAAGAGCCAAGAATCAAACACAGTTCAGGAGTCACAAGTATACCTAGTGTCCAGATCTTGGAATTAGAGCTCTTCAGATAAACGGCTAATTCCAGGGTTGGGCAGGATACATTACAAGAGGAGTCTGGAACAACTTGTGATGCCAAAGAGTAAGGAAGTGTTCAAGGGAGGAAGCGGAGTAAGCATGTCATAAGAACATAGGAGTCAGCTTGAAGGGGTGCCAACTGGGACAACGTGAACATCCAAATAA
Organism: Halichoerus grypus; assembly: GCF_964656455.1. Lineage (NCBI taxonomy): Eukaryota > Metazoa > Chordata > Mammalia > Carnivora > Phocidae > Halichoerus > Halichoerus grypus. The sequence goes on along the minus strand of NC_135716.1, from coordinate 113,371,535 downwards.
TTAAATACAGTAATGAGCGATATATAAAATATGAGAAAATAGGAATTCATAAGTCCATTTCAATAGTAAATAAATACATAAATTGGAGGGATGAATGGCTCTTACTTACACTCAAAGGCTAAATACCAACTAGGAAATGTGGAGACAGTGCTGGAGTTCAAGGAACCAACATTCTGCAACTATCACAGTAAAGATTTTATCAGGAAATAATCTTTGATACTAAATCTAGAGGGAAATTGTGATGAAAAGCAGGATATTTTCATTCACTTAAAATGTCTCCCTACAAACTGCTTATTATTTGGAAGAGGGAAAGCTAGTAATAATACAGTGGAGAAATCAGAAATACCTTGATTAGACGATCAAAATTCACATCACCAATGAGGAGCTGATGGGCATTGTGTGCTTCCAGATAGGGTACCCACAGAGGGAAAACACATCACCTCCACAGTATCCTGGCAGAGAACACAGAGGGTAAATCTGTTCATGACAAAGTATTAGACAAATTCAAAATAAACAGTATTCTATTTAAAGGAGGAAGGGGGAAATACATTCTCTGAAAAGTCAATGTCCGTTCTTTTTGGTACTCCAGCTGTTTTGGTTAGGCCACGAGACCACACATTTCTGAGATCGTGCCAATATCTGGGGCTGAACGGTAGGAGGACAGAGAAAAGCACCAATGTTTCCCCCACCTCATTGGGATCACGGCTACACTTCTCAGAGAGAAGGTTCCTCCCCTGGCAGAGTTTTGGCCCATGTGGGTTCTCTTTGCCATCTCTGTCCCCACTGTCATGAGACTGTTTGAGGGCTAGAGAGTTCGAGAATGAATAGAAAGAAATAAAAGCAACTATCTGCACACTTTCTCATCATGAGTTCCTTTGCCTGCTCTTTGAGCCAAAACTAGAGGACTTCTGAAATTCTCTTTTGTTCTGCTGATATTCAGGCTGTGTTGAGTTCAGGCAGGGAGATACCAAAGGGAAAAAAAAATCATAAGTTGGATGGTATTTCAAATTCTGTTCTTCCCCGCCCCAATCTACCTGCCGCTATTTACATTGCAAAGTCCTAAAACAGCTACTCCAGACATTCTGTCCAGCTGCATAGTTGCCCACAGAGGGACAGACCCAGTGGGGGATGCTTATCTCATTCTACCCAGAACCAGAAGGGCTTTAAATAGCTTTTAATATTGATTTTTAATTTAATTCAACTGTAGTCACAGAACATACTCTGTAGTATTTCAGTGTTTTAAATTTTATTGATCACTTTTTCATGGCCTAACATATGGTCTCTCTTGGTAAACATTTAATATGTACTTGTAAAGAAAATGTATTCCAATGTTGTTGGGTGTAATGTCCTATAAATGCCAATCAGGTCAAGTTGATTCATGACATGGCTCATACTTTTCTGTATCTTTACTCATTTGCTGTTGTTCACTTCTCCTATCAGTTATGGAAGAGGGGTATAGTAAATCTTCAACTGGGATAGAAGACTTGTCTATTATTCTCTTTAATTCTTTCATTTTTGGCTTCATGTGTTTTGAAGCCTTATTATTAGCATATTTGTAATTTTTCTGTCTTCTCAATGAGGTCTTTTATTCCCATAAAATATTCATCTTTATCTTTAATGACAGTCCTTTTCTTGAAATCCATTTTTCCTCTTTTTTTATAAAGACTTATTTATTTGAGAGAGAGGGCATGAGTGAGGGAGGGGCAGAGGGAAAGATTCTCAAGCAGACTCGTCACTGAGCTCAGAGCCCAAAGTGGGGCTCGATCCCACAAACTTGAGACCACAACCTGAGCAGAAATTGAGTTGGATGCTCAACTGACCAGAGCCACCCAGGTGCCCCTTGAAATCTACTTTTCTACTATTTTTATTATTCACTTGATATACCTTTTTCTGTCCTTTAAATAAAAAGAAACAAAGTTCAAGTGTGTCTCCTGTAGACAGTATATATTTGAGTCTTTTTTTAACCTAGTTTGACAAGGTTCTTCCATTTGGAGTATTTAGATCATTTACATTTAAAATAGTTACTGACATGGTTGGATTTAATTCAACCATTATATTGTTTTCTATATGCCTTACCTGTTCTTTATTCCTTTCCTACTTTATTTGATTAATTGAATATATTTTAATACTCCATTTTAAGATACTGATTTCCATTTTTATACTATACACTGACTGACACAAGATTTAGGACCCTTCAATAATCTGTCATGAACTCTCTTCCTAGCCTCATGTTCGATCACTCTCCTCAGTCCTCTCTCTGCCCTATATTCTGTCCACTTTAAACTCACTATGCCATCTTATAATCTTCTCTGGTTATTCCATGCCTTCTAGGTACCACAATATACTCATAAACACAAATGAAATTATTAAAAGTAAAACTGTAGTCACTGTAGCTGGCAGAGTACATCTAATAACATAATAAAGGAAGCAAATATGGAGTAATGATTTTAAATATTTTACCCTCTTCTTGCCTCACTTTACTTATTTCCAAATATTAGTGGGAAGGTGTTCTTGGGCTACTGCAGCACAATTTTTTGCAACATATCCATAAAGGAAAAACATATCTGGCATTGCAGAGATTGGTTTAATAATAAATAAAAGCAGAAATAGCTAGTTATAAGGCTTTTGAAATTAGGCTGATTAAGGCTTTGTATCTTTCAAGTGTAAATTTTGATCATAAAAAGAATCTGAATTTCTCTGTGGTTAATATACTAGCCATAATAAAAGGAAATGGCCAATCCAAGGTGCATTCATGTGGATCAACAAAGGACACAGAAGAAGAGGATTGCCCAGGATGAAGCTAAAGAAAAGATCATCTAGACATGACCAAGACAGAGCCATTTGTCACAGCTACTTCTGACTATGATCTCCAGTAACTCTCTGGCGAAAAGGTAAGGAGAAGAAGCAAACTGTTGTTATAGCATTCCCTAATTGTAGATTAGTGTCTGTCTATATTTATATCCATATATATTAACATAACCACATGTTAAATTGTGTATAATTTTTTCCAGAGTGTGGATTGTGGTATTTTTAACTTAAACTTTAAAGTCTCAACTTAAAAGAATCTTCTCAGATATGTTAAAATGAAATGCTTGAATCAAATGGTCTCAATTATTAATGCACTCAAGTTTATATTACTCAGTCTGGATAGACCAGTTTGCTGCGCCCATTACAGAATAATATATAACTAAGACTTACTTCTAACTTCCTAACTTGGGTATTTCACACTTTATATTTCCTTATGTTGTTTTCCCCACCAAGCCAGCCTTTTCTATGACCGGATAGCCTCTATGCATTTTTAAGACCCACCTCTATATTATTGTGTTAGGCCATCCGTGGATAGTGTTGTTATTCCTTCTTCCATGCTCCCATAGCACTCTGTTCTTACCTCTACCAAAACTCTCATCATTAATATTAGATTTATCCATTTCTGTTCTGTTTTCCTCCAATCTATGAACACCCTCCTAGCATTTACTGCAGTGCAGGAAAAGAACAGAGAAAAAAGGGGCAGATAAAGGGGAGAAAGGAAGAATACCATATTTTGTTCAATTAAAAATGAGCCCTTTTCTTCACATTTTAACATCTCTGAAATAGGGCAATTCTTACAATCCTTTGTTTCTTACAGTCAAAATCTAAGTGATAAGCAGGATGTAGCTGCTATTGCCTGCATGTGCGTGAACTCAGTCATTTTGAGTAGCATGTTTAAACAACTGCAAACCCACTTGGAGGCCATTTTATGAAGGAATACAAGTCAGGATTGTCTTAAAACTTCTGTGGTCACTCCCTGGTAAGTTTTTTAAAGGTTCAGCCTCAAAACTTGCAGAACCTGTATCAGTAGCTTGGAAGAAATTCCCAGAAACTATATACAAAATTCTTTTAAGAAATGTTGTATTACCAATGATCTTGATAAAATATTACATGGATAAACACTAACACTTTTTAAAAGTCATAAAGGGACTTAGATAAGTTTAATGAACATATGAAGACATGTGGAGAACTTTAAGAATACCTTAGCCAATTTATTTCACTTAAGTTTTCTTCTTTGGGCATTCTTAAGAGTAATATGTGATTTAAAAATATACATACACTGTATATCCAAATAAAGTTTTAAAAGCTCCTTCAGGAAGCACAGATAAATATTCTCTATATCAAGAAGATACTTGTTTAGTTGACAACATTTTTGTTTATATCTTACCATCAGTGGCAAGATAAATGAAATTTGTATATATTATCAGCTTATTAGTATTGGTTAACAGAATTCATATTAAGAGAAATTTTGCAAAATTATCCATAAGTGTTTGAGACCCCTACATGCTTCAGAACCAATTCACACAAGTTTTGTTAACTAGGGAACAGCCTCCTAAATAACATGGTTTCTACTATTATTTTCAATACCAAATTTTATTGAACCAAGTGGAGAGTCACAAAATAACTTAATTTCCAGAGAAAGGATAAAAGCTCTGAAGAGTTCTTGTGAATGGAAAATATCTCAGCATCAGCTAACATTGTTGGATTCTCAAGAGGGCAACATGACAGCTAAGAAAATAATACTTTTATTTCAACTATTAGATACTCCGAGCTGTTCTTATTTAATGTTAAAAGTCATATCATCATCATAGCACCTATTTTGCTGAATGCTTCCCATCTTAATTTAGTGAGAAAAACACATGACAAACACCTTTCCACAGTAAACCCTCAAATTAGTAGAATGGACAAATGCTCTGGTTGAATCAGTTACATTCATGAATATAGCAGCTCTGACTGATAATAGTAAGAAATGTATTGAGATGGTAAAGAGTCTTTCAAACAAGGGCAAAAATCCAGACACCTCTTATATTCAACATGAGTACTTAGGCACTATTTTAAGGAAAAACACATGGGCCCAGGTGCTCAGACAAGATCATTCTTAGAGTAATTAATTATATTTTCCAAAGCTGCTTTTCTCTGCAACTTTAAGTAGCCATGAGCCTCTTTCCCGCCCCAACTCCAAAACATACCTAATAGGCAGTATTAAAAACCCAAACGTAGGCTTTTACTTCTTTCCATGGTAGAATAAGAAAACCCCTAACTTAACCTCATACCGTAAACAATTAGAAAGCTGTACAAAACTGTTGTCAGATACTAGATAACAGATAGTTACAGAGGGTAATCCCCAAGAGAGAAGCAAACAAGGCAAGCTACATAAGCACTCTGGCAGACTACTTGAAGCCAACTTTCAAACTATACAGGTAAATTGGTTGTGGTACGAATTTCAACATGAGAAGAGTAGATGGCCTTCCCACACAGCACTAAGCAATTCTCACACCTCAGCAGGGTATCCAAGACTTCAACTCAATTCAGACACTATCTACCCAGAGATAGCATCAGATTCCACAGGTTAAGGATTTAGTCCTATAAGAGTGTCCCATCCCCCCAATTTAGATGCTAGTCACAAACTGTTTATTACTGGTGCTTCTGTACAACTAGCTATAAATCAGAGGTTCCCATGACCTCCCCCTTGGGTTTTATGAATTCACTAGAGCAGCTCACATAACTCGGAAACATTTTACTTACTAGATTACCAGTTTATTCTAAAAGGGTATATCTCAGGAACAGCCAGATAGAGCTAAATAGGGCAAGGTAGAGGGAAATGGCACAGAATTTCCATGCCCTCTCCTGGTGCACTATTCTCCCCAAATCTCCATGTATTCACCAACCTAGAAACTCTCCCAGAAGCTCTGTCCTCTTGGGTTTTTATGGAGGTTCCATTACCTTGTCATGATTTATTAAATCATTAGCTACTGATTTAACCTTCAGGCCCTCATCCCTTTCCAGAAGTGAGGGGTGGGACTCAAAAAGTTCCAACTTTCTAGCTACCTGGTTGGTTCTCCTGGCAACCAGCCCCTATCTTCAGGTGAGGTCCAGAAGTCACTTCATTGACACAACAAGAGACATCTTTGTAACTCTCAACACTTAGGAAATTCCAAGGATTTGGGGAGCTGTGAGTCAAGAACCCTAGATGAAGACCAAATATATGTGAGAAATATATTCTGGTCATATCACAATATCACAATGAGATGAGGGAAGGAACTCAACTAGAGCCAAATGGCTCCACTAAATTGAGGAAATTGAAATTCAGAAAGGCATTTCAGGGCATGACATGATCAAGTGTAAAGAAAATCCTAAATAATCCAAAATAAGTAGATTCCCCAGGGAATCCACCAGGCCCTGGACTCTTGTTTTTTGGGAGGTTTTTGATCACTGCTTCAATCTCATTACTGGTTATTGGCCTATTCAGGTTGTCAATTTCTTCCTGTTTCAGTCTTGGCAGTTTATAGGTTTCCAGGAAGACATCCATTTCTTCCAGGTTGCTTAACTTATTGGCATATAGTTGTTGATAATAATTTCTAATAATTGTTTCTATTTCCTTGGTGTTAGTTGTGATCTCTCCCCTTTCATTCATAATTTTATTAATTTGGGTCCTTTCTCTTTTCTTTTGGATAAGTCTGGCCAGTGGTTTTTAGATCTTATTAACTCTTTCAAAGAACAAGCTTCTAGTTTTGTTGATCTGATCTACTATGTTTCTAATTCATTGATCTCTGCTCTAATCTTAATTATTTCTCTTCTAACGTGTGGCTTAGGCATCGTTTGTTGCTTTTTCTCTAGTTCTTTAAGGTGTAAAGTTAGCTGGTGAATTTGGGATTTTTCTGTTTTTTTGAGTCAGGCTTGGATGGCTATGTATTTCCCCCTTACGACTGCCTTTGCAGTATCCCATAGATTTTGGACCGATGTGTTTTCATTCTCATTGGTTTCCATGAATTGTTTAAGATCTTCTTTGATTTCTTGGTTGACCCAAACATTCTTGAGCAGAGTGGTCTTTAGCTTCCAAGTGTTTGAATTTCTTCCAAATTTTTTCTTGTGATTGCATTCCAGTTTTAAAGCATTATGGTCTGAAAATATGCAGGGAATAATCTCAATCTTTTGGTATCGGTTGAGACCTGATTTGTGACCCAGTATGTAGTCTATTCTGGAGAAAGTTCCATATGCACTCGAGAAAAATGAGTATTCTGTTGTTTTAGGATGGAACGTTCTGTATATATTTTGAGGTCCATCTGGTCCAGTGTGTCATTCAAAGCTCTTGTTTCTTTGTTGATTTTCCGCTTAGATGATCTATTGCTGAGAGTGGAGTATTGAGGTCTCCTACAATTAATATATTGTTATCAATATGACTCTTTATTTTGGTTAACAGTTGCTTATGCAGATGGCGGCTCCCATGTTGGGGGTGTAGATATTTACAATTGTTAGATCTTCTTGTTGGATAGACCCTTTAAGAATGATATAGTGTCCTTCTGTGTCTCTAACTACAGTCTTTAGCTTAAAATCTAATTTGTCTGATATAAGAATTGCTACCCCAGCTTTCTTTTGAGGTCCATTGGCATGGAAGATGGATCTCCATCCCTTCACTTTCAGTCTGGATGTATCATTAGGTTCCAAATGAGTCTCTTGTAGACAGCACATGGATGGGTCCTGTCTTTTTATCCAACCTGCAACCCTGTGCCGTTTTATGGGAGCATTTAGGCCGTTCACGTTGAGAGTGATTATTGAAAGATATGAATTTATTGTCATGTTGCCTGTGAAGACCTTGTTTCTATAGATTGTCCCTGTAAATTTCTGTTCTATATCACTCTTGGGGTCTTTCTCCCTTTAGAGACCCCCCCACACCAGTTAGAATGACAAAAATTGACAAGGCAAGAAACAACAAATGTTGGAGAGGTTGTGGAGAAAGGGGAACCCTCTTACACTGTTGGTGGGAATGCAAGTTGGTACAGCCACTTTGGAAAACAGTGTGGAGGTTCCTCAAAAAATGAAAAATAGAGCTACCCTATGACCCAGCAATTGCACTACTGGGTATTTACCCCAAAGACACAGATGTAGTGAGAAGAAGGGCCATATGCACACCAATGTGCATAGCAGCAATGTCTGCAACAGCCAAACTGTGGAAAGAGCCAAGATGCCCTCAACAGATGAATGGATAAAGAAGATGTGGTCCATATATACAATGGAATATTACTCAGCCATCAGAAAGGATGAATACCTAACTTTTACATCATCATGGATGGGACTGGAGGAGATTATGCTAAGTGAAATAAGTCAAGCAGAGAAAGTCAATTATCATTTGGTTTCACTTCTTTGTGGAACATAAGGAATAGCATGGAGGACATTCAGAGAAGGAAGGGAAAAATGAAGGGGCGGAAATCGGAGGGAGAGATGAACCATGAGAGACTATGGACTCTGAGATACACACTGAGGGTTTTAGAGGGGAGGGAGGTGGGGGATGGGTTAGCCCGGTGATGGGTATTAAGGAGGGCACATACTGCATGGAGCACTGGGTGTTATATGAAAACAATGAATCGTGGATCACTACATCAAAAACTAATGATGTACTGTATGGTGACTAACATAACAAAATAAAATTTTAAAAAATATAAGTAAATAGTGAAGCTTGCAAAATACAAAGATAAAGGGAGAATTCTGAAAGCAGCTGGGTACAAAAGGTCCTTAACCTACAAGGGTAGACACATAAGGTTGGCAGCAGATCTGTCCACAGAAACTTGGCAGGCCAAAAGTGAGTGGCATCATATATTCATTGTGCTAAACGGGAAATATATTCAGCCAAGAATACTTTAATCCAGCAAGGCTGTCATTTGGAATAGAAGGAAAGATAAAGAGTTTCTAAAATAAACAAAAACTAAAAGAGTTTGTGACCACAAAACCAGCTCTGCAAGAAATATTAAAGGGGACCCTTTGAGTGGGAAAGAGAGACCAAAAGCAACAAAGATGAGAAAGGAAAAGAGACAATCTACAGGAACAACGACTTTCCAGGTAATATAATGGCACTAAATTCCTATCTATCAATACTTACTCTGAATGTAAATGGACTAAATGCTCCAATCAAAAGACATAGGGTATCAGAATGGATTAAAAAACAAAAACAAAAACAAAACAAAACCCAAGACCCAGAGGGGCACTTGGGTGGCTCAGTTGGTTAAGCATCTGACTTTTGGTTTTGGCTCATGTTGTGATCTCAAGGTCATGAGATTGAGCCCCACATGAGGCTCCAAGCTCAGTGCGGAGTCTGCTTGAGATTCTCTCTCCATCTCCCTCTGCCCCTCCCATTTGTGCTTGCTCTCTCTCTCAAATAAATAAATAAATCTTAAAAAAAAAAAAGACCCATTGATATGCTGTTCACAAAGACACCTACAGATTCAAAGTGAGGGGCCTTCCCTTTATCTTGCTAATGGACACCAAAAGAAAGCTGGAGTAGCCATACTTATATCAGACAATCTAGATTTTAAGCCAAAGACTATAATAAGAGATGAAAAAGGGCACTATATCATAAAAAAAGGGGTCTATCCAACAAGAAGATCTAACATTGGAAATATTTATGCTCCCAACTAGGAAGCACCCAAACATATAAATCAATTAATAACAAAATTAAACTCATTGATAATAATACAATAATAGTAAGGGACTTTAACACCCCATTCACAGCAATGGACAGATCATCTAAACAGAAGACCAACAAGGAAACAGGGGCTTTGAAGGACACACCGGACCAGATAAACTTAACAGATATATTCAAAACATTTCATCCAAAAGCAGAATACACATTCTTTTCAAGTGAACATGGAACATTCCAGAATAGATCACATAACTGGGTCACCAATCAGGCCTCAATCAGTACAAAAAGATTGAGATCATACCATGCGTACTTTCAGACCACAAAGCTATGAAACTTGAAGTCAACCACAAGAAAAATTTGGAAAGAGCACAAATACATGGAGGTTAAAGAACATCCTACTCAAAAATGAATGGGTTAACCAGGATATTAAAGAAGAAATAAAAAAACACATGGAAGCAAATGAAAATGAAAACACAACAGTCCAAAACCTTTGGGAAGCAGCAAAGGTGGTCCTAAGAGGGAGGTATATAGCAATACAGGCCTTCCTCAAGAAGCAAGAGAAATCTTAAATACACAACCTAACCTTATGCCTAAAGAAGCTGGAAAAAGAATGGCAAATAAAGCCTAATGTTGGGAAGGGAAGAAGAAGGGAAATAATAAAGATTAGAGCAGAATTAAATGATATAGAAATAAATTAAAAAAAAAAAAAAACAGATCAATGAAACTAGGAGCTGGTGCTTTGAAAGAATTAACAAAATTGAAAAAACCCAAGCCAGACCTATCAAAAAGAAAATAGAAAGGACCCAAATAAAATCATAAATGAAAGAGGACTGACCACAACCAACACCAAAGAAATACAATTTTAAGAGTATATTATGAGCAATTACATACCAACAAACTGGGCAATCTGGAAGAAATGGATAAATTCCAAGAAACATAAACTACCAAAACTGAAACAGGAGGAAAGAAAATTTGAACAGACCCATAACCAGCAAACAATTTGAATCAGTAATCAAAAATCTCCTAACAACAGTTCAGAGCTGGATGGATTCCCAGGGAAATTCTATTAAACATTTAAAGAAGAATTAATACCTATTCTTCTGAAGCTATTCCAAAAAAACAGAAAGGGAAGGAAAACTTCCAAATTCTTTCTATGAAGCCAGCACTACCTTGATTCCAAAATCAGACAATGACCCCACTAAAAAGAATTATAGACCAATATCCCTGGTGAACATGAATGCAAAAATTCTCAACAAAATACTAGCTAATCAAATCCAACAGTACATTAAAAGGATTATTCACCAAATCAAGTGGGATTTATTCCTGGGCTGCAGGGGTGGTTCAATATCTACAAATCAATCAACATGATACACCACATTAATAAAATGAATGATAAGAACTGTATGATCCTCTCAGTAAATGCAGAAAAAGCATTTGACAAAATACAGCATCCTTTCCTGATAAAAATCCTCAACAAAGTTGGGATAGAAGGAACCTCAATATCCTAAAGGCCATATATGAAAGACCCACAGCTAATATCATCCTCAGTGGGGAAAAACTGAGAGCTTTTCCTCTATGGTTAGGAACATGACAAGGATGTCCACTCTCACCACTGTTGTTCAACACAGTACTGGAAGTTCTCACCTCAGCAATCAGACAACAAAAAGAAATAAAAGGCATCCAAATTGGCAAGGAAGAAGTCAAACTTTCACTCACAACACAGACAACATAACACTCTACGTAGAAAATGAAAGACTCCACCAAAAAATTGCCTTGAACTCATACATTAATTTAGCAAAGTCGCAGGATAAAAAAAAAAAAATGTACAGAAATCTGTTGCATTTCTGGGCGCCTGGGTGGCTCAGTTGGTTAAGCGACTGCCTTCGGCTCAGGTCATGATCCTGGAGTCCCTGGATCGAGTCCCACATCGGGCTCCCTGCTCGGCGGGGAGCCTGCTTCTCCCTCTGACCCTCCCCCCTCTCATGTGCTCTCTCTCTCTCTCTCATTCTCTCTGTCTCAAATAAATAAATAAAATCTTTAAAAAAAAAAAAAAAAAAAAGAAATCTGTTGCATTTCTATACACCAATAATAAAGCAGCAGAAAGAGAAATCAAGGAATAGATCTCATTTACAATTGCACGAAAAACCCTAAGATACCTAGGAATAAACCTAACCAAAGAGGTAAAAGATCTCTACTCTAAAAACTACAAAACACTTATGAAATAAATTGAGCAAGACACAAAGAAATGGAAAAACATTTCATCTCATGGATCGGAAGAACAAATACTATTAAAATGTCTATACAACCCAAAGCAATCTACACATTCAATGCAATCCCTATAAAAATAACACCAGCATTTTTCACAGAGCTAGAGCAAACAATTCTAAAATTTGTATGGAACCACAAAAGACCCCAAATAGCCAAAGGAATGGTGAATAAGAAAACCAAAGTGGGGGGGGGCGGAGCAAGATGGCGGAGGAGTAGGAGACCTGGATTTCCTCTGGTCTCAGGAATTCAGCTGGATAGGGATCAAACCATTCTGAACACCTACAAACTCAACAGGAGATCGAAGAAAAGAATAGCAACAACTCTCTGAACAGAAAAGCGACCACTTTCTGGAAGGTAGGTCGTGCGGGGAAGTGAATCCGAGGCGACATTCGGGAAGATAGACGACGGGGGAGGGGGCCTCCATCAGCCACTTCTGGCAAGTGATAAAGCTGCGGAGCACAAAATCAGAACTTTTAGAAATCTGCTCCGCTGAGGGACGTCGCTCCAGTGGCTAAGCGGGGGGTAGAGCCCTCGTAGGACAGTGTGGTCTCAGGACCCTCAGGGTCACAGAAAGACCGGGGGTGCCTGAGTGCGGAAGAGCTCCCAGGTATTGGAGCAGGGAAGCCGGCTGCAGAGACAGAGCCGAGGCGCGGGCTCTCAGCTCGGGGTTGCCATAAACCGTGATCCGGGGCACAGTCGGGCCACTGCTCTTCTAGCAGGGACCCAACAAGGGCAGATCCGGGGAGACTCCCCTTCCTCCCCCGGGAGGAGCAGTGCGGGAGTGCACCGCAGGGATCTGCTGGGTTTGGAGATTCCACACAGGGTCGGGTGCCAGAGATAGAAACGCTCGGTCATAGGCCGGGAGAGCACGGAGTGCGGCCGGAGACAGGGGAGACGGGAATGACTGACTGCTTTTCTCTGGGGGCGAACTGAGGAGTGGGACCCTGAGTGCTCGGCTCCTCCGAGGTGGAGATTGGGAGGCCACCATTTTCACTCTTGTCCTCCAAAGCTGTACGGAGAGCTTGCAGGGAACAAAAGCTCCCGAGAGCAAACCCAAGCAGATTACTTAGCCTGGACTGGCAAGGGTGGGGCAATTCTGCCTCCAGCAAAGACATTTGGGAACCACAGCAACAGGCCCTCCCCCAGAAGATCAGCAAGAATAGCCAGCCAAGACCAAGTTTACCGATCAATGAGAACGGCAGATCTCCAGTGCTAGGGGAATAATGCACATAGAATCCATGGCTTTTTTACCATGATTCTTTAGTCTTTCAAAGTTAATTTTTTTTTAACTTTTTTTTTATTTTTCTTTTTCCCTTTTTCAACCAACATTTTATCAATCCCTTTTTAAAAAAAACATTTTTATTTTTCATTTTTAGAGTCATATTCTATCCCTTCATAGTAGTTACCCTTATTTTTGGCATATATATACAAATTGTTCTCTCTTTAAAATTTTGAGATAGTTTCTTCTAACAGATCAAAATATACCCTAAATCTCTAGTGTATGGTTTTGTTCTACTCTCCTGCCTGATCACATTCTCTCCCTTTTTTTTTTTTTTTAAATCCTCTTCTTTCTTTTTTCAAGCAACTTCTTATCAATTCCTTTTATAAAATTTTTTATAATTTTCATCTTTACAGTCATATTCCATCCCTTCATCATATCAACCCTTATTTTTGTACATATATGTTTTTCTTTAAAATTTTGGGAGGCACTTTCTTCTAACAGACCAAAATACACCCAAAATCTAGTGTGTGGCACTGATCTATGCACCAGCCTGATCATATTTGATCATATTCTGTTTTTTTTTGTTTTGTTCTGTTTTTGTTTGTTTTTATCTTTTTCTTTTTCTTTTTTCTTTCTTTTCCCCCAGCTTCAGGTCTTTTCTGATTTGTTTAGAGTATATTTTCTGGGGACGTTGTTACCCTGTTAGCATTTTGTTCTCTCATTAATCTATTCTCCTCTGGACAAAATGACAAGACAGAAAAAATCACCTCAACAAAAAGAACAAGAGGTAGTACCGACTGCCAGGGACCTACTCAATACGGACATTAGTACGATGTCAGATCTAGAGTTCAGAATCATCACTTTAAAGACACTAGCTGGGCTTGAGAAAAGCATGGAAGTTATTAGAGAAACCCTTTCTGGAGAAATAAAAGAACTAAAATCTAACCAAGTTGAAATCAAAAAGGCTATTAATGAGGTGCAATCAAAAATGGGGGCGCTGCTAGGATAAATGAGGCAGAAGAGAGAATCAGTGAGATAGAAGACCAAATGATGGAAAATAAAGAAGCTGAGAAAAAGAGAGATAAACAACTACTGGATCACGAGGGCAGAATTTGAGAGATAAGCGATACCATAAGACGAAACAACATTAGAATAATTGGGATCCCAGAAGAAGAAGAAAGAGAGAGAGGGGCAGAAGGTATATAGGAGCAAATTATAGCAGAGAACTTCCCTAATTTGGGGAAGGAAACAGGCATCAAAATCCAGGAAGCACAGAGAACCCCTCTCAAAATCAATAAAAATAGGTCAACACCCCAACATCTAATAGTAAAACTTACGAGTCTCAGAGACAAAGAGAAAATCCTGAAAGCAGCTCTGGAGAAGAGATATGTAACCTACAATGGTAGAAACATTAAATTGACAATAGACCTATCCACAGAGACCTGGCAGGCCAGAAAGGACTAGCATGATATATTCAGAGCACTAAATGAGAAAAATATGCAGCCAAGAATACTATATCCAGCTAGGCTGTCACTGAAAATAAAAGGAGAAATAAAAAGCTTCCAGGACAAACAAAAACTAAAGGAATTTGCAAACGCAAAACCAGCCCTACAAGAAATATTGAAAGGGGTCCTCTAAGCAAAGAGAGAGCCTAAGAGCAACATAGACCAGAAAGGAACACAGACAATATACAGTAACAGTCACCTCACAGGCAATACAATGGCACTAAATTCCTATCTTTCAATAGTTACCCTGAATGTAAATGGGCTAAATGCCCCAATCAAAAGACACAGGCTATCAGATTGGATTAAAAAACAAGACCCATCGATATGCTATCTGCAAGAGACTCATTTTAGACCCAAAGACACCCCCAGATGGAAAGTGAGGGGGTGGAAAACCATTTCCCATGCTAATGGACACCAAAAGAAAGCTGGGGTGGCAATCCTTATATCAGACAAATTAGATTTTAAACCAAAGACTGTAATAAGAGATGAGGAAGGACACTATATCCTACTTAAAGGGTCTATCCAACAAGAAGATCTAACAATTGTAAATATCTATGCCCCTAACATGGGAGCAGCCAATTATATAAGCCAATTAATAACAAAAGCAAAGAAACACATTGACAACAATACAGTAATAGTGGGGGACTTTAACACCCCCCTCGCTGAAATGGACAGATCATCTAAGCAAAAGATCAATAAGGAAATAAAGACTTTAATGACACACTGGACCAAATGGACTTCACAGACATATTCAGAACATTCCATCCCAAATCAACAGAATACACATTCTTCTCTAGTGTCCACGGAACATTCTCCAGAGTTGATCACATCCTAGGTCATAAATCAGGTCTCAACCGGTACCAAAAGATTGGGATCATTCCCTGCCTATTTTCAGACCACAATGCTTTGAAACTAGAACTCAATCACAAGAGGAAAGTCGGAAAGAACTCAAATGCATGGAGGCTAAAGAGCATCCTACTAAAGAATGAATGGGTCAACCAAGGAATTAAAGAAGAATTCAAAAAATTCATGGCAACAAATGAAAATGAAAACACAACTGTTCAAAATATTTGGGATGCAGCAAAGGCAGTCCTAAGAGGAAACTATATAGCAATACAAGCCTTTCTCAAGAAACAAGAAAGGTCTCAAGTACACAACCTAACTCTACACCTAAAGGAGCTAGAGAAAAAACAGCAAATAAAGCCTAAACCCAGCAGGAGAAGAGAAATAATAAAGATCAGAGCAGAAATCAATGAAACAGAAACCAAAAGAACAGTAGAACAGATGAACGAAACTAGGAGCTGGTTCTTTGAAAGAATTAACAAGATTGATAAACCCCTGGCCAGACTTATCAAAAAGAAAAGAGAAATGACCCAAATCAACAAAATCATGAATGAAAGAGGAGAGATCACAACCAACACCAAAGAAATACAAACAATTATAAGAACATATTATGAGCAACTCTATGCCAGCAAATTAGGTAACCTGGAAGAAATGGATGCATTCCTACAGATGGATCAACTACCAAAACTGATAGAAAACCTGAACAGACCTATAACCACTAAGGAAATTGAAGCAGTCATCAAAAATCTCCCAAAACACAAAAGCCCAGGGCCAGACGCCTTCCCAGGGGAATCCTACCAAACATTTAAAGAATTAATACCTATTCTTCTGAAACTGTTCCAAAAAATAGAAATGGAAGGAAAACTTCCAAACTCATTTTATGAGGCCACCATTACCTTGATCCCAAAACCAGACAAAGACCCCAACAAAAAGGAGAACTACAGACCAATATCCTGATGAACATGGATGCCAAAATTCTCACCAAAATACTAGCCAATAGGATCCAACAGTACATTAAAAGGATTATTCACCACAACCAAGTGGGATTTATCCCTGGGCTGCAAGGTTGGTTCAACATCTGCAAATCAATCAACGTGATACAGTACATTAAAAAAAGAAAGAACAAGAATCATATGATCCTCTCAACAGATGCAGAAAAAGCATTTGACAAAGTACAGCATCCTTTCTTGATCAAAACTCTTAAGAGTATAGGGATAGAGGGTACATACCTCAATATCATAAAAGCCATCTATGAAAAACCCACAGCAAATATCATTCTCAATGGGGAAAAACTGAGAGCTTTCTCCCTAAGTTCAGGAATGCGGCAGGGATGTCCACTATCACCACTGCTATTCAACATAGTATTAGAAATCCTAGCCACAGCAATCAGACAACAAAAAGAAATAAAAGGCATCCGAATCGGCAAAGAAGAAGTCAAACTCCCACTCTTTGCAGATGATATGATACTTTATGTGGAAAACCCAAAAGACTCCACCCCAAAACTGCTAGAACTCATACAGGAATTCAGTAAAGTGGCAGGATATAAAATCAATGCACAGAAATCAGTGGCATTCCTATACACCAACAACAAGACAGAAGAAAGAGAAATTAAGGAGTCGATCCCATTTACAATTGCACCCAAAACCATAAGATACCTAGGAATAAATCTAACCAAAGAGGCAAAGAATCTGTACTCAGAGAACTATAAAATACTCATGAAAGAAATTGAGGAAGACACAAAGAAATGGAAAAACATTCCATGCTCATGGATTGGAAGAACAAATATTGTGAAGATGTCAATGCTACCTAGAGCAATCTACACATTCAATGCAATCCCCATCAAAATACCATCCACTTTCTTCAAAGAAATGGAACAAATAATCCTAAAATTTGTATGGAACCAGAAAAGACCCCAAATAGCCAGAGGAATGTTGAAAAAGAAAAGCAAAGCTGGCGGCATCACAATTCCGGACTTCCAGCTCTATTACAAAGCTGTCATCATCAAGACAGTATGGTATTGTCACAAAAACAGACACATAGATCAATGGAACAGAGAGCCCAGAAATGGACCCTCAACTCTATGGTCAACTAATCTTTGACAAAGCAGGAAAGAATGTCCAATGGAAAAAAGACAGTCTCTTCAACAAATGGTGTTGGGAAAATTGAACAGCCACATGCAGAATGAAACTGGACCATTTCCTTACAACACACACAAAAATAGACTCAAAATGGTTGAAAGATCTAAATGTGAGACAGGAGTCCATCAAAATCCTAAAGGAGAACACAGGCAGCAACCTCTTCGACCTCAGGCGCAGCAACTTCTTCCCAGGAACATTGCCAAAGGCAAGGGAAGCAAGGGCAAAAATGAACTACTGGGACTTCATCAGGATAAAAAGCTTTTGCACAGCAAAAGAAACAGTCAACAAAACCAAAAGACAACTGACAGAATGGAAGACGATATTTGCAAATGACATATCAGATAAAGGGCTAGTATCCAAAATCTATAAAGAACTCATCAAACTCAACACCCAAAGAACAAAGAATCCAATCAAGAAAGGGGCAGAAGACATGAACAGACATTTTTCCAAAGAAGACATCCAAATGGCCAACAGACACATGAAAAAGTGCTCAACGTCGCTCGGCATCAGGGAAATCCAAATCAAAACCTCAATGAGATACCATCTCACACCAGTCAGAATGGCTAAAATTAACAAGTCAGGAAATGACAGATGTTGGTGGGGATGCAGAGAAAGGGGAACCCTCCTACATTGTTGGTGGGAATGCAAGCTGGTGCAGCCACTCTGGAAAACAGTATGGAGGTTCTTCAAAAAGTTGAAAATAGAGCTACCATACGACCCAGCAATTGCACTACTGGGTATTTACCCCAAAGATACAAATGTAGGGATCCGAAGGGGTATGTGCACCCCAATGTTTATAACAGCAATGTCCACAATAGCCAAACTGTGGAAAGAGCCAAGATGTCCATCGACAGATGAATGGATAAAGAAGATGTGGTATATATATACAATGGAATATTATGCAGTCATCAAAAGGAATGAGATCTTGCCATTTGCAATGATGTGGATGGAACTGGAAGGTGTTATGCTGAGCGAAATAAGTCAATCAGAGAAAGACATGTATCATATGACCTCACTGATATGAGGAATTCTTAATCTCAGGAAACAAACTGAGGGTTGCTGGAGTGGGGGGTGGGGTGGGAGGGATGGGGTGGCTGGGTGATAGACACTGGGGAGGGTATGTGCTATGGTGAGCACTGTGAATTGTGCAAGACTGTTGAATCACAGATCTGTACCTCTGAAACAAATAATGCAATATGTTAAGAAAAGAAAAAGAAGAAGAAAAAGATAGCAGGAGGGGAAGAATGAAGGGGGGGAAATCGGAGGGGGAGATGAACCATGAGAGACTATGGACTCTGAAAAACAAACTGAGGGTTCTAGAGGGGAGGGGGGTGGGAGGATGGGTTAGCCTGGTGATGGCTATTAAAGAGGACACGTTCTGCATGGAGCACTGGGTGTTATGCACAATGAATCATGGAACACTATATCAAAAACTAATGATGTAATGTATGGTGATTAACAATAAAAAATAAAAAAAAATTAAAAAAAAAAAGGAAACCAAAGTGGGAGGCATCACAGTTCTGGACTTCGAGCTATATTACAAAGCTGTGATCATCAAGACTGTATGGTACTGGCACAAATACAGACACTAGATCAATGGAGAATAGAGAACCCAGAAATGGACCTACAACTCTATGGTCAACTAATCTTCGACAAAGCAGGAAAGAATGTCCAATAGAAAAAAGACAGTCTCTTCGATAAATGGTGTTGGGAAAGCTGGACAGCGACATGCAGAAGAATGAAACTGGACCACTTTCTTATACGTACACAAAAATAATTTCAAAATGGATGAAAGACCGAAATGTGAGACAGGTACCCATCAAAATCCTAGAGCAGAACACAGGCAGCAACCTCTTTGACCTTGGCTGCAGGAAGATGTGTCTTACTAGACACATCTCCAGAAGCAAGGGAAGCAAAAGCAAAAATCAATGATTAGGACTTCATCAAGATAAAACACTTCTGTACAGTGAAGGTAATAGTCGATAAAACTAAAAGGCTATGGAATGAGAGAAGATATTTGCAAATGACATATTGGATAAAGGGCTAGTATCCAAAATCTATAAAGAACTTATCAAACTCAACACCCAAAAAAATAAATAATCCAGTTAAGAAATGGGAAGAAGACATGAACAGACACTTCTCCAAAGAAGACATACAGATGGCTAATAGACACATGAAAAAATGCTCAACATTACTCATCATCAGGGAGATACAAATCAAAACCACAATGAGATACCACCCCATACCTGTCAGAATGGCTAAAATGAGTAACTCAGGAAACAACGGATGTTGGTAAGGATGCGGAGAAAGAGGAACCCTCTTACACTGTTGGTAGGAATGCAAGCTGGTAAAACCACTCCAGAAAACAGTATGGAGGTTCCTCAGAAAGTTAAAAATAGAACTACCCTACATCCCAGCAATCACACCACTACATTTTTATCTAAAGGATACAAAAATATTGATTCAAAGGGGCACCTGTGCCCCAACGCTTATAGCAGCACTATCAACAGCTAAATTATGGAAAGAGCCCACATGTCTAATGACAATGAATGGATAAAGAAGATGTGGTATTTATATACAATGGGCTATTGGCCATCAAAAACAATGAAATCTTGCCATTTGCAAAGACGTGGATGGAACTAAAGTGTATTATGCTAAGTGAAATAAGTCAGTCAGAGAAAGACAAATACCATATGACTTCACTCAGGTGGAATTTAAGAAATAAAACAGATGAACATAGGGGAAGGGAAGGAAAAATAAGATAAAAACAAAGAGGGAGGCAAACCATTAGAGATTCTTAACTGTAGAGAATCTCAGGGTTGCTAGAGGGGAGGTTGGTGAGGGGATGGGTTAATTGGGTAATGGGCATTAAGGAGGGCACTTGATGTAATGAACACTGGGTGTTATATGCAACTGATGAATCATTGAATTCTACCCCTGAAACTAATAATACACTGTATGTTAACTAAACTAAATTTTTTTTAAAAAGGAGTTTAACAAGGTCACAGGATAAGAATTCAATCTATAAAAATCAAATTTTTTTGTTTAACCCCAAAATTATCTTTATATATGAGCAATTAGACCATGAAATTTACCTCTTACAATAGGGTCAGAACTATATAGGGATAAACATATAACAATAAATATATAGGGATAAATTTAAATATGTATCTGCTGTATACTGAAAACTACAACACATTATTGAGAGTTATTAAAGAATAGATAAATAAATGGAGAGATATACTCTATTCATAGGTTGGAAGAGTCAATATTCTTAAAATATAAATTCTCCCTAAACTTATCTGTAGATTCAATGTAATCCCAATCAGCAAGGTTTTGTAGAAACTAATAAGCATGTATTCAAAATTTATACAGAAATGCAAAATAAACTACAGTAGCCAAAATTTTTTGAACATGAAAACAAAAGTAAGTAACATAAATCCCCTGAGTTCAAGACTTGATAAAAAGTTACAAGAGTTAGGACACTCTAGTATTGGCAAAAGGATAGACAAAAAGATAAAGGAAGCAGAAAAGGATGTCCAGAATGAAACCTAACATTTACAGTCATTTGAGTTTCTAACAAAGGCACCAAGATAATTGAATGGAGAAAGGATGGTCTTTTCAACAAACTGTGATGTAAAACTGGCACATTTTTTTTCTATTCTTTCACCAATACCACCTGTCTTGATTACTATAGCTTTATACTAAGTCTCCATTTACTTATGTATTCTTTAAAAACTCTATAGCAGTCAGCATTTTCTGGGTTTCTGGCTCTCCATATAAACTTTAGAATCAGTTTGTCAATATCCATAAAACAATTTTTTGGGATTTTAATTGGGATTGAGCAAATCTATAGACCAAGATGAGATGAACTGACATCTTGACAATATTGAGTCTTCCCATTTATTCATGAACATGGATTATCTCTCCATTTGTTTAGTTCTCCTTTGATATCATTCATCAGAGTTATGCACTTTTCCTCCTATAGACCTTATACATATTTTCTTAGATTTATACCTAAGTATCTCATCTTGTGGGGTGCTAATGTAAATGATATTGTGTTTTTCATTTCAAATTCTACTTGTTCATTGTTGGTATATAGGAAAACAACTGACTTTTGTATATTAGCCTTGTGCACCTTTTTTAATAGTTCCAACAGGAAGCATCCTAAATGTCCATCAATAGGTGATTGGGTAAACCCACAGTATTTGCATAAAATGGATGCTACTCCACAATATAAAGAAATTAACTGTGGATACACTGCACAACATGGACAAATCTCAAAAACGTTAGTCTGAGCAAAAGAAGATTCAAAGGAGTTTATACTGTATGATTACACACCTGAAACTTCAGAAAAGACAAACCTAATTACAGTGACAGAAAGTAGACCAGTTGTCTTGAGCTGATGGTATTGGAGTGAGTGGAAAAGGGCACAAGGGAAGTTCATGAAGAAAATGTACATCTTGATTGTGGAGGTAATTACACAGATGTATAAATTCGTTAAATTCGTTTCTACTTAAACTAGCTGCAATGGTTTCTATTATTACAATTGAACACTAACTCAGGAAGTCTTAAAGAAAGAGCAGGAGGCTGCCTGGCAAGCCAGGAGGGAAGTACTTTCCAGGAGAGAGAACAGCATGCACAAAGTTACTATAGTAGAATGAAGTATGACACACATGACAGGCCTTGTTAATCAGTGTTACAGACACCATGAATCACAGAAAACATACATTTAAAAAAATTTCTTTACAGTGTGTCTAGATCTTCTAATACTATAGAGAAAATGCAACATTTTCCAAAAGTTCTCCCCATTTGAACATGAGGAAAGCTATGCTGAGCCAAAATCAAAAGGAAAAAATAGAAGTTGCTTTCTAGAATGTGTATTTAATTTTTTTTAAGTACATAGAAGAAAAAAAGGAGGTGTAATCATTAACATCAAATGGGGGAAAAATAAAGAAATAAATACATGTAACAAAAAAAAAGAGCAATACCTTAAGTCAATGCATATCTGGGCCTTCCTCTTTTAGTAATGTGTCAACAGACTCGGAGCCTTGATGGCAGCAGAGGGAGGCTAGGCCAAGATTTTGCTGGGCCCCAATGCTGAGTTGCAGTCAACAGCAGAACACCAGAGGGGTTAGTGTTTGCTTTTTTGATGTGTGGGGGTGTGTTCCAAGTCCTAACTTGTTAGGTGGATAAATGCCAATGACATGGAAGCAGGGTAAATCATTCATGGCAGGCTCAGTACGTACACTCACTCCAAGTTAGACACAATGCAACTGCTCCCCAAAATTAGAAGTTCAAATTACGACAGAATTAAAAGTAGGAACTTCTGAGAGCCATAAATCATTTGTAATGTCACGTGGTTTCTCTGGTTGCATAGGCATTCTAGAATGTGTAGTTAAGAAAAAAAATTTTTTTCCAAATCTAGGTTGAAAAACTCAAACTGTTGCCAGTCACTGCCCCCTACCACTACCAATGCCACATCAGTATTTGGATACAGAAGATTACTTCAGCAGGTCATTCCTTAGCACCAGACGTTTACATCAAGCTTAGAAAAACAAGCATTAGACACCCCTACTGCACACAGGTATCCCAATAGAAATTTCTGTAACCTTAGAGAAGAATTGGAGACACTTCTGATGGGAATTAGAGGATGCATTAAAAATAATAATAATCCATACTCTATAACTGCTGATCCTTCCAGAGAGTCTAGCTATATAAAATTCATATAACATGTTATCTCTTGACTCAGAAACTAAAAGATACAAAATTCACACAGATGAAAATACAACTAGCAAATAACTAGGAGAAAATGTTCACCATTAATGGTAGTCAGAAAAGCATTGATGAAAACATTGAGGAGGTTTTTTTCTCCTGAAACTATCAACAAAAAATAAAAGATAATTCCAGGGGCACCTGGGTGGTGCAGTCTGTTGAGCATCTGACTCTTGGTTCTGGGTCAGGTTGTGAGATCTGGATCACGGTATGGAGCCCCTGGTTGGAGTCTGCTAACGTCTCTCTCCACCTCTCTCCCTGCACCCCTATATGCACTCTCTCTCTCTCTGGAATAAACAAATGAATCTTAAAAGAATAATAATCCCAAATGCAAGCAAGGGCACAGTGAATTATATGCTCTAAACTTGCTAGTTGGCGTAAAAACTGCCAAATTTCTTTCTAAAAATGTTAGGTAAATGTGAAACAAGACCCATACCTTTTTTTTTTTTTTTTTACCAAGGAGCTTCTTTCTAGATGTTTATCCTATGGATATATTCTGATGAAAGAATCACTTAAAGATGAAAGGTTTTCACTATAACATTTTTTGTAATATTGAAAAATTGGAAGCCACTTAAAGTCCAACAAAGTGGAAATGATTAAACTGTGATATGAAATGTGCTATGAATGTACAGTAGTATAAAAAACTGTTATGTTATCAAAGTGATATGTAGAATAAATTAAATTACACTGATTGCAATTGTGGTTAAAAACTTGTGCTTACGAAAGAAGTCAAACTCTCTCTTCACAGATGACATGATACTTTATGTGAAAAACCCAAAAGACCCCCCCCCAAATTACTAGAACTCATACAGCAATTCAGTAATGTGGCAGGATACAAAAATCAATGCACAGAAATCAGTTGCTTTTCTATACACTAACAATGTAACCATAGGAAGAGAAATTAGGGAATCAATTCCATTTACAGTAGTCCCCAAAACCATAAGATACCTAGGAATAAACTTAACCAAAGAGGTAAAGGATCTATACTCTAGAAACTACAGAACACTTATGAAAGAAACTGAAGAAGACACCTGAAGATGGAAAAACATTCCATGCCCGTGGATTGGAAGAATAAACACTGTTAAAATGTCTATGCTGTTCACAGCAATCTATACTTTCAATGACATCTCGATCTAAATACCAATGGCATTCTTCACAGAGCTGGAGCAAACAATCCTAAAATTTGTATGGAACCAGAAAAGACCCCAAATCGCCAAGGAAATGTTGAAAAAGAAAAACAAAGCTGGGGCATCGCATTGCCTGATTTCAAGCTATATTACAAAGCTGTGATCAACAAGACAGTATGGTACTGGTACAAAAACACACACACAGATCAATGGAACAGAATAGAGAGCCCAGATATGGACCCTCAACTCTATGGCCAATTAATCCTCAACAAAGGAGGAAAAAATATCCAATGGAAAAAAGACAGTCTCTTCAATAAATGGTGCTGGGAAAATTGGACAGCTATATAGAGAATGAAACTTGACCATTCTCTTACATCATACACAAAGATAAACTCTAAATGGATGAAAGACCTCAATGTGAGATAGGAATCCATCAAAATCCTAGAGGAGAACATAGGCAGTAACCTCTTTGACATTGGCCACAGCAACTTATTTCAAGACATGTCTCCAAAGGCAAGGGAAACAAAAGCAAAAATGAACTTCTGGGACTTCATCAAGATAAAAAGCTTCTGCACAGCAAAGGGAACAGTCAACAAAACAAGGAGGCAACCCACGGAATGGGAGAAGATATTTGCAAATGACATTACAGATAAAGGGCTGGTATCCAAGATCTATAAAGAACTTCTCAAACTCAACATCCAAAAAACAAATAATCCAGTCAAAAAATGGGCAGAAGACATGAACAGACACTTCTCCAAAGAACACATATGAATGGCTAACAGTTCACATGAAAAAATGTTCAACATCATTAGCCATCAGGGAAATTCAAATCAAAACCACATTGAGATACCACCTTACACCAGTTAGAGTGGCAAAAATTGACAAGGCAAGAAACAACAAATGTTGGTGAGGATGTAGAGAAAGGGGAACCCTCTTACACTGTTGGTGGGAATGCAAGTTGGTACAGCCACTTTAGAAAACAGTATGGAAGTTCCTCAAAAAGTTAAAAATAGAGCTACCCTATGACCCAGCAGTTGCACTACTGGGTATTTACCCCAAAGATACAGATGTAGTGAAAAGAAGGGGCACATGCACCCCAATGTTCATAGCAGCAACGTCCACAATAGCCAAACTGTGGAAGGAGCCAAGATGCCCTTCAACAGACGAATGGATAAAGATGTGATTCATATATACAATAGAATATTACTCAGCCATCAGAAAGGATGAATACCCACCATTTGCATCGACATGGATGGAACTGGAGGGGATTATGCTAAGTGAAATAATTCAAGCAGAGAAAGACAAGCATCATAAGGTTTCACTTATATGTGGAACACAAGGAATAACATGGAGGACATTTGGAGAAGGAAGGGAAAAATGAAGGGGGTGGAAATCAGAGGGGGAGACAAACCATGAGAGACTATGGACTCCAGGGAAACAAACTGAGGGTTTCAGAGAGGAGGGGGGTGAGGGATGGGTTAGCCCGGTGACGGGTATTAAAGAGGGCACGTACTGCATGGAGCACTGGGTGTTATACACAAACAATGAATCATGGAACACTACATTAAAACTAATGAAGTACTGTATGGTGGCTAACATAACATGATAAAGGTACTATTTAGTCTATTATATCTCAACCTAATTTTCAATTGTGAAAGGTACCCTGAAGAATTAAAATCTTATTTTATTAAAGAACAAAACAAAACAAAAAAAAACTTGTGCTTAGGAACAAAGATTGGAAGGGGCTAAAGAAAAATGTTAAATTAGGTTAGGTCAAAGACTTACGAATAATTTTTCTGTTTCCTAAGCTTTTTGTAATATTTTATTATTTTATAATGAACTAAATAGAAGTATTGAATCTACTGGGTTATCAAAGGTTAAAATAATGGAGTAAACAAATCACTGAGTTAAGAACTGCAGAAGCAACCGTCCATCTCATTGTGAGGGAAGTGTTTGTAATTTGGCCATCAGAACATCAAAAGTGATTAATTTCATCGAAATTTTATAATACATTGTACATTTCTGGACATCAGATTCAATCCTAAGAAGGAGAAAGAGCTCATAAGTTTCATTAAAAAATCCTAGATTAGAGTTTTGGCTTTCTCATTTAATATACGTGTAGTATCAGGCAAATTACTTAAAGATATGTTTACCTATTTGTACAAGAAGGATAATGGTAATGCTGCCCTGACTCACCACTTGATATAGTTGTAAGAATTATACGAGATAACACAAATGAAAGTCTTTTGTCAACCAAGTTTTATGGCTATGGGCATTTGTCCCCATTCCTACTTAGACTAAGTTTCTACCACACCAACGTCCTCAGGAAGTTGAGTCTGAGACAGAATCACCGTTGATATTCTGCGGCCTTAGCTAGGGGGAGTGAGCCACTATCAGCATAACTTCCAAATTGGTCCAATCACCAATAAGAATTAGGATTTCCATAAATGATCCTTAAGGATGAGGAAAAAGAAGGCCTGAACAGAGCTTTCTCATTTTTCTTGGAGGAAAATGATGAAGAAAGAAGGTAAGAGAGAGAGCTTCTTTACAACAGACGAGAACCAGGGGTGCCCGGCTGGCTCAGTTGGTACAGCATGTGACTCTTGATCTCCTGGTCGTGAGTTTGAGCCCCACGTTGGGGTAGAGCTTACTTAAAAGAAAGAAAGAAAGAAGAGAGAATAACCTATAATACTGATAACCAAACTTTCCTCTGAGGTGGATACCTATCTGGCAGTGATCAAGAGGTAGAGTCCACCATAGCTTCCTATGGGCAAGAGCAGAGCTTCTTGGTGGCGCCAGGGACAGTGATCTCCTTAAATTTCCAGGGCAATGGTGCAGACAGAATACAAATGTTTATTAGCAGCTGAGCAGAGGCAAAGCAACCAAAGGTTTGTGTTCAATGGTAAACTGTTAACAAATGTGTAGAGAAAGTTTAACAGAGATGGGAGGGGCTAAGCATCTTTCAGAACAGAAATCTTGTGAAATTGTGTATAGCTGTCTTCCTCAAACTTTTTGCTCTGCCTGCTAGCTGAAGGTAGGGGCTTCTTCTACAAAATTGACCTGCCATTTCAGTAACATTGGTAAGTCACAGCACAGCAACCACACTGCTTTCCTAAGAATTTTCTCGGCGTTATTTTATAATTGATTGCGTTCTCAGTTGGCCAGTGGATCTGCTCATCCCTGAAGGAAGACTACTGATTTATTTTTTGGTTGCCAAATATTTTCAGAAATTCTAAATACACTTATTTAACAAACATATCACAATTAGTGCCAAGCACTATTCTAAATGCTATGTAAATATTAACTCTTAATCTGACAGGCCCTTCTCTCTGTGGAGTCCCGGGGGGTGTCCCCACACAGAGAGTAACTATGGCTCCACACTAACTGTCAACATCGCCTTGTCTGGTCCCTCCTCCCACTGCTGACAATTCCCCACAGTGTGTTCTCCAGGGCTTTGTCCTGACGAGATGTAAATGGCTTCTCTCTCGTCCCCAGGGAGCCTGGCCATTAGCAATGTTTTTCTTTATTTGAATTGATCCCACTACAGGCAGAGAGAACATTTGCCCACCACTCTTTTATCTCACCTCCCTTCCTGATGTTTCTACCTTTCCCATCTGCAAGCCTGACGAGCGTATTGTGAGACAGATCTGTTACTTCGTGATATGGATGTCTCGTTTTCAAAAATCTTCAATCAAATTTTACTCCCTCAAGCCCTCTTTTTCTGCTTTCCATTCTTTCTTATTGGTTAACACCTTTCTAATCATCAGGTGTCCAGAACTGTATCATCTTATCACTTTGCAGGTTCAGTTTCCAGGTGCTGTTTACTGTGACTCTAGGGCTTTTGAGGCATTTCTGCCTTTCACTGGATAGCTCTGTTTCCCCTCATTTATCTCCAGGCACTTAGCTCCTTCCTATTTTCAACTTTAGTTATTTTCTGAGCCACATTTTTTAGTCTCACTGGGTTTCATCTATTATTGCTTGTCAATCTATAATGCAGATAACACTGCAAGGTTTATAATTACCTGATAATACAACTCCTATGTTACTTAATTCTTCAAAATCACTTTAAGAAGTTAATAAATGCCAACAACAGCTAACAGTTTTATATTAGTCATGATAAAAGAGCTAGTATTTATTGAACGCTTTTATATGCCAGGCACCATGCTAAGTGCTTTCATGAATACTCTCACAGTAAATCATAATCTGTAGATGCTATTGTCATCCTCTTTTTGCAGATAAAGAGAAGAGAGGTTTAGAAAAATTCAATACCTTGCTCAAAAATCACAAAGCTAGTAACTGAAAAGATCAGGATTTGAACCCAGGTGGTGGACTTAATCATCAACCTACATTGTTTTCGCCTGGATTTAATAAGGCGCACACGTCAAGAGGCTTTACTTAGTTTTGAATAATAAAAAATAGGTAATCGCATTGTTTTTAATAATGAAAAAGGCCTGATCGTCAGCTTACTCTTTAAGACAGAGTACTTCGGGTTCATTGTAGAGGATTACAATATGGTCACTGAACAGACACATGAAGCATAAACACTGAAGGAGATGTTCCAGAGATCACCTAGCCCGAATAGTTCATTTGTAAAGGGAGGACCCTGAGGCACGGTTATGTAACTGACTTGATGAAGTTTACAGAATTAGTTCACAGCCAAGCACAGATGCCAGCCCTACTTCTACCCCAATGTCCTGCCTCCACGTTGAGGGGAACGGCTCCTGGGAGGCACCCAGGGGACCATGCATCTCTGGGCCCCTGTGGTTCTCCGTGGGCCAGAGGACCAGAGCCCGCTACGGCGTATCTCATTTGCAGATCCGTGTTGCATCTGCTATCACCCTCATGCCTGCTCTCCATCAAGGCCTAGGCTGGCTCTGGGCCCTGTGCCTGGCCTGACACGGATGACAGCTTAGCGAGGCTGCTTACTTGCTTCCCTGCTCAGAGCACCAACATGCTGCTCGTGCCTCACTCCGTCTCCTCTGCAGGCCACGCTCTCCTCTTCTCCACCTGCTGTCATCAGCCATCAGTCCTCTGAGACCCAGGCCATCTCCCACACAGCCCCTGAAGCCTCTCGGACCACCTCAGGCCAAAATGATCTCTCCCACCTCTTAAACACAGAAACTCCTATTTCCCAAGCCACTCATTCAGCATTTATCGTATGCTGCTCTGTATTGTCTGTTTGGTATCTTTTATCTAAGAGCCTGGCTTGCCTTGAGGGCAGAGATCATCTCTTATTCATCATTGTATCCACCACATTGCTTAGCCTAAGGCCCAGAACAAAATAGGTGTTCTATAAATGTTGATTGATTTATTGTATGTGGAAATGAAAATGACTTCCTTGCTTCTATGGTGACCCAAGAAAATAAAGTTTTCTGAGACCCATGAGGTCAATGAGAAAATACTTTTAGAGCCCTCAAAAGGAAAATAATTTGAAGTACTTATGACTATATGAACAAGTCTGTGTCTAGGACCTGTTAAAATAGTTAAAAATGTTTGACTTGTTAGTGGGTTTTAGGTCAACAAAAACCAAAAACAAATGTTCACTCTACAGACTTGGATACTTAGATATTTTTCATTTAATTTTTCAAACCAGTGATACATACAGACATGGCTTGAAAATTAGACTGGTTACTTGCCATCAGATTACCAAAACCAGGCAAAACCCAAAATCACAATCCTGAAATTCTCAGTATGTAGTGATTTTACCGGGTTTGAAGATTCTGTTGAGATGAGTCAACATATTTTCATGACTTTCTCCATTATAATAACATCTTAATTACCGAGAATCCAAAACTCTGACTTGTACCTGAAGAACTAAGCTAACTTTCATAGGTAAGACCTTGATTCAGGAAGAATCTTATACTTGTTTTTTTCCAATGTAGCTATATTTGGCTCATTGTTATCCTAAGATTGAGGAAAAGCTTTTGACTATATTTTTCTGATATCCTCTTACCTTTTATCTTTTGGATTGAGGCTGATTTGATCGATATGATGCACTATGTTTGGTTGGGAACTACTGAATAAATCGCATCTTGTCATTGTCTAATGCATCTTTCACACCGTAACATAGAAAAGTAGAAATCTAGGATTAGAAGGGATTTTAGAAATCAACTCATCCAGTACTTCTGCAGGGAGGTATAGAAACCAAAATTAAATAACTTGCCCAAAGTCATACATTTTTCCTGACAACAATCAATATAGTTATTTTTATTATAGAATAGGCTCTTTGTCATCTAACAATTAGCCTGATTGGCAATAAACTTTAAATATGTTTTTAAGATTATCCTCTGGTAGAACTGCACTCTGGGTAGAATATAGAAATAATAATAGAAATAATATCAATTCACAGATAATGAAACTCTCTAATAACAAAGACAGGCTTCCCAAAGTGTGCTGGGCGGGGGTCGCAGAGCCACGTGATGGCTCCAGGGTTCCCACCCTGCTACGAAGGACCAACCTTGAAATCAGGTTTAGTTTGTCTTCAGCATCCCCCATCTCCCTTTCTGTGGTCCTTTCCCTCTCATTGCTGGCTTCTCTTCTCCTTACTCCCCATTTCAGATGTTCTATGCCCCATCTTCCCTCCATCAAAGAAGAAATTAAACATTCACTTATTTAGTGTAGATGAATTTCAACCTATTGTTTTAACCAGACTTTTTCATCTTAATTGAGTCTTTGATGATTCTTACATCATCAAGCAAGTGGAAAAATGTTTTTGGATTTCCTAAAATCATACACAAGGCCAGTGAGGAATCTAAAGTTAATTTAGCTATATGTAGGCAGTAAGTAAGGACCCGTCAGAGGAATAATCTATCCTTTCCCTACTCCTGGCCCTTTAGATGGCAACTTCCTCCCTTGGAAGGATAAAACAGGGTCTGGCGACCATTCCTAAGAGTGGACTGAGGTAGAAGAATTTATGTCCCATTGTCACAAGCATCTCCTAAATATGAATTCAGTCTTCTCTTGACTCGGGTCTTTTTGGCAGGCAGATTTTCTCCTTTTGCCTCCCCAACAAATAAGCTAGCTGATTATAAGTCAGCCATCTACCAATCCCCATTAACTTTTCATCTATTTCCCAAATCACATTTTGCACTTTCTAGCATATATTATAATGCTTATGTTAATAGTGTTATGACATGATAATCATATCTTTTCCATCATTCTGGAATGAAATACATGCTACATCTATTACTTCCACCATGGTAACAATTTCTGACAATATGATATAACATTGGAGAATACGTCTTCACTCACAGATATTAAACTGTATCTTATAATTAAGGTCATGAAATTTACATGACTACTATATAATGTGCATTTGTAACTATAATAACTCACATTTTTTAGTACTTTATAATTCACACTGATTAAATTATTTTACAACTTACAATGATTCCTTGAGATAGAGGAGGGAAAGCAATTATTATTATCATGCTTATTTAACAGTTAAAAAGACTGAGACTCTGTCATTTGCTTGGTGGTACTGGCCTCTCTACTTTCTCTACTTCTGGAAGGGAAAAGAGAAGAAACTAGCATTGGTGACCATCCATTATGTGTTAGGTACCAGGTTAGAAGCTTTTTACAAATAATATCTTTAGCAACTTGCCTAGTTTCCAATGGCTAGTCCATATGGAACTAGACTCTTCTTTCTTCCCCCATCCTGAACCTCATGACTAATCATCTGAATAATGGCCTCATCTATACCTTTGATTCTTCTTACACTTCAGCATTTCCACCTTAACTACTTAGCAAAGCCCAATTCCTTTCACCATTGAAATTTACTTTCTCAGCTTCCACACCAAGGCTTCAGTTTGTTGCTTGAGAAAAACCATAAAACCACAAATCATGTTCTCTAAATGTGCCTCCGCTCTGCCTCTTTATTTATTCTTAGTCAGCTCCTCCTTAGTTCTTCCCACAGTTACTCTCCTCTTTGTGACTCCCATTGCATTCACTCAACCCATGATCAGAGTCCCTCTGCAGCACAAAAATCGAGCCATCATTCATCGTCTTCCTTAGCTTCCAGAACGCCTAACTACAAATTTAAACAGGAGAACCATAGATGCTTCTCCCCTTCTTTCTTCCTTCCAGCTTCAAAGGATATGTCCCTCCTCTTACTCTAGAATAAATTCATTTGTTCTTTTGACCCATCTTATTCTCAGAATTCTTGGGATTCCTAGTTTTATCCCACCAAGTGCCCTTACCCCTTGGTCCCCAAAAAGCTCAGATCTCTCACACTGAGAAAAACATTAGCCTCTTAGCCTCAAGACTTTCTTGTTACCATAAAACCCCCTTTTCCCTCTTGCCAACTAAAGCCATAAAAAAAACCCACAAAATAAAAATCTAGTTTACGGTTATCATATCTTGAATTTATACTCAGCTCGCTGCAGTTTCATTGCTTTCCCCCAACTTCACTGCTGAAAACTTTCCCTAGAGCAACCAAATGTATCAGTGGGGCTATTCTCAGCTCACTGCTTTTCTGATCTACAAAACTCTCTGCTGAAGGGAAAAGGTCCAGTTAGAATTACACTGGGTTCCCACGTAAGTGCGAGGGCTTATGCAAGTATCTTTCTCTTATTCTCTGGCATCAGGCAACTTCACAGCCTTCTCTAACACTAAGATTTACTTATCTATTAAATACGGCTATCCATTCATTCTCTCCCTCTCCCCACATCCCAGCGATTTCCCCTCACGTTTACCATAGTTGATATGTAAGATTTATAAATTTTAATATTTATCAAATCACTAATGCTGAATATAAGGAAGGACGCCAGTGACATCCTTGTTGCCAAAATATTCAGAGAGGTCATGTTCACTTGGCTGCCCGTCCTCTTTTATCACGCATCATGACTGGAGACATAACCATCCACTCAGTCAACAAAGCCGAAAATTCTAAGTCATTCTTGACTCTTCTCTCCTTTCCTTCAGCTCCAACAATTCAATCATTGAAAACTGTCAACATTACCTCCCAAATTCTTTTGGCGTCTGTCACCTATTCTCTAATCCAATGACCAGTTACCAAAGTGCTAGAGTTACTCTCACAATTTTTCCCACACTGGTGGTTCTCCACCAAGGCAACTGTGCCCCCAGGGGACACTTGGAAACTGAAGACATTTTTGGTTGTCACACCTGGGAATTGGGAGTGGGTACTTCTAGTATCCAGTAAGTATTAGATACTGCAAACATCCTACTATGCAGTAGGATGCCCCCTGCCCAAAGACACACACAACACAGAATTGTCTGTCCCCAAATGTTAATGGTGCCAATGCCAAGAAATCTTTACCCAGCCTACGGCAACAGCCTCTTAGCAGGTCTCTCTTCATTCAGTTTTATCCCCCTTAAATCTATCACACAGAGCCCTAGAGTGATTTATCTAAAGTGGAAATCTGTCCACACAACTGTCCTGCTTACAACTCTCCAATAGCTTACATTCTCCTCTGGGATAAGGCTTACCCTGTGCGGCTCTTTACTTACATCTCCCCACCTTCTGACTCTCCTCACCTCTTTATTATCCAACGATAATAAAATGCTTTTAGATTTCCCACCTAGTTTGTGGCTTTCTTATCTGTATTCATGCTGTTTCTCTCTTCAAAATGCCTTTTTTATTCCTACTGTCCCTTACCCTTCTAACTCCTTTCCCTCTTTAAAACTGAGCCCACACAACATTTCCCTCAAGAAACCTTCTGTGGGCTTTCCTTCCCCCACACACTGGGCTGTAGGCCCCTTCTCTGTATTTCCAAAAGAGCTTGTACCAACATGAGTTTAATAACCAGGCTTATAATACTGCATATAAGTTTCTGGGTTTTGATCCACCTCCATTTAGACTAAGTTGCCTGCAGGAGCATCTGTGAGGGCTGCATCCTGTACGTGTTTTTAATATGGCACATAGTAGTTGCTTAAGTAAAAAAATCAATGAATGTTAACTTACATCGACCTAAGAGCTTTACACTTTTCAAAACTCTTTCACATGTAAAATCTCATTTGATTCTTATAATTCTGTAAGAGGATGTAGCTGGGACAGACATAACAATACCAGTTTTATATATCATTAAACTGGGACTCAGAATTTGAAGTCTTTTACCAAGAGTGACCTGGTTTCTAAGTGGCAGAAGTGACAATGGAATCCAGATCTTTTGGTGTCATGTCCCATGCCCTTTCCAGCATTCCAGACTAGCTGGCCTCACACACACACACACACACACACACACACACCTCACTACCACTACCACCACTGTCACAGGAAACACACACTTATATATTTGTGTATGCATATTTATACTTGTGAAGGTATATGTATTTGTATATGTGTATATATAAATATGGCCTATATAGGTCTTTTCTATCTAAACATATATGTGTATGTATGTATATACATACACATCAATATAAAATCGATGTGATAATATATACATACCTTAGCTCTCCCTTTGTAATTCTTACAATTCTTTCTTTTTTTCAAAGATTTATTTTTATTTGAGGAGCGAGCACACATGTGAGTGGGGGGAAGGGCAGAAGGAGAGAGAGAGAGAGAGAATCCCAAGCGGACTCCCACTGAGCAGAGAGCCCAATGCTGGTCTGGATATCCCAACCCTGAGATCACAACCTGAGCCAAAACAAGAGTAAGATGCTTAACCAACTGGGCTACCCAGGTGCCCCTGTAATTCTTACAATTCTTGATCATAGCATTCATTTCATTCATAGCTCATCCTAAGTTACTCTGGAAAATGGTAAACTAGGCATATCTTCAGGAAAGAAGAGATGCAGAGAGCACCAGATGATGAAAATTGGCAAGTCACCTCCATTTGGCTTGGCTTACTTGGAGACACAGTCTCATATTCCATTTACCCTTCTGCAAATAGTGTAACCACATGACATGAGATGCAAATAGATAAGAGGAGACCATGGACCTCATGGACACTGTCCAGGCCTCTCAGAGATAACTAAACACAGCTTCAATGAATGTCCCATATCTTTAAGAAAGTGCAATTTTTGTGCATGTCTGATAAAAAATCCAACTTCTGTTCGTGTATCAAGCACAGAATATAGCATCTAGTCCCTAAGTGAAACATACCCATTCCTCTATGATGACATGTATTAAACAGATTTTTTCCTTTGTGTGAATTCACCACTGGTATTCATTAGGTTCAAAAGTGCAACTGCACACAGGCAAGATGCTGGAGAGGACCTGTCCGAGTTTCTGGTTGCAGAAACACACCCATATACAATTTTGGAAGAGGATGATTTGATTTTTTTCTAAAAGTCTGGTTGGGTCAGTAAACTGCAAGGAAGCTTTATAAAATAACTTTAATAAACGTATTAGACATGATCATCTGCTGGAAGCCTTAGCTATGAAACAGTGTAACACAGGTATTTTAAAAATTTGGGGGACAAAACGTCAACAGTGCAGTACATACATAGTAACAAAGAATCAATGTACTTAAAGCAACTGCTGGGCAATTAGTGGAAAATATTTTATTTTCAGATAAATTTAACTATTATATGTACCTGAGGTGTTGAGAATGGTTTAATATCTTGCATGTTATGTTTTTATCTCTTCATAAAGACTAAAAGTAATGAAGCAGTCATTAATTTCAAAGAAAAATGGCTCACTTAATCAAGAACAAACTGTTTTCCTATGGGTAGAGAATGTGGGTTCTGGATTTTAAGGATGAGTCTTAGATCCCAAACTGTCTCTAGTGAAACAGTTTGAAATTGAAGTTTCCCAATTACCCCCAATGTCTTAAAAATGTCATTGCCTGTTCTCATGAGAATTCGTCTACATTATGATTTTTGCTTCTAGAAACATATCAAATAACATTTCCAATTTAGGCAAGCTGATTTTAAGAAAACCTGGAATACTAAGTCTCATACATAAAACTCAGATATATTAAAAGATATTTGAATTAGTAAAGCATTTTCAGTTGGCAAAATAACACCCCTCAGAGTTGACTCTAAAAGCATTTAAATCTGCAATTACAAAACTTACGTTAGACATAATTTAGGTTACACTTATGTTAGACATTTTCAGGATAAAAGTGTTTTACAAAATAAAGTGCACTTATCTGTTGACTTACTTCTTCCCAGACTCAGAGGTCTCTGTATTAAATACACCAGCAGATTTGATACAATCTAGAATGGCTTAAAAGGGGGAAGTGATGCATTTTTGGCTTTCTCACTATGCTGAAAGCCTGTGTGCTCTATCAATTCTTTTTTTTTTAAGATTTATTTATTTATTTGACAGAGAGAGACACAGCAAGAGGGAACACAAGCAGGGGGAGTGGGAGAGGGAGAAGCAGGCTTCCCGCGGAGCAGGGAGCCCAATGCGGGGCTCGATCCCAGGACCCTGGGATCATGACCTGAGCCGAAGGCAGACGCTTAACGACTGAGCCACCCAGGCGCCCCTCTCTCAATTCTTTTAAGGGAAAAATGGTGACTAACTGGATATTCAATTCAATCGTTTCCAGAACTAACATTCATAAGCAGGAATAAACTGCTTCAATGATATGACTAAATGGTCTAAGACAAAAGCCTAAGACACCTCACACCAACAAGGAAATCTATGATATTGGCAATCCATGAAGTATGTTGAAATTTGGTCTTAGAAAGTATGCCTGTAGAATGTTTTATTATTCAAATGTGCATTAAGTCCTTCATTCAACAAGCATTTACCAAGCACCTGCTCTAATCCACACACCGTTCCAGCTAGATGTTGAGGCATAATACTGCATAAGACAGAGCCTCTCCCTCAATGAGGTCTCGCTGCACAGGAGAAGACAGACTGGCAGAGACAGGCAACTTGCAACTGCATGCTAAGGTCGACAACAGGTACGTGAAGAAAGAACCATGGCAGCACTGGGACAGAAAACAAGTGTATTCCGAAAGGGGCACCTGACCCCCAATGTTTATAGCAGCAATGTCCACAATAGCCAAAGTATGGAAAAAGCCCAGATGTCAATCGACAAATGAATGGATACAGAAGATGTGGTATATATATACAATGAATACTACTCAGCCATCAAAAAAATGAAATCTTGGGCGCCTGGGTGGCTCAGTCGTTAAGTGTCTGCCTTTGGCTCAGGTCATGGTCCCAGGGTCCTGGGATCGGGCCCCGCATCTGGCTCCCTGCTCAGCGGGAAGCCTGCTTCTCCCTCTCCCACTTCCTCTGCTTGTGTTCCTGCTCTCACTATCTCTCTGTCAAAGAAATAAATAAAATCTTTTTAAAAAATGAAATCTTACCATTTGCAGTGATGTGGATGGAGCTAGAGGGTATTACGCTAAGCTAAATGAGTCAATCAGAGAAAGACAATTATCATATGATCTCACTCATATGTGGAATTTAAGAAACAAAACAGAGGAGCAGAGGGGAAGGGAGAGGAAAATAAGATGAAATCAGAGAGGGAGACAAACCATAAGAGACCCTTAATCAGGGAAAACAAACTGAGGGTTGCTGGAGGGGAGAGGGGTGGAGGGATGGGGTGATGGGCAATAGGAGGGCACATGATATAGCACTGGGTGTTATATGCAACTGATGAATCACTGAACTCTACCTCTGAAACTAAGAATACACTATATGTTAACTGAATTTAAATTAAAAAAAAAAAAGAAAATGAGTATGCATCAAGGAGTTGACAATTCTTTCTGAGAGGTGGTGATATTTGAGATGCGTTTTAAAGGGTAAGAATAAATTTTCCAAGGACATATTGAAAGGCATTCCAGGTTGTGGGAACAGCATGTAGAGAGGCACAAAAGCGTGTTAAGTCAGGAAAATTAAGTTGCACATGCCTGGAACAAGTATAAGATTGTACATTTTGAGAAAGAAAAAAAGTAGGGCCAAAAGGTAGCTCAAGTCAGATTATGAGATTTTATACATTAAGTTAATGTATTAACTTGTTAATACCTTAGTATTAAGAAGTACAAGTTAATGTAACTTCATTGTATTTTCATGCATAAGTTAATGTTCAACATTCACCTATGAGGAAACTGGTGAGAGGGGAGATGGTGTAGGAAGGTGGGTACATATATTTTTATATTTTTATATATAAACACACACACACGCACACACACACACACACTATATATATTCATATTATTTTTTTCCAGAAAATATGGTATTTGCTTTACAATTTCTTCCAGGTCAGAGTAGCATGGGTCCTATGCAGCAAAGGCCCTTCATGGTCAGCTATAACATTTACTACCTCATTTGGCAATCAAACAGACTTTCTTGCTGTCTTCTATTGTTTCCTTGAGCTGTTACATAAAATGTAACATCATTGGATCTTTTGGAGTGTCTTTCTGTTTCCCCAATTATTATGCTATCCCCTTAAGGGCCTAGACTGACTGTACCATTTTAATTTTTTTTACAGCTAATACACTTACATCAGAATGTACCAGCCTCATCATTTCCAGTCTATGTCTGATATTAATTAGTTCTAGAAGAGTGACTTTATTGACTTATAAAATCTGTCTATTTAAAACCATTGGATGCTTTTGAAATGGGCTCTTGCCACAAAATAAATGATAGTACTGAATTACAGCAAATAGAGTAAAAGAAATATCCATGAACCTCTATTTATATCCATGATAGGAAGGAAGGAAGGAAGGGGGGGGAGGGGAGGGAAAAGGAGAAGGGTCAGCTCATTCTTACTATAGAATTCCAATTCTTTTTTTTTTTTTTTTTTAAGATTTTATTTACTTATTTGACAGAGACACAGTGAGAGAGGGAACACAAGCAAAGGAATGATGAAAGCAGAAAGTTACCATTAGGCAAACATTACAGAAATGCTTATTGCCGGCAAGAATCATCAATGGATGCTAAAATTAGTAGGCAAAAGTATGATGAGTAGTGAAATATTTGCACAGTCTCAGAGTATTGCCCCGCTTATTAATTAAAAAGAAAAAAATACTACCTTTACAATGAGTAAAGCTAGCACATAACACCTTTACTACGTGATCAGAGTTACAATCACCAGTAATCAGTTACCACAACAGCATACTTCTTCCTAAGATGCACTGAGACACTCACTTTACTTGTGGTATTCTAGCCCCAAATGTATAACCTCCACCTAATCATCAGAAAACCTGAAACAGAAATTGAGGAATATTCTACAAAATGATTAATCAGTTCTGTTCAGAGGCATCAAAGTCATGAAAGATAGAATGAACCTCGGTTATGACTGGGGGAAATTAAGAAAAGCTAAGTGCAACATGGCAATTGTCCAGAAGGACACTAGTGGGACAACTGGCGAAATTCTAACAAGATCCGTAGATTCATTAATACACTGTATCAATATTAACCTTATTTCTATAATTGCACCATGGCTATGTGATATGTTAACATTAGAGGAATCTGGGTGAGGGCAATATGGCAATTGTACTGTTTTTGTAACTTTTTTATCTAAAAATATTACAAATTAAAGTTATTTAAAACTATAAATGGGCTCTT
Organism: Halichoerus grypus; assembly: GCF_964656455.1. Classification (NCBI taxonomy): domain Eukaryota; kingdom Metazoa; phylum Chordata; class Mammalia; order Carnivora; family Phocidae; genus Halichoerus; species Halichoerus grypus. Next base: position 113,331,779 of record NC_135716.1, on the reverse strand, counting down.
GTTATAGACTGAAATTTTCAAACAACTATTTTTGAAACAATTGCAATGAGATTAACTTTCACTTTGCAATTCTTGAGCTGAAACCTTTATATGTATCAAAGTGACATGACATAAATACACAGTAAGTAATATCCTCACAAAGAAGCAGAGCTTTCCAGTTGGAGATTTGGCTCTCTTGTACTGCTAATGAAGATGGTCACAGTTAGTGTAATACATGGAATTTAGAGCAAAGGAGAAAATAATCAATCTTAAAACGCAAAGAAGTCTATAAATGCAAAAGCATTATTAATTTTTAAGTATTTATTATCTATGTGCCAATTACTTGGCCAAGATGAAGAAGTAGAATACACAGTCTTTGGACCTGAGACCTTTATAATCTAGTTCAGGAGACAGGATGAGTAAGTATGTGCAATAACAGCTCATGTTTCTCATCTCCTCCTCTTGGCATTTCCATGGGCAGGCACCTTCACGAGAGTAACACTCTGGGTCACCGTATTAGTCATTTCTGGGCTGCCGTAACCCAATACCTCATGTGGACTGGCTTGGACAACAGCAACGTATTTTCTCACAGTTCTGGAAGCTGGAAGTCCAAGATCAGGATGTCAACAGAGCCGGTTTCTCCCAGGGCCTCTTTCCTTGGCTTGCAGAGAGCTGACTTTTCACTGTGATCTCAGCATGACCTTTTTCCCGTGTACCGGCATCCTTGGTGTCGCTCTTCTTATAAGGCAACCAGTCCTATTGGATTGACCTCGTTTAACCTTAATTATCTCCTTAAAGGTCCTATCTACAAATACAGTCACAATGGGGGTTAGTTGGGGCTTCAGCATGGGAATTGGAGCAGAGAGGAGACACAATTCAGTCCAGAAAAGCCACGATGAAAGAAGACTGGCTGCGATCAACCACCAAGAGGTACTGAGCAAGTGCAGCTCACCTCGACCCTCCCCTCTGTTCTTCGATTCTGTCTGTCTGCCGGCAAGATGCATTCTCGTCTGCTCTGTTGCCCAAGTGGTAAACTCAGCAAGACCATCTCTCCTCCTCTAGAAAGAGGTGGTGTGTGGGGAAGCAGGACCTCTATGATCCGGGAGATAAGCCTGACTCATTCAGGATACAGTATTAGCAAACCTGATGTCCAAAACTTCTCCTCTATAGTTTTATCAGCTAATTTAAAAAAGAGGTAAGATTTTGAGCGCAATCTGCCTGGATCCCCGTATCTGTCTCTTAACTGGTTCTGAATTGAAGTAGAGGAAAAAGATACTATTTGTTGGGCCTCCTCATACCATAATAACATATTTACATATCTCACCTTTTACATAATATAAAATATCCAAGACAGTATAATTGAATAGTTCTTAGAAACATTTCTGCTACAGACATTTAAATACCGTTTCACAGAAAATGACTTTGTGAACAAGACAAGGATGCCCACTCTTGTCAATTTTATTCAACATAGTCCTGAAGGCCCACCCAGACCAATAAGGGAAAAAAATTAAAGGTATCTAAATCAGAACAGAAGAATTGTAATGGTCTCCACTTGCAGATGACATATTATATATAGAAAACCCTAAAAACTCCACCAAAAAAAATGTTAGAAGTAATAAACACATTCAGCAAAGATGCAGGACACAAAAATCAATATGGAAAAATCACCTGCATTTTTAGACACTAATACGAACCATCAGAAAAAAATAAAAAACAAGAAATAAAAGACAGTAACATGTGTTGGCAAGGATGTAGAGAAAAGGATGTGGGTTTTTGTTAAGTTGGTGTAGCCACTGTAGAAGACAGTGTGGAGATTCCTCAGAAACTTAAAAATACAACTACCATATGATCTAGCTCTCCCCTTCTCAGTATTTATCCAAAGTAAACAAAATCATTAACTCCAGAAGACATCTGCACCCCCATGTTGACTCCAGCATTATTTATAATAGTCAAGACACAGAAACAACCTAAGGGTCCAATGAATGAAGAAACTGGCCAAAGGAAGAATATACAATAGAATATTATTCAACCATAAAGATAAGGAGAGCCTGCCATTGACAACAAGATGGCTGGGGCTTGAGGATATTATGCTGAGGGAAGTAAGTCAGCCAGAGAAGAGAAAGACAAATACTACATGATATCACTTATATGTGGAATAAAAAAAAAAAAAACAACTCATACAGAGAACAGATTGGCGGTTGCCAGAAAAAACTGTGGCAAAATGGGAGACCGTGGTCAATAGCTACAAACTCCCGGCTATAAGGTAAGTCCTGGGGATGTCACGTACAGCATGGTGACCACAGTTAACAATATTGTACATTTGAAAGTGCTAGGAGAATAGATCTCAAAAACTCTCATCACAAAACTGCTAACTATGTGTGGTGATGGATGTTAATTTACAGTGGTGATCATTTCACAATATGTATATTGATCAAATCAGTATGCTGTACACCCAGTACAATGTTGTATGTCAATTATACCTCAATGAAAGAAGATTAAAATTAAAAAAATACTGACTGCGAAATTGTGTTTTATTTTCACAAAACAGATGATTAAGTCATCATTTAGTTTCCATTGAGGCAACTTGTTTCACATTTGGCTATTAATTTCAAGTTAGAGTCACAAATAAAGAAGCAGATCAACTCATTTTTACTATAATTTTTGTTTTATAGGTATGGATGACACCAAAAGGTCACAGTATTTAGATGCTACTTCAGTAATTATATTTGCACATCTCTTTTACTAGTTCATTTGTACAGCACTATTTCTGAAAAACATCACTAGTTTCATCAGAACTACTGATATCAAAAGCAAATGAGCCTTTCCTTCAATGATGATTAAACAGAAATGAAGAAGGCAACCATAGTAAGAGGTGTATATTTTTACACACAGTAAATATGTCTACTTTTATATGTGGATATGAATGCTTTTTGCTTTAAAATAAGTTTAAAAACTGAAAATAATCTCTTAGTTTATTTCAGACATCCGTGTCCCATGCTACAATGTTTACAACTGACCTGTTATATATGGGATGTATTCCTACCAACATGCTACATAATTTTCACATGTCTTGAGACTCTATCAAACCAATCTGTGTGGACAAAACAATCTATTTCTGAATTACCCACTTGTTAGTGTTCAGAAGTAGAAAGAGTCTTTTGGCAATAATTAACAAGGTATGCCCATGCATATTAGCACATAAAGATTAAATTTTTAACACTCAACTTCATTTCATGCTGAAACAAATCCTATTGTGGTAACTCTATGCTAACCTATGGCATCTCATTCATTATTACCTAATTAACCTACTAATAGCCACATCATAGGCGTTTGTGTCTATAATTATTTTCAATATTGGCTTTAAAAGCTATTAAAGGAATGTGATCCTATGGATTTCCAAAATCTATCTGGGAAACCTGATTGTTGCAATTGATACAGAGGAAATGCCCTCCCCGTTGGATACTGTTTGTTGCAGCATATGGGTGATTCCTTAGAGTCCCCATTTTTATCTATGTATTAAGTACTGAAAGTGTATACTGGGAAACAAAATAGTGAGGCAATATTCCCAGAAATTTGAGGGCAAAAGCTAAATAACTGGTACTAATTACATCAACTATATTTATTATTTTATATTATCTTATTTTTTTAAAATCCTACCCAAGTAGGAATAGAAAGGTTTTTTTTTTTTTTTGGCTTTCTTTTTATTACCATATAATGTATTATTTGTTTCAGGGGTACAGGTCTGTGATTCATGAGGCTTACACAATTCACAGGAATAGAAAGTTTTGAAACAAAATGCTGAGACTATAAAAAAAAAAAGAGGAGATCGCTTATGAAGTCCATTACAATGTCCAGAAAGAGAAGTTATCCATGAGAACCATACGCCATTATCAAAATTCAAAACTTGTTGCTATAATGATCATCTGTAGATTATGAACACATTTGTTTCAAAATCCTCTTTCCACTCAAATCACAGCGTGGCCATGGGATTGTTTGAATCTGACTGATGAGTTTGTCCTTGTTCACCATACATAACTGCAGTGTGGGCAGGTCGCTCGGGTCCTGGCTCCCCACAAGCGCAGTAAAGAAAAGAGAAGCATCCCTCAAGAAAGGTACAAGTGATGGAAAATGCTGGCAGGGGCTTCATGAGCTGCTGCTACTGCACGGTTTACCACTAGATGTCCTGTGGACTAAGCAAGAACACTGGTGCATATATTTGCATTCTTATCCCAGCAATGGGGGTTTCTGATTTTAATCATGTAGCTCTGGATTTCCAAAATAGCCTAGTCACCCATTTTCGGCTACATTTTCTATTGACAGAGGCCAA